>NW_004443973.1:8022533-8084999 GCF_000243295.1 Trichechus manatus latirostris | reverse complement strand
TTGCCATCGAGTTGATTCCAACTCATAGCGACCCTGTAGGACAGAGTAGAACTGCCCCATAGGGTTTCCAAGGAGTGGCTGGTAGATTTGAACTGTTGACCTTTTGGTTAGCAGCCGAACTCTTAACCACTTTACCACCAGGACTCCACCATCTGTATATTACACACCCACCTACCTACCCACCCAAAACCAAACTCACTGCTGTGAGTCAATTCCAACTCATAGCGACCCTATAGGATAGAGTCGAACTACCCCATAGGGTTTCCAAGGATGTAAATCTGTATGGAAACAAACTGCCACATCTTTTTCCCACAGAGTGGCTGGTGGGTTTGAACCATTGACCTTCTGGCTAACAGCTGAGTGCTTTAACTACTGCACCACCAGGGCTTCTATATGTGTGTGTGTGTGTGTACGTATACACGCTAACGTTACAAATAATCTGTGGAAGGGAAGGAAAAAAACAGTTTTGCTAAGTAGTTGATCTTTTATCTTAGTGTATATTTTATTTAGCAACTCTGTTTTTATGGTTCCTCTTAATTTGCTTTCTCATCTCAAACTGTGGTTGCAATTTTAAAAGTAAAGCCAGAAAAAAGGAGTTTTTAAAATGTGGAAATTTGCTTATACATTTTTATTTTTTTGTTATCCTGCATATGTCACTTAGATGATAAATTAACCAGCATATATTAAAAAGTCTTGGTTTTCTTCAATATTCTTTGGCTTGACAGCTGATAGTAGCCATGACTATAAATGTGACTTCTCCGAATATCTGATGTAAACTTTATGGAGTAATTTTCTTCTATTTAGTGGACCAGTATCCATTTAGAAGAATCAGTTAAAGGTCTCACTTTTGATGTATAAAATTGATCGAACAGTATGACAGGTATCCATAAACTGGATATTTTCTAGAAGATATCAGATATCAAACATCAGATATTTTAATAGTCTGCCAGTTAAGCTATCAGGAAATTTAAAATCTACTTACTACATAGACTTGGTATTTATTATACTCCTGAAACTAAGTGGTTACCGTATTTTTTGCAAATAACGTGCCCACACATATACTGCACATAGCATGCCTAGGAAAATAATGTGTGAGGGGCTTGCACAGTTGGCAGAAAAGTTTAACGCACAAATTATCTGCATAAAAATACAGTAGATCTTTTCTGATTAAAGAAACCTTTATGATTTTAAACCCAAACCAAACCCATTGCCGTTGAGTCGATTCCGACTCATAGCAACCCTGTAGGACAGAGTAGAACTTCCCATAGGGTTTCCAAGGAGTGGCTGGTGAATTCGAACTGTGGACCTTTTGGTTAGCAGCTGAGCTCTTAACCCACTGTGCCACCAGGGCTCCTTTGTGATTTTAATTGGAAGGAAAATGAATTTTTTCCTGTGGCTATTTCCCCTTAGATTTGCTTTCCTTCTCTCATCCACAAAGTATTGGCATTACCTGAAGTGTTTTCCTGGTCATAAAATAATCTTGTATGTTGAATATAGTGAAGTATTAGTGTAGCATGTTCCTCTGTTTCTCATGAGCTATGTGTGTATATGCATGCATATATATACACATAGGTATGTGTATAAATATGTATGTATATTTAAATAAGTATAAATATATATGTCTCTGTGTGCATGTGTATATATTTAGAGACAGCGAGAGAGAGAAAACAAAATTTCCACTCACAATACTTAATGTTTGGAAGACTTAATGTTATATTGATCGGGAAAAAAACTTTGATAATAATTTTACGTTACAGCTCTCTCTTACCTTGTAAACCTAAATCAACTGTCCGATATGTGTGTAATGTGGGCCACATGTGTAATTTAAAATTTTCTAGTAGCCCATTTAAAAAAATAAAAAGAAATTGATGAAATTAATTTTAATAATATATTTTACTCCAGTATTTCAAATATTGTCATTTTAACCTGTAATCAATACAAAACTTATTAATCAGATAGTTTACATTTTTTTCACATTCAGTTCAAAATCTGGTGTGTATTTTACACTTAAATCACATCTCAGTAAGTATTAGCCACATTTCAAGTGCTCAGTAGCCACACGTAGCTAGTGGCGCTTGTGGAGGGGTCTAAAAATACATTATGAGCAAATATGTGTGAACTCCACAAATTTTTTGCATTAAATGTTTTGTTTGATTTTCTTCAAGAAGTTGATGACTTTAGTGATTCAGTGTATGCTGTTTTTATAGGTGATTCCACAAATGTAATGGGCAGTTGGTCTCTTTGTCACAAATATGAAACCAAATAACCAGTTGCCGTTGAATCCATTTGGACTCATGGTGACCTCAAATGTGTCAGAGTAGAAGTGTACTCCATAGAGTTTTCAGTGGTTGATTTTTCAGAAGTAAGATTGCCAGGCCTTTCTTCTGAGGTGCCTCTGGGTAGAGTTGAACTGCCAACCTTTCAGTTAGCAGCTGAGCTCGTTAACTGTTTGCACCACCCAGGAACTCCTATTTGCCTCAACTAATCCTTTATTGTTTTTGTTGTCCTTAAAAGTCTTGAGTTTAAAACATCTTCTGGTGTTTGCACCACCCAGGGACTCGATTCCAAATATATTGTTGTTGTTGTTAGGTGCTGTCGAGTCGGTTCCAACTCATAGCCACCCCACATACAACGAAATGAAACACTGCCCAGTTATGCGCCACTCTCACAATTGTTGGTATGTTTCAGCCCATTGTTGCAGCCACCGCATCAGGCCATCTTGTCAAGGGTCTTCCTTTGTTTCACTGACTCTCTGTTTTACCAAGCATGATGTCCTTCTCCAGGGACTGGTCCTTCCTGATACCATGTCTAAAGTGTGTGAGATGAAATTTCCCCATCCTCACTTCCAAGGAGTACTCTGGCTGTACTTCTTCCAAGACAGACGTTTTCGTTCTTTTGGCAGTCCATGGTATATTCAGTATTCTTCGTTAACACCATAATTCAAAGACATCAGTTCTTTGATCTTCCTTATTCATTGTCCAGTTTTCATATGTACATGAGGCAACTGAAAATATTATGGCTTGGGTGAGGCACACCTTGGTCCTCAAAGTGATGTTCCGAATATAAAACCAAAAAAACCCAAACCCATTGCCTTTGAGTCGATTCCAATTCATAGCGATCCTGCAGGACAGAGTAGAACTGCCCCGTGGGGTTTCCAAGGAGTGGCTGGTGGATTCGAACTGCTGACCTTTTGGTTAGCAGCTGAGCTCTTAACCACTGTGCCACCAGGGCTCCGTAGCATACCTTGAATAGTGCTCTGTCTAAAGTTTCCACATCTATAAAATTAGATACAATTGAGTTGGGTTGTTGTGAGAATTAAATGTGTTAACATATGTAAAGTACTTAGAAAAGTACCTGGCACATTGTAAATATGCAATGGATGTTGGTTATTATTACTTTCTCTCCTGATTCTTTGACAGAAGTACACATAATCAGTGTCAGCAAGAGTAATGGAAGTCTGCAGGATTGGTAATGCCTAAAAATGTCGAAGTGATTGAAAATAACTTTATATGTAAAGTACTAAATAAGATTTGTTTTAAAATTTAATATTTATCAAATACTTTTATATACTGATATACTGAGAGCTTTTATGTGGAGTATCTAATATACTGACAGCTTTTTTTAAAAAATTTTTTCATGTTGCATTAGGTGAAAGTTTACAGAGCAAATTAGTTTCTCATTCGATGGTTTGTACATGAAGTGTTCCATGACATTGGTTTCATTCCCACAATGTGTCAGCACTATCCCCATTTCCACTTTAAGTTCTCTGTTTCCTTTTGTCCCCTTCCTGCATTCTCATCTTTGCTTTTGGGCAAATGTCCTTTTGATTTCATATAGTTGATTGTTCTAAAGAGCACGTTCCTCTTGGGTGTTATTGTTTATTTTATGGGTTTGGCTGAAAGGTATTCTCTGGGAATGGCTTCAGTTCCAGTTCAAAAGGGTGACTTAGGGCCATAGTCTTGCGGGTTCCTCTAGTCTCTGTCATACCAGTAGGTCTGGTCTTTCTTGTGAATTTGATTTTTTTCTGTGATTTTTCTCCTGCTCTGTCTGGGACCCTCTGTTGTGATCCCAGTCAGAGTACCTGGGCACCATCTAGTTCTTCTGGTCTTAGGGTTATGTAGGCTGTGGTTCATGTGGTGCATTAGTCCTTTGGATTAATTACTCCCTTGAGTCTTTGGTTTTCTTCACTCTCCTTTGCTCTGGATGGTAAGAGACCAGTAGTTGTATCTTCGATGGCCTCGTGCAAGCTGTTAAGATTACAGACTCTGCTTACCAAAGTAGGATGCAGACTTGGTCTTTATGAACTGTGGTGTGCCAGTTGATGTAGATGTCCCCCTAGTCTATGGCCCTTTGCTTTCGAGCCCAGGAACATTGTTCCATATGGTATTTGGTTATATCTAAGAAGTTGCCTTGACTGTGGCTCGTGTGTGCTGTACTGACTGTATTAGTATATAAGCAGCACCTACAGTTAGGCATGTAGAAATACCTGCGACCAAACCTATATCTGTAGGTAGGTGTGTTCCCTTTCACCCTCCCACATGTCTTGGCATACCTATCTTCCTATGTATCTACTGGGGAATTATTGTTTGTTAATACCGTTGTTGCAGAATTGCCTATGCTATAGTAATTACCGTTGTTGCTCTTTGTTCTTGTGTTCCTCTCAGTGTCCTTCCTTGCCTTGGTCATGTTTTGCTGACTTCCTCCATATTATCTATTGCCTTTCACTTCACCAGTACGTGTCTTCTATCTGTTTGGTAATTTTCCCTTCCTCCCCTCCCATTCCTGGTAACCATCCATCAAAGAATTTTTTTTTCCCCTGTGTGTAAACTTTTTCTTGTTTCTTTGTAATAGTGGTCTCATACAGTATTTGTCCTTTTGTGATTGACTTATTTCACACAGCATAATGTCCTCCAAATTCATCCATGTGGTGAGATGTTTCACGGATTCATCATTGTTCTTTATCGTTGCTAGTATTCCATTGTGTGTATGTATAATGTTTGAGTAATATGGGTGTGAGCTCTTCTGTGAATGTTTGGTAGAGTTCTCTAGTGAAGCCTTCTGGTCCAGGGCTTTTTTTTTGTTGTTGAGAATTTTTTTTTTTTAATTACCTCTTCAATTTCTTGTTTTGTTATGGGTCTGTTCAGTTCATCTACTTCAGTTTGTGTTAGTTTAGGTAGGTAGTGTGTTTCTAGAAATTTGTCTGTTTCTTCTGTTTTCAAATTTGTTGGAGTACAGTTTTTCATAGTATTCTGTTATGATCCTTTTTATTTCAGTTGGGTCTGTTGTAATGTCACCCATCTCATTTCTTATCCGGTTTATTTGCTTCCTCTCCTGCTTTGCTTTTGTCAATTTGGCCCATGGTTTATGGATTTTGTTGATCCTTTCAAAGAACTAACTTCTGGTCTTGTTGATTCTTTCTGTTGTTTTTTTGTTCTCTATTTCATTTATTTCTGCTCTAATCTTTACTATTTCCTTTCTCCTGGTAGCTGTGGGCTTCTTTTGCTGCTCTCTTTCTACTTGTTTGAGTTGTAGGGTTAATGTTTTGATTTTGGCCCTTTCTTCTTTTTTGATGTGTGTGTTTATTGCTATAAATTGACCACTAAGCACTGCTTTTGCTGTGTCCCAAAGGTTTTGGCAAGATGTGTTTCTGTTCTCATTTTATTCTAGGAATCTTTTGATACCATCTTTGATTTCTTATATTACTCAGTGTTTTTTAAGCAAGGTGTTATTCAATTTCTATGTATTTGATTTTTTTTTTTTTGGATCGCTTTTCCTGTTTTTGATTTCTACTTTTATGGCATTGTGATCAGAGAAAATGCTTTCTGTTATTTCAGTGTTTTGGATTTTATTGAGGCTTCTTTTGTGGTCTTAATGTCTGTTTTGGAGAATGTTCAGTGTGTGTTGAAAAAGAATGTATACTTTGCTGCTGTTGGGTGGAGTGTTCTATATATGTCTGTGAGGTTGAGCTGGTTGATTGTGGCATTTAGAGCTTCTATATCTTTGTTGAGTTTCTAGATGTTCTGTCCTTTACCAAAAGTGATGTGTTGAAGTCTGCTACTATTATTGTGGAACGATTTCTCTTTTTCAATGCTGTTAGAGTTTGTTTTTTGTATTTTGGAGCCCTGTCATTGGGTGTGTATATATTTATTATGGTTACATCCTCTTGTTGAATTAACCCTTTAATCATTATATAATGTCCTTCATTATCTTTTATGGTGGATTTTGCCTTAAAGTCTGTTTTGTCAGAGGTTAATATTGCTATGCCTGCTTTTTTTTTTTTTGGTTATTGTTTGCTTGATACAGTTTTTTCCATCCTTTAAGTTTTAGTTTGTTTATGTCTTTTGTCTAAGGTATGTCTCTTGTAGACTGCATATTGATTCATCTTTTTTTTTTAATCCATTCTTCCACTCTCTGTCTCTTTACTGGTGCATTTAAGCCATTTAAATTCAGTATGATTATCCATAGGTATGAGTTCAGTGCTGTCATTTTATTGTACTTCTTTTTCTGGAGTTGACAGTTTCTGTGTTCCACTTAATTTTCTGTGCTGAGTTATTTTTGTTTGTAGATTTTCTTTTCATTTCTTAAGTTATTGTTGATTTTGTGTTTACTGAGTCCTTATGTTTTTCTTTTTTATTTTGATGAGTAGGTTTGTTGACTTTCTTTGTGGTTGGCTGGAGGGAGTGGGATGTACCACTGGCCCTCAGGCCCCCAGCGTGGGTGGCCAGATGAAGTGGGAGGCACCGCCGGCCCTCAGGCCCTGGCGCAAGTGGCTGGAGGGAGTTAGAGGCATGATTGGTCCTCAGGCCCCCTGCGCAGGTGGCCAGAGGGAGTAGAAGTCTCCAGTGGCCCTCAGGTCCCTAGCTGGGATAGCTAGAGGGAGTAGGAGGCACTGCCGGCCCTCAGATTCCTAGCATGAATGGCCAGAGGGAGTAGAAGGCTCCACTGGCCCTCAAGCCCCTGATACGGGTGGCTAGTGGGAGTAAGAGGCACCGTTGGTCCTGTGGTCCCTGGCGTGGGTGGCTAGAGGGAGTAGGAGGCGCTGCTGGTCCTCAGACCCCTGATGCAGTGGCTGAAGGGAGTAGGAGATACTGCTGGTCCATGTGTCCCTGGTGCAAGTGGCTTAGGGAAGGTGCAGGCACCTCCAGTCCATGAGCTCTTGGCTTAAGGGGTGGGGTGGGGGTGCGTGCCACTGGAATCTCGTGTGGGGAGGGGGGAATAGGCAAAGGAGGTGGGGGAGACTCCACTGGCTGCACGTCTGGCATGGGGACTAGGGCGGGCATGGTGGGTGAGGTACATGCACTTAACTTCCACAAGGTGGGATACACTCCTGCCTGGCTCTGGACATGAGTGCAGAGTCACTCCTGCTTGGCTGCACCAGGTGATAGGGATTTCGATTGGGAATGCTGATTGCTTTGTCCCTATATGGCTGCACTGTGCAGGTTTGTCTAGCAGGGCACCGGTGATCTGTAATTCTCCATGTCTTCTGCTTTTGTACTGTCTGTCCTTCCATTTGGTTCTTGGTCCAATTCTTCAGCCTTGTCTTTGATGCTCAGGGTTCCAAAGTTGTCATCTATATCCTATTCACTTGTTTTCTCGCATCTTGGTTGTAAGAGAGACGTTATGAAGTGTCTGGCTACTCCGCCATCTTGGACTGCCCTATACTGAGAGCTTTTATATGGAGTATCCCATTCAGTCCTTACGACAGCCCTAGTGTAGGGTGCTATTATTACTCTCATCTTAAAGATGTAGAAAATGAAATTCAGAGAAGCCATGCCCAAGGTCATAGAGCCCACACACTGTGGAGATAAGCTGAAAACAATAGCATACATTGAGTTCCTACTATGTGCTGGAGCAGTTGATTCTTATTAATTTGTTTAATTCTTACAACACCTGTATGAGGTAGGTGCTATTATAATCCCCATTCTATAGATAACGTTAATAAAAACAGCAATAATAATTGTAGCTAAAACTTACGTAGCACTTAATCTGTGTGTCAGAACTTGTTATAAGTGCTTTAGATATAGATAATCCTCACACACAGCAACCCTATGAGGTAGATACTATTATTATTATCACTCTAAGGAAATTAAGACAGTGAGAGGTCAAACAGTTGACCCAAAGTTATATAACTAGTACTTGGCAGAGCCGAACTGCAAACCCAGGAAAAGAATACATACTCATAATACTTTGCTATATATCAAATCTTTGAATTTTGTCCAAAAAGCAAGTGAGCATTTAATTCACAAATTGTTTTTGACATTTTCTAACAAATAATATCTCACAATTTATACTAAAGTGTGAAAAGGTAAACATATGTTATTTTTAGATCTTTAAGTGGGATAAAATCAGTCTTACCTATATTATGGGTTATTGTGAGAATCAAAACCAAACCAAACCCACTGCTGTCGAGTCATTTCTGGCTCATAGCGATGCTATAGGATAGAGTAGAACTGTCCCATAGGGTTTTCAAGGCTGTAATCTTTACAGATGAGCTCTGTTGGCACAGTGGTTAAGAGCTCAGAAAGGTTGGTAGTCCGAATGCACCAGCTACTCCTTGGAAACCCAATGGGGTAGTTCTACTCTGTCTTATAGGGTCACTATGAGTCGGAATCGGTGACGGCAACGGGTTCTTGGTTTTAATCTTCACAGAAGCAGAGTGCCAGATCTTTCTCCTGCGGAGTGGCTGGTGGGTTTGAACCACTGACCTTTTGATTAGCAGCCAAACCCTTAACCACTGCACCACCAAGCTAGATAATAAATGAGAAATTTCTTTTGAAAAGTGAAAGCAATAGAAATGCACAATGATATTGAGTGCTGAATTAATGCCCGTTTTGATTTCAAAGATTTATATACATATTTTGTAAATGTCTTTATATAATAAAGTAATACTTCCTAATAAGTTTTAGAAAGAATTTCGTTTGTATGAAGCCAACTGAAAAAAAAAAACTTGATTTTCCTTTTATGTATGACTTTATCTAAATATTATAAAAATTTAAATTTATTTTTAGAGAGTGTCTCAAACAGATGATGGTTGTTAGAATGCTATAAGAAAAAGGAATCTTCCTATAAGAATAACATTTATGTTCAGGTTAAGGCAAATGTCCCTATTCCATTTAATAACTTCATTTTCCCCTACCCTTTGTGAACAAATACCGTATCTCTAAAAACAAAAAGCCAAAAGACAGACTATTTACCTACTGTTAAATATGTTGCATCATTTTAAAAAAGCCAGCATTTTTATAGGCCCCATTAATGCTGGGTCATGAACACTAACTGTCTAACCTACTGATAAATAGTTAGCTGACCCTTGTTTTTCCTTTTACCAAATGATGCTTTTTAGGTGGATATGTTAATTAGTAGTTAAATGGTAATATCCTAATGTAGTGATTGGGGAAGAGCAGGAGGGTGGAATCTCTCTTTTCTTTGGGGCTGCAGGTCAGTTGTAGAAACAACTGTGAGTATGAAAATACAGCCTCTGTAAACTTGTCATTCAGAGGGCCACAGTGTACAGCTTCCCTGAAGAACTTAGAGGAAATTATTTTGGATTTTCAGTCTGATTGGATACATTTTTGCTCTGAACAAGTTGTTCGTGGTTGTCAGTTTTAATGATAGAAGTACAAGTAGGATGAGACCAGTGGATATATTTTAATAGAGGGAATTCATAGAATAATATTTTATGAAAAGCATTTTAAAAATTGATATAATTTTGTTAAAGTTGCATAAAATTAAAATTTTAGTCTGTCAAAGTTTATTCATTCATCCCATTTTGATCATCCTCTGCAAAATGAGGCTTTTATATTCACTTTCAGAGTTAGGAGAAAGAAAAGCTAAGGAGTAGAGAGAATTTAGCCAACATTTCTTAGATAAAGGGACTTGTAAAACCCTTTTCAAGGAGCCCTGGTGGTGCAATGGTTAAGCACTCAGCTGCTAACCAAAAGATTGGCAGTTTGAACTCGCCAGCCAGAGAAAGATATGGCAGTCTGCTTCCGTGAAGATTTACAGCCTTGGAAACCCTATTGGGCAGTTCTACTCTGTCCTATAGGGTCACTATGAGTTGGCATCTACTGGAGGGCTTGGGTTTTTTTTTTTTTAATCCTTTTCAGTGTTCTAAATGAATGAAAACTAGCAAAATGCAGGATGAAGATGTTTCTTTGATATGTAAATTTCTTTGTATTTCATCACCTTTTATGTACCAGAAGTATAAAAACATTTGGTGGTTTATGCATATAACATCTGTAATGATTTAAATATATAAAATGTGATCTTTATAAAAGATTTAATTATCCGAAATGTGATCTTTGTAAAAGATAACTAAAACTGCAGATTTTAGAAAATTAAAAAAATTCTCAGTATTAATAGTAATCTCAACATATAAATGGTATAGTGTATATAGAACATTTAAATTAAAGTCTTGTAGGATTTGTGGAAATGAGGTATATTCAGGATTAGGTGGCTATTAGAGTTGTCATTTTTAGTAATTAGGGAAATAAATATATTAATATAAAATGGTTATACATGGTAATGGTTTACTAATATAGGTATCTATTTAACTTAGCAAAAATTCACACTCGATATAGTTCACAGGAATTACAAGTTACTATATAAGTCATAGGGTGTAGGGTCACTACCTCTTTGATTAAAAAGTAAATAGCAAGCTGGATCTTAAAATTTGTTGCTGTTAAGTAGAACAATAAAGACAGTAAGATAAAAAAAAGACAGTATTTTTTAAATAGAAAAAGGCTAGAATTCTTCATTATTGAATATACAGTATCAACATAATCGATCTAGTGGCGTTATATTTGAGCTGAAAATACACTTAAATCTGAGGCCATACCCTACCTGGTGTGAGTGAAACATCTTTCATATAGTTCTAAGATGAAATTACCCTTGAATGAATAGCATCTTCATTTATCTTCAGACCTCTTCTGTGCTCTTAGTGAATCTACTCTTTCGATGTTCTACAACAAAAATTACATTATATACCATTATACCAGAGTATTTCTGCAGTGTGAAATAGATTGGTTTGGAAAATGAACCTGGCTTTGCTATAAATTACATTCACAGGTACAAAGGAATTTGTTATTTTGTTTAAAACAGTCACAAATATAATTAAGGTCTTAATTTATGTTAAACTACCAATATGGCTATTACCATAACTGTATTAGGAACTTAATCTGTCACTTCAAGAATTATACCTAACACTTTTCTTTGTAACCTTAGATACATTATTTCAATTACAGGGTCTGCAGCAGTTTGAAATAAAAAATGAATTATTTTGTAGATAGGTTTGTTCATGGTTTTTAATTTTAAAACATGCCTTTTCTGTAAGGTGAAAAATAATTCTTCATTTGTTGTCACAGATTTTCCTTTGTGTCCTGGTGAAACAGCATATGGATTAAAATTCAGAACCATGTTCATTTTGTGTCCTGAAAACGGCATTGTGTGCTTTATCATAGTCTTTAGTGAATTTGTGCATAAAATATTTCAAATTTAAATATGACATGAATAGGAGGTTTGTCCTAAAGGAGAAAACCTGAGGTCTGCTAAGGATAGCTTTATGGGGTTGTTCTGAAAATGGATTGTTCCCTACCTAGAATTTGGAATAACTTTGTTAATGTAGCTTACGTACATTTAGAATCTATGTTTATAATCCCTTAAATTCCATGGTGTTAATATAAAGTATCCAACCTTTTAAAAACTTACTAAGAATATTTCTTTAAAATTTTGTATTATTTTTGTATTTTTTGGGTGAACAATGCTGTTTTTATTGCTTAGATGCATTTAACTTGTGAGACATGTTCATTTTGTTTTTGGTGCTGCTCATTGGTAGATGATTCAATTTAGTTTATTAAAATGAGATGAATAGTATTATATCCCTGCCATGTACTATTTAGCTTATCCTAAGGATATTAAATCTGGTGGGGTTTTTTGTTTTGTTTTGTTTTTGGTTATTCTCACTTGGGAATTTTTTTTTGTCTGTAAAATAACAAAACTTTAGAATATTCCTTGTAGGAGCTCAGAAAAAAGTAATTTCCTTTCTTTACTCCCAGATTGTTCATTGAGTGCCAATAGTACGTGAGTGGTATTGTGTTAGGTTCTTGGGTTATAAGAATTATTCTTTCTGTGCCTTTGACTTATTTATAACTCTTTTGTTTAATTTTGACCCTATGACTTATTTTATTTACATGCAATTCTGGGATGGAAAGTTTGTATCTTTTCCTATCCTGGCTATGTTTCTTGTTGCTTTCTTTCTGAGCTTGATTTTTTTCTACAGCTGTAAGGTGTTGATTTATCTAAATTGAGTCAAGTATTCCAGCAATAGTTTTCAGGTGACAGTTATAGTACCAAAAAAAAAAAAAAAAAACAAAAAAAAAACCCAAACCATTTGTCACTGAGTCAGTTGTAACTTATGATGACCCCATGTGTGTCAGAGTAGAGCTGTGCTGCCTAGTTTTCAATGGCTGATTTTTCGGAAGTAGGTTTCCAGGTGCCTCTGGGTGAACTCGAACCTCCAACCTTTTGGTTAGCAGCTGCCTGTGCTAACCATTTGTGCTACCCAGAGACTCCAGAGTTGTATTAAGGAAGGCCCTGTTTTCTGATGTGATCGTGTTTGTATGTGGTCTCAAATAACATTTCACATTTTTAGTAGCAAATTTGCTCTATTTAAAGCCTGTTATGCTTATTGAATTGTGGTTTCCGATGATTTCTGCACAGGTAATTATTTTTCTTTAAGTTAAATTCCTGTTACTGTTTTCTAAAACGATATCTGCTTGTTGATAGATGTAGCTGTTGATTTTTAAAAAATATCTCTGAATATAACAGGAATGACATGTGACTTTTTAAAGCAGTGATGTTTGGACCCATAAAATAACAAATGCTAATCTTCGTTGAGCTTATTGTTTTCCATGAACTTAGGTATGTTTGTATTTATTAGGAAAAAGACAGTTTTAGAAGACAGAAGACTCTGAAATGATAAGCAAGAGCAATCAGAAGCCTTGCCATCATGTAACTTGAAGGAATATGCTGTGACATAATCCCGAGCTGTGTTCTTGATATTCTTATCTGTAGCATTTGAAAGTTTTTTTCTAACATTTAAGCTGCTAGTTTTATAATCTAATAAAAAATAGTAAAAAACAAAACAAAAAACCGTTGCCATCAATTCCGACTCATAGTGGCCCTACAGGACAGAACAGAACTGCCCCATAGGGTTTCCAAAGAGCGGCTGGTGGATTTGAACTGCTGACCTTTAGGTTAGCAGCTGAACTCTTAACCACTGTGCGATAAAAAATAGTGGCAATGCTATTTATAATAACAACTTTTGAATCTTGAATTTAAGAAATTTGTATAGGTTGAATTGATAGATGACAGATTGTTCTTGTTTCTTCAGACCCCTAGCTGTACTTTCATTTATGTGTAAATGAAAATATATTTTATTTCTCTAAACTAGTTTTTGATGCAGTGGCTGCAACCGTGGGCTCAAGCATAAATATGATTGTGAGGATGGCGCAGGACCGGGCGGTGTTTTGTTCTGTTGTACACAGTGTCGCTGTGAGTCAGAATCCACTTCGACAGCACATAACAACAACAAACCAGTTTTTAAAAAATATGGGTCACTTGATATTAGCAAGAAGATAGACGATGCAGAAATAATAGCTGAAGAAATAAAATTTAGACTCTTCATGGAGTATCACAGAAGTCATCTTATTCAGCGACTTTTTAGAATTTCTCTGATTTAAAGATTCTCAATGAATGTTATTTCTAAGGAATTTAGAGTCAAGAAAAAGGTATAATCCTTTTATATTTACTTTTTCCTTCCTCATAATAGCAGTTGGTGACATATTGTGTATCATTTTTGTCTTGAAGTTAGGAATTTTAGAGCTAAATTTGCTATTCATTTTAATAGAGATTTGAGTTGTTGCCAGTTTTTAATTATTATGAATAAAGTTGCTATGAGCATTCTTATACATATTTGTTAGTGCCATATGCCTCATTTCTCTTAGATATATTTCTGGGATTGAAATTGCCAGCTCATAGTGGAGGCACATGCTTATAGTAGATACTGCCAAATAGTTTTCCAAGTAGTACCGATTTATATTCCCCAGCAATATATGAGAGACTTGAAAAAACAGCGTACTGCTCTACTCTTACCCCACCCCCAAATCCTGATACAACTTTTAATTATCTTAGCCGTTTTATTTTTCCTGGTATTTATCTCTGTATTTCTAAGTAAGATGCATATGTTGCTTCCTTTTTTTCTTTTTCTTTCTTTAAATATTAAATATATTTATTGAAATCCACTTGGAATTTAGCTCTCCTTCCCCTCTCTTTTCCCATCTTCCCAATAGTTACCTCACTGTTTTGGTTAAATTAATATTCAATGTTTACATTTAATTAGAATGTAAGTATTGTTCTCAGATAAGTGACTCAGTATACTGTGAACATATTCTTTCTATGTAATTTTTTTCTCTTGGGTAAATAATTATTTAAATAATCATTTGGTTAGTTTTTCTCTCCCAGTCTCCGGAAGAACTGTAACACTATCCCTCCCAATGGTCAACACATCAGGCAGTTTATCAGTTCTTTTATTTTTTTTCTCTTGGAAACACCACCTTTGAAAGCCCCATTTCTTCTGCTTTAATTGGAAAGGTTCCTTTCTTAGCTGGCTGCAGAGCGGTTGTCCTGTGACTGCTGTTCATCATCATCCAGGGAATTCTTTTTGCCTTTCTTCTGTGTTGGATCCCCTGTCTTCTGGATCCCATATTCTTTTCTTCTTGGTTTATTATTTTTGCTTTGGTGAAGCACATTCTTCATTAGCTTCCTGAGAAAGCATATGGACTCTGAAGCCGGACTACCTAGATTGAAGTATCTGCTCTACTACATCATAGCTGTATGCCTTAATCAAATTACTTAACCTCTTGGTACCTCAGGTTTCTCATCTTAAAATACTACCTCATAGGGTAAAATTGTTATGCAAGTACCTGGCACATAGTAAGTCCTCAGTAAATATCAGCCATTATAACTCTTTTTTGAAGTAGTCTTCTGTTCTACGTTTTCTCTGTTTCTTCTGAATTCCTTTTTCTGTGATTTGTTTTATGACTGAGGCTCTGTATTTTATGATTAAGGCTTCTCTCAAATATTTATTGATCTCTGCTAACAAGTTTTATTTAGGAATGAGGAAGAAACTGTTGGAGGGGCTTTTTGACTTGTGGGTTTTACTGTAGACTGATTACACAGTAAGCTGTCATTTTTGTTGCCCCTCCCCACTCCAATTAAACCATTAGTCCACATTTTTAGGTCTTTTTTCCAGAGAGGTATTCTGGAGGGGTTTAACTTGACTGTCAGTGTTTGGGAGCCCAGAGAGAGAGGAGGGGTGTGTAGGTTTTTTCAGTTTGTGTGTATACCTTCACTTAACCTACCTATTTTCAGGATGATACCTTACCCAGTACCCTCTGCTCTGCCTTGGGTCCCTGAGTCAGGAGCCTCTCTGGTTCACTTTCCCCATGGAATAAACCTTCTGTCTCCTGCCAGATTTAAGGGGGAAGGTGTAGTTGTCTGATACTTACACAGACTTTCATCCAGTCCATCTGTTTTCAGTTCCATATCTTACCCCTTCCTTCTGTAGTACTTGGTGTTTCCAGTTTTGGAATCTTCCTAGTGTTCTGTGATACAAATACACTGAATTTTTTTTCTGCAGGCTCTTAAATTTCAGCTTTCTCTGCCCTGCTAGGTCTGTTAACATTCACCTGTCTGCTTTCCATCTTGAAAAAATTCATTGATGTCCCTGGTCTGTGATTGTGTCCTTTCCCATTCTTTGTCTTTCCAGGTTTATACCTTTCCTACTTCTTCACTGTTGTTTTAGTGTTTTTTGAAAGGTTGCAGAGATAAATGTATAAATTCAGTCTTTCATGTTTAACCAGTTATTGATGATCTGGTTGTTTTTTCCTTTGTTTTTTTTTTTTTGGAAATAAAAAAATATCTTGACACCCTAACCCATCAGTGAATTTTTCTTGACATTATGAATTCAATTAATTTACTCAGTATGTTAAAACTACATCAAGCCTATTAAATTTTGGGGTCTTATAAGTCAGGTACTTGGTGTTGAGTTCTGTGTGCATGTATGTGTGTGTGTTTAAAAAAATTCCCCATCATGTTATATGCTTAAGTAGTCAGTAAATTTATATAGAAAGAATGAGTATATTTATTGGTTATGTTTTTATTCTTTAGTTCTTACTTTTCATGTGTTAATAAATTTGCCTGATCATTTCAGTAATTGGAGTTGCTCAGCAAATGAGTGAACCCTATATTAATTCTCTCTGAAATTAGAAATATTTTGGTGTTTAATGGTTTACCATTATCAAAAGTTGATTGATCATTTGCAAGGTATGTGGGTACTGTACTATCATGCATGTTTTTTTTATAGTATTTAGCCTAATCACTTTTAGAAGATGTCAGTCTCTCTTGCTAAGATCTCTTTTAAGCAGTGATTATCACTGTTATAGACCCACCCTGTCCACTAAAACTTTCTGTGATGATGGAGACATTCTATCTCTTCTGTATTCATTACAGTAGGCAGTAGCCACATGTAGCTGTTGAGCACTAGAAATGTGGCTAGTGGGACTGAATTAAGAAAAATTATTTAACTTTTATTAACTTAGATTTAAGTAGTCATATGTGGCTGTTGGCTACCATATTGGACAATGCAGTTATAGAACATTATTCTGATAGTATTTGCTAAGTTTTTTATCTAAATTATTTTATGTTATCAGTTATTTAAATTAGTTTGGAATAAAGTATCCACCTGAAGAACAGAAATCAGGCGAGTAGTCTGTCATTATTATAATTAGAATAACATTTTTTTTTATGTATATAAGAATAAAAATATGCAGATTACTATCTCAGAATTGATAATAAAAACATGTTTTTGGTTGGTATATTATACCTGCTTTATTTGGAGTACTTTTGGGTGCTGATGGTGACACAGTGGTTAAAGCGCTCAGCCGCCAACTGAATAGTCGGCAGTTGGAACCCACCAGCCACTCTGAGAACGGTGTGGCAGTCTGCTTCGGTAAAGATTTACAGCCTTGGAGGCACTATGGGGCAATTCTACTCTGTCCTATGGGGTTGCTAGGAGTTGGAATCGACTCGACGGCAGTGGGGTTTTTTTTTTTTTTGGTTTAGGAGATTTTCTTCCATCCTACAACAGAAAGGAGAAATACTTTCCAAACCTGATTTGGTTTTAGATTTTTATGTTCTTGAAGATAGCCATGACAGTGTTTTATTTTTGCATTTTTAATGTTTGAGTGAAAACATTACTTGTGACATCAAACTTTGTGACCTTCAGATTAATCAGAAAATCCCTATTGAATCAGTGATGAGTGTAGTAAATGCTGTAAAATTAGTTTTTGGCTAACTAGAATTACACCATTAATTGAGGTCTGTGGTAAGCTGAATGTTGTTAAATTGATCAAAATTAAGTCAGTTTTTAGTAAAGTGGTAAAAATATCACAAGACTAAGAAGCATGGGTTTGATTGCAAAACATAATTTCGCTTAATACTTGTTATAGTGAAACACAATTTTTTGGAATATTGATTAGTATAGTTACCACTATGCATGTAGTTTGGAGCTTTGGTGTCGTAGTGGTTAAGCATTTGGCTGCTATCCAAAAGATCAGCAGTTTGAATCCACCAGCCCCTCCTTGGAATCCCTATGTAGCAGTTTTACTCTGTCCTATAGAGTCACTATGAGTCGGAGTCAACTTGACGGCGATGGGTTTGGTTTTTTTTTTTTGGTTTTTATGCATGTAGTTTAAGCAAAAGATACCATATCTCCTATTTTGTATAGTATTATAATTGTTAATTAACTAAATATTATTCAGGCTCTTGAGAAGATATATTTAAGCAGTTCTTTCAAACTCTTTGCCCTTCTGAAGGACTCAGTCTCCTCCTGCCCCTTGTACCTCATTCTCAGCAGATGTTCTCTCTTCCCATTTCACAGAATGTGAGCACTCCCTCATTTTCTTTTTTTCGTCACAGATTCTCGACCACTTCCCTTATATTACAGTGGAAAAGGCATCCTGTTTTCTGACAAACGAATCCCTCAACCCATGTTCTTATCTCTTCCCCTTTTACCTTCTCTTCCTCTTACCGTCTCATGGATCTTATATATCGGTTATTCCACCTCTTTCTTATATTTTCAGCCTATTTCTGCCGTTTTTTTTTCCTGTTTGTGTTTTAACGGGCTCAAATCTTTATATCGATACATATGCATATGTAATAGAAGCAAGTTGAGCATTCTACTCCTTTCTTCTTTTTCTTCTCAGCCAGACTTTTTAAAACAGTTGTTTATATTCTCTCTAATTCTTTCCTTCCTAGCAATCTGTGTTTCAACAAACCTTCCAAATTATTTTGATGCCTGCTGAAGTTTCAGAACCACTGCCTTAGTTTATACTTGTAGGTAAATCAAGAAAATCACTATTATTGCTGTAAATTTAACGTTTAGAGGACTGCTAGATAGCTTCACTTTACACAGACATTGAGGAATCAGCGTTTGATTGAGTGAGGTTGTGTTTAAAACTAGAAACAGTCATTGGTAGATTAATTAGTTAGGATTAGGTTTGGCTGTGACTGACAGAAATTCCAAAGTAGCAGTGGCTTAAAAAGATACATGCTTTCAGACTTGAAAGCAGGGATTCAGGTATGTTGTAAACCAATGTTCATTGCAGCATTATGTACAATACCCAAAAGGTGGAAACACATAAGTGTCCATCAGCAGATGAGTGGATAAACAAAAAATGGTATATGCATACAATGAAATATTCAGCTATAAAGAGAAATGAAATTCTAGTACATACTCTATAGACAAACCTTGAAAACATTATGCTGAGTGAAATAAGTCAGACACAAAAGGACAAATGTTGTATGATCCCATTTATATGAAATGAATAGGCAAATGAATAGAGACAGACATGTATTAGTGGTCACTAGTGGGGAGGCCTGGTGGTGCAGTGGTTAAGAGCTCGACTGCTAACTGAAAAGTTGGCGGTTCGAATCCACCAGCTGCTCGTTGGAAACACTATGGGGCCGTTTTACTCTGTCTTATAGTGTTGCTATGAGTCAGAATCGACTTGACGGCAGCAGGTTGGGTTTTGGTTTGGTTTAGGGATGGAGAGGGCTAATGGAATGGGAGTTATTGCTGAAGGAGTACCGAGTTTCTTTTTTTGGGGTGATGTCAAACTGGGGATGTATAGTGGTGAGGATAGTGGAACATTGTGAATGTAATTAATGTCACTGAATTGTACACTTAAGAATGGCTAAAATAGCAAGCTTTTTTTACATATATTTTGCCATAAAAAAGAAATAGAAGCTTTACTTCTCTCATATAAGCATAGGCAATCCAGGTTTTAGGTGACAACAATCACCAAGGGCCTAGGCTCTTTTTCTCTTGTTGCTTTACCATCCTGAATACTAAGTTTCTACTTCATGGTTCAGTTTGACTGCTATAGCTATGATCCTTTCTGCATTCTACTCAGTAGGAGAAAAGAGAAGTCATCCTCTCTTCTTTGAAAGAAGCTTCCCAAGAGTTGCCCAAAACTTTAAATGAATTGACCAGAATTTAGACCCGGGCCATACCCAGCTGTAAGGAAGACAGGGAAATAAAATTTTTAATTTCAGGTAGCTGTGTGCTCTGATGTAATTAATGGATTCCACTACTGTAGAGAAAGGAAAGAACATGTATGGGGTGGGCGTTGGGGGGCGATAACTAACAGCCTCTGCCACAGTAAACTCTTGGGAGCTTTTGTTGGCCCAGTCATTAAACACTATTGAATGCTTATTGTAAGTACAGGAAGACCCTGGGTTACAAACTAGGAACGTCTGACTTACATACAACCTGTAGTTACAAATTAACCCCCGTAAATTTGAGGTAATACAATGATTTGTAATAACAAACTGACGCTACTTTGTGACGTGCATCAAAACATTATTATTAGTGTATTATTATGTTAAAGATGTTTTAGTATATCTGGAAGTGTTTCTTTAATTTTTTTATGCATACAAAGGTACATTATATACTGTATACTAAGACAAATATTTCACTGTCTGATGTTAGACATGAATCGGACCTAACTGTTCCTACTTAACGTACAAATTCAACTTAAAGATAGATTTAGGAATGGAACTCGTTTGTAATCTGGGGACTGCCTATACTGTACTATCTTATGTTAGTTGTGGGGGAATGAGGAAGATTGGAAGGGGGAACAGAATTACAAAAATTAAAACCTAATTCTTGGTTTTCGAAGTGGTTACATTCACTGGAGGAGGTCAGTCGTACATACGTAAGTTTACAGAGCAATGCAAGAGTCAGAGAGTGTAAGTAGAGAGAGATCAGACTCATGTGGGGTTTATCTCAGAGGAAAGGATTCCTAATGGACTAGAGTTTTGGGAAGACAGGTTTGGTGAAGAGAATTGACATGCTTTTGGATAAATGGAGTTCTTTGTATGAGGTATCAATCACTGTTTAATATTCTTACTACCTAACAAGAGTCTTCAGGATTGATTTCCAATCTACAACTGAGAAAGGAATTGTAATAAGCCGCCCTATGAGAAATATCTATTGGGTAGGAGTATAATCTTAATATTTTAATAATATTAGTATATAATAAGTAATATCCTTGTTAATGTATTTATTTATCTTAATTTACATTTGACTGCTACTTACAATAGTTTCTTCAGTTTCAAAATAGATAAGTTTTGTTTTCTAATTTGTATGTGATAAATTAGAACCATAGTAACCTAGGACCTCCGCAGTTGAATATGTTTATAGAAAGAGCATATGTAAATCTTGTGGGTGGAGAAAAAGAATTAGCCAAGAAGTAACAGCAAAAAGAACAAGAGGCGTAAGCTTTGAGCATTATATATTTTCCCAGGCAGAAGGCATATGGGTTTCGCAAAGAGTTCACTTGTGTTTTAGAAATATTCAAAAGTGAATTAGTGTGATTTGGTAAATACAGTTTTGTATTTTTTTCGCTTAATATTGTAATGTGGACATTTTTCCTTGCCATAAAAAATTCCTCAAAAATATGATTTTAAAAGACTACATAACATTTCATGATTTGGATTTACCATAAACGAATTTACCTGTTCCCTTATTGCTGGATATTTACGTTGCTCATATAATGTTCGTTAGTATAAAAAAAGTGAGAATGAACAATTTTAAGCCTTAAAAAAATGAATTAGCATAGAAATGACAGTTTAGGATAATGAGTATTATACTAGAGAGAATGCTGAAGTAGCAGAATAACATTTTGAGAGTTCTTCCCCTGACAAGAGAAAGACAGTGATCCTGGGAAGAATAGTGGAATTAAACAATAGCTTATAAAATTTGGGCTTTAGTGATCTGTTAAAGAAACCGAAAGCAATATACAGTGTCACTGACTTACATAAACTAATAAGGTAAAAGAAGCATGGATGATTTACATTTTCTTTCTTAAGCTTGATAAATGCTTTAAATTTTTATTTATTATTTGTGTCTATGTCATATCGATTTTTACTATTAACATGACATTTTGCATTTGTTTGGAAAATACTTTAAATTGATTTATTCTTCCTCAGTAGTGTTACTGTATCAAACATTACTTTAGGGGGAAAAAAAAGAAAAAAAGTTGTGTTCAAATATGCATATGTTTTCACTAGGCTTAATTGTACTTCTCTTGATTTCAGGCTTTTTTGCAAATGTGTAATCTGCCTATCAAAGTGGTTTGTAGGTCAAATGCAGAATACATGTCTCCATCTGGTAAGTGTGATTTTTTTTTTCTTCTCTGTTAATATTCTGCATTGATAAAATTAGTGATAGTCCAGTTTGTACCCAGATAATAAAAATGCTTATTTTTTTTTTAACCTTTTGAGTTTTAACCTTTTGAGTTTTATGAAGTACCAGTTGCAGACTTGCCAGTCTTGGAATGGCTTTATCTACTCATTTCAACTCTGTGGTCAGAGATGATTATTGGAATGTTACAGGGATTATTTTAAATAACAAATATTAAGGAAATGCATGACCTCTGATTTCCCCAGTCTTTCTTATGTAACACCATTTCCTTGTCAGAAAATAAATTTTAATATTAATAAATCCATTATTCTTTACATTTCACTAAATTATATTCTCCCATTATAGAGATGGAAAAAGAGAGATTGTGGAATAATTAAATTGGCTTGTCATAGATCTGAGTAAAAGTCATTACTGAAAGTTTTTGTTTCTACCTTTTTTCCCTAATGCTTTATTTCAACAGGTTTTAAGATACTTTTTATTAAAGTTTCAGCTTTTCTGCTATTTTTTATAACTAGTGTTGCCTTTTCTGCAATGTCATGTGTTCGTAGATTAAAGCACCATTTTAAATAAATATGATTAAAATAACTTTTAGCATAAGAATATAGTGCCACAAAGCTGATAATTTAAATATTAAATATACTTGTTATGGATTAATTATGGTTTTGATGGAGCAGTAATAACACATAAAACCACTTCTTTATGAGTAAATCCATTGGGTATAACCATTTGTCATAAATGTGTTACATTGTTTTTTAAGAAGATACTTACCTCTGCATTGGTTAAACATTTTTTTTAAATCTTAAGTTGTTAACAGTGGTAATAAATTGTTGAAAGTTGTAAAAACATGCTCCCCATACACACTGAAAATTTTATATGAATACATCTACATTTATAGGTTTATGAATATACATTTAAAAAATTTCCATAAAAGAATTTCTAGACTTATAAGCCTAAACAGATTTTAGATTTTTTGTAGACTATTCATTGACTCACTTTGTGCTGATATTATATGTAAGTTTTTATAAACTTCACTGAATTCTGGCCAAACAAATTATATTGCTTTCTGTCCATCTTTCTCCTCTATGTAGTTATACAAAAAAGAGTTTGTGTATATACATATAAAAAGGTCAGTAAGCTAATACTAAAGTTAAAATCTTTGGCAAATGAGGATAAGCCATATAGTTCATCCGTTTCCCAAAATGACTATACTTAGTATCGCCTAGGTAGTTATCTACTTTCTTTTTATAGACTCAGTGAAAGACAAACAGATAAATATTACAGAGATATACATACATACAGTTATAGGAGGAGTCCCCTGTAGGTAGATGAAAATGGCGCTTTCTAGTAAGATATTTAAATTTCATCGCATCTCAAATTATTATTCCCTTTCATCATGATTTTTGATAATCAAGGGAACATTTTTTACTTTATTTGCCACATTTGATCTTGTAGATTTTTAAAGGAGAGAGTAACATGGAGTAGTGAAAAGACTACTTGGCTAAGTGGAAGTATTTACTCTAATCCTTCTGTGACTGTCACATATTAACTATTTCCTTGGGATTTTTTTTTCCCTCTGAGCCTCAGAGAGTACATCTGTAATATGAGGTGGTTGGATTAGATGACATCCAAGGCCCATTCTCTGAATCTACAAACTTGCTTGGCAACATGTTCTTGCTTTTGTTAGAAGTAAAATTTCTAAAAATGATTTTTCTGCCTGAAATGAAAAAATGGGGTCCCCTCAGTTTCTTTTATAGTAAAAATGACCTTTGATTGGTGCCAGAGAATAACTGTCTCACTGTGCTTTTGCCTGATACTTGCAATAATAAAGATATAACATTGGTTTCATTTTAAGTCAGGTTAGTAACAGAAAACATTATTATTCATTTCTAATTTGTTATTTTTTTGTATATTTTTGTATATATTTATATAAATATGTTTATATTTATTTTTGTATATTTCCTTGTATTTAGAGATATATTAGATGCATACTCATTGACTACTCACGTTGCTTCCCTGCTTTAGAATCTAAAATGCTCAATATGTTTTTAAGAAAAAAAGTTTCTTCAAAGCACTCAAACTATATATTAAAAATGAGAAATAAACTTGCTCTAAAAATGTCATACCCCCAAAATACTCTTCAGTCTATGCACTCATTCAAGACAAGCTTTCATTCTCAGATTATTTTATTCCGGAGAGCTGGCACTGTTTATAACATAGTAGTAGTTATAAGATTTATAAAGAGATAGAAGAAAGGAATGCAGAATTCAGTGCTCTTACATTGATAACATGGAACTATCTTCTAAATACTTCTACTGAATTGTGTTCGGAAAGGCCTGCCTTTCCTTTGTAATGTGTGTTATCCTGTGGATGCAGATGAAGCTTTTGTTGGTGCTGTGTACCTCATCCATTACCCTTAGGCTGCCTGAGTCAGAGAGGAGTGAATCTATTGAAAAGGAGCATGAAGAAGCCTGCTGTTAGTGTGAACTCTGTTTGAACTAGGTCTGACAGCAGGTTTCATCTTCTGGCATTTGGAATAGACCCTCTTGCTATTTGGAGACTATTTTGTTCTCATCACCTCTGATAATTTCATCAAATAATTAGTATACATTAAAATGAGATGTTAATTTTTTAATGTGGCATTTATTTAAAGAAGCCAACTTTTATAAGCATATTACATGTTCTTTTTTCCCCATGTGTGTTGAGAACATACTTTGTGTTATTAACTCACAAACTAGCATAACTTCAAGGATTGTTAATGCTCCTAATTCCTGATATTTTTGAGCCAAAGACATTTATTAATGTACCAGTATATGCTTAAAGTATTGACCTTAATGGGAATCAGATATTTAAAATTAGAAGACATAAAAAGAGAAAGTTTCTTAAATGTAGTTTAAAATGCAGGTTGATTCATTGTACTCTGAAGAGAAAGCCCAGTTAAATTTCTTTGATATTTTTATCAGTGGTCATGAACCAATGTTCTAGTTTAGTAATTTGGATAATTAGTACTTATTGTTTCGAAGTGTTTTGCTAGTGTTTCTGAAAAAGGGAATATTGCGATCTGTTGGTATATCCAAGTGAAAAACTCAAGAAATGAATCTACTTTTTCTGTTTTCTTTTGTTTTAAAATTAGTAACCAGTGTTTAAAAATTTATAGAACTTAACACACATTTTAATACAATTTTCAAAAGTTAAGTTTAATGAAATCTCTGTATTGATAAAATATATCCCAGTTTTATGTTAATTTCCTTTTGTTAGCATAATTTACCAAGTGTTTTCATGCATTTTTTTTTTTCCTCAACAGGTAAAGTTCCTTTTATTCATGTGGGAAATCAAGTAGTATCAGAACTTGGTCCAATAGTCCAATTCGTTAAAGCTAAGGTAATAAAATAGATACTAAATAGATTTGATCACAATGACTCTTAAATAAGCCATTCATCATTATGTAGTGTTTTAACATTTACATTGATTTTAACCTAGTTTTATAAAATGCCGACATAAACTACTAGAGAAATAATTCTACAAGTTTTTTTTTTCCTCATAATGTAAATCAGTGGCACAAGAGGTAGCTTGATCTTTCCAAAATGATAGATAATTTTCTGACTTTTGGTCATAAATGAAAACTGTTAGATTTTTGTAAAATGTCAGATTAGCCCTTGAGAAGGAGATAGGATATGTTTAAAGTTGAGTGTGCCAGTTTATCCATTTGATTATTCTACTTTTCATTTATTCAGTTTAGATTTTCATAGTTATCTAAGGACCACCACCATGAACATTTTGGGAGCAATCCTTCCAAAACCACCTCTGTGCATATATAGAAAATATAGACATACTATTATGTATTATTTTGCAACCTGCCTTTTAAAATCGTCAATATGTTTGGAAATTTTCCTACGTTAATGACTTAGTTATATATCATACTTTTAAATTGCTGTGTGGTATTTTGTTGTATGGGTGTGTTGTAATTTACTTATTTAAGACTTTACTGATAGGCATTTAGGCTGTTGCCAATTTTTTGCTCTTACAAGGAGTACTAAGTATTCTTGTACATAAACATTTGCACATTTGTCTGATTATCTCCTTAGGATAAATTACTAACAGTGATATTACAGTGTCATAATGTATGTACTTTTAAAATCTTACATCTGATTGCTGGATTGAATTAAAGGTTATATTTTTTATGCATCTACCAGTTACTGTAGTGTATTGTTAGTTGCTGTTGAGTTGATTCTGAATTCTGTTTCCCTGTACCTTTACTGACACTATTTTTTTCATCATTGAACACTTTATAAGCAATACATGTTAATATTTTAGCATTTCTTTTATTATAAATAAGCGTAGTCTCTTAAAAAAACAAGGTTTAATGACCGTTCTGTTTTTTCTTTTATGAAATAATTGTTTATGTAATTTTGTCCACTGAAAGATACATTTTTATTATGAAAAATAAATACTAATAATGAATATTTTGTAATGATAGCAGAATATTAAATATGCCTTCATATAAAATAATTTTGTTTTAGGATCAATTTTGGAAATTAATCCATTGGACACCCTAGTAGGAAAATTGATGTTATATTACTTGGCAGTAAGATAACTGAAAGTTTTTGTATATTTAATATGATGCTCTTTTAAATTTTTTTAAATTCTCTTTAGGGCCATTCGCTTAGTGATGGGCTGGATGAAGTCCAAAAAGCAGAAATGAAAGCCTACATGGAATTAGTCAACAATATGCTGCTGACTGCAGAGGTAAAATACAAGATAATAAGGCTTGAAAGTAAGCTTTTCCCCCCATAAAATATAATCTTTCTTATGTATTGTTTTGAAGTTATTGAGAAATTAAAAAAAAAAATAGTGAAGCACTTGTAGGGCTAAGCTGGTTGTCCACATCATTTGATCGTTATCTTTGAACAAATTCCCTGACATTTTCAGTTCTAGTTTCTCTGTTTATAAAAAGGGATGATTCTTGCCCACTCACTATTTTACTTCAGCCTTCTGAAGTTTACTTAAATAATATCTATAAAATACTTTAATGGTATTTAGAGATACACAGTATGAATAAGAAATTTTATTTTTATAAAGTATTATCATTAAGTTTAATGATTCTCTATAGCAATATTAGCCAAGGGGGGAAAAACTCTCATATGTGACTTTTATAAAGTTGAATTATAAAAAATTACTATGGCAAGAAATAACTTGATTTATGCATTTTTCTCTTTAGTATTCTAAAGTTTTAGTGACTGTTCTTTTGTTCCTAGTTGTATCTTCAGTGGTGCGATGAAGCTACAGTAGGGGAGGTGAGTGGTTCTGCAGCATTTATCTTAATTAAAATTTAATGAGAAAACACTTTTGCTCAGAATCGCAAGTCCCTGCTCATAAATGAAACATTGTGGTTTATACCATTAGTGATATAGTTTTTCACTTACTTTAATTTTGCTTGCACATACATTTTAGGGAAGTTATGTGTCATTGTTTGATACAACTGGTTGCAGAGTACATAAAAGTTTATATAATTTTAAAGCAAATGGTTTAAAATTTTAATTTTTTAGACTGCAAGGTATGTATTTTCTTCAGATTGTTCTATTTCTGTTCTCTGAAAATATATTTCCCTTGGAATTTTATTTGTAAAAACAGCCTTTGTTTTTAGGAAGAACCATGTTTTTAACAGAATCTTTTTGCTTCAGATTACTTATGCTAGGTATGGATCCCCTTACCCTTGGCCTCTGAATCACATTTTGGCCTATCAGAAACAGTGGAAAGTCAAACGTAAGATGAAAGCTATTGGATGGGGTAACAAGACTCTGGACCAGGTCAGTTCAGGTTGAAGTTGACAAAACCCTCAACTATTATGCATTAAAAAAAATTTATTCTTTGAGTTGATATTCCTTTAAAAAAATTCCTACGTAATAAAAAATTAGCAAAACATTTGCTAATTATTCTCTCTAACATGATGTACTTATTGTATAATTCATTTTATAAAAATCACACATGCTTAATATAAAAAATGTATATAATACAGAAACGTTTAAAAAGGATACGAAAACTGCCCGAAATTCTACCACCTAAAAATTGCCACTGTTAACAACTTGGAGAACATTTCTCCTAGATGTGTCTTAATAACATTTTCCTTAAATGGGGTCATATTATACCTGCTACTCTATAATCTATACATTGTGGGCATCTTTTATGTCAATAAATATAGATCTGCAGCATCAGGGCTTAAAAAAACACACTCAGAGCTTAGTATATGTATTTTTCTTTGGTCCTAAATTCACTGAAGTAGCAAAATGTAAAAAATGTTTATCTTATCAAGGTCATGAGTTTGAGCATCACTAACTAATTAATCTCTCTTTTTCCCAAATCCTAGCCAGCCATCTCACTGATGTGCGCCATTGGCCACAAGGTGGATTGAGTAAATGAATAGGGATGGAGTAAATAAAATCCATCACTACTAGTGGGAAAACAAGTCAAATGCTTTTATTCATGGGGGGTCAGCAGTGTCATCCCTATGAAGCAGATTATTTTATATGTGCAAAGTCATTTGAATATATGGATTAAGGAAAACATTTCTGCAGGGAGTGAAGTTTTGAGAGAAAAACTTTCTCAGTGATAATCCTTATATTGTAACTTAAACTTGCATTTAAAGGAAATTCGCTCTTAATTTTTCTTCCTGTTTCTCATATAAAAAGTATTACTATGCTATATACATAGTCTATAGTCTGATTAAATATATTATAAAAAAAAAAACCTAACCCAAATCCGTTGCTCTTGAGTTGATTCCAGCTCATAGTGACCCTGTAGGACAGAGTAGAACTGCCCTATAGGGTTTCCAAGGAGCGGCTTGGTGGATTCGAACTGCCAACCTTTTGGTTAGCAGCTGAGCTCTTAACCACTGTGCCACTAGGGCTCTGTATATTATAAAAGGTTAATTTATGTTTTTGTTATAAAATGTGATGTAAATTAAGTTTTAGACACCTTTTATTGTTTTGGTCATAAACATATTTTTCTTTGGGGTCTGTTGCCTATGTTAGGTCTTAGAAGATGTAGACCAGTGCTGTCAAGCTCTTTCTCAAAGACTGGGAACACAACCATATTTCTTCAATAAGCAGTAAGAAATTTTATTTTTTATATATTTTTAGGTTTAAAATTTCTTTCATAATAGAGAATTGTTTTTTCTTTTCCTCAAGAAGAGACCATTGATAAACAGCCGAATTATCATGTTTTAATATTATTTTTCATATAGCCTAATAAATTAGATAAATAATATATAAAACTGAGTTATGATGTTTCAAGGAATATTTATTATTTTTGAAAAGATTTAGTTTTTTAAAATTTATGTTTGCACTCATCAAACATTTATTGGCACTTCTTGTGTGTCTGCCATAGTGCTAGGCTCTGGGAGACCAAGATTTCTCAATTGCAGTCCTCGCCTAGGAATTTCTCTTAAGAGCAGATATGTATACCAGTCATTATTGCATAATATGGTAAAGTTCTAATAAAGGTAATTCGAGGTACTATGTAACAGAACTATGAAATCGTAACAAGATTCTAAACTTGTAACTATTAAAACGTGAAGATGCTACTAGTGTAACCATAGGTGTCTATGTAGGGTGATACCTAGGGGACTAGAAAAGTGAATAAAACTAAACAAAGAATATTGTTGGGTGGACATGCACTGTTATGAACTTGTTTATCTCTTAAAGATTAATGAAAATATTTGTAAAGCAGAGAAATGAATATAAAGGATATAGGTTAAATATATGTGTATATATATGTAAACTGAGGAATTCATGTTTCATTAATATAGAATATTTTTACAACCTGAAAAGAATCTCTAATGTAGGTAAAAATGAATTTTCCTCTTCTACAAACATTTTTTACAATTTTAATATATCAGAATCAGCTATCCTGTGATCCACTTTAAGATGAGCTTAAATTAGCATTTTAATCTCAATGGCTTACTTAGAAATTCTAACCTTTTCTTGGCTTTTTAGTAAAAATTTCTGGTTTTTTAGATTGCAAATAATTTTTTAAAAGGTTTATTAGTAATTATTTTATCTTCAAAAGTATTCGTATTCTATAGCCATATGAAATATCTTTCAGTAGAGATTTGATAATTTGTATGATAATTTGATTTGCTAAAAATGACCACGATGATAGCTTGGAAATATTTAAATTATATTACTCTATAGCATAAGTAATGTATATTATATATACCTGATATTAAATGAAAAACTGAGGTCCACTGATTTCTGAAGCAGAAAGGTCACAAAAGTTCAAACCATGAAATCCTGGTAGGTAAAGCCTCTACAGCTGTGTTGCTGGTGATGTTTGCTATGCAGTTTTTTTCTACTTGTTTAGTCCCTAACACAAAAGAAATGTATCCAAATGTTAGTATTATGTAGTTCTTTTTCTTTCTGATATGGGAATTCCTTGGAGTTGAAAAGCTCAGAAGGGGTGTGTTTTATTGTTTGAAGTGAATCATTCTGTTTTAAGAGTTGGTTTTGTTATGCACGCTGTCTTCAGGGAAGCCCAGGAGAATAGATCTAACTTACTTTTCTCCTCATTTAAACCCAGTGGCAAAGAGTTAGTAACCAGGGATCATTTGGCCTCCAATTCAGTGGAGCGATCAAGATAACTTTTTTCTTCGTAAGAGAATAATTATATTTAAACTTATAATGAAAAATTCAGAGTTTAGAACATGTACAAAACCAAAGGCTTACTTTTGAGGAACTGCTTATATAATATTAAGGTGTAGGTTTTGAAATAATTTTACTTTATCTGAAGCTTAAACAGATAAACATTTTCCCCTAACAAGTAATTATGGTTGAAGAATGGAATAGACTTAATCTTCAATTTTAATTTTATCCAATTACTTACTTAATATTAGAATACAAGTAAACTACATTTAAGAAAAAGTAACCTGTATTTTCACTTTGTCGTGGCAAAATTTTTTTCTCATTCTTTTATTTATAAACCAAACCCACTGTCATCAAGTGGTGTCGTGGCAAAATTTTTTTCTCATTCTTTTATTTATAAACCAAACCCACTGTCATCAAGTGGATTCTGACCCAGAGTGGCCCTGTAGACAGGGTAGAACTTCCCTATAGGGCTTCCAAGGCTGTAAATCTTTATGGAAGCAGACTGCCACATCTTTCTTCTGTGGAGCAGCTAGTGGGTTCGCAGCTGAGCGCCTTAACCACTGCACCACCAGGGATCCCTCCTTTATGTATAGCAGGTGTCATTACGTTGTGAGACACTATAGCTTAGTGCATAGAGCACTTGCTTAAGTCAAGATATATGATATTGGACTGTCAAGTCAGGGCCCTGAATTCTAGCCTTAGCTCTAACTGATACTGAACTTGGGCAGATTATTTTATTTTCCTGTGTATCCCCCATGCCCTGCTCCCCTCAATAAAATTAGAATCAGCTTTTCTCACAGCTTACCTACTGGGGATGTTGAGAGGATTCATGCAAGAAACCAAATGGCTTTAATCGATGAGAGAAAGGAAAAGGGTAGCTAAGGGAAACCTTGGAGCAACAATAGTAATTGAGACAAGCGAACCAAGAAGGTAAATTGTGAGGAGGAAAAAGGTAAGTGAATTGGAAAAAAAAAATCAGAAATAATACAAGATAGATAGTAACATTAGTGACGTTTTTAACCTTCATAATATATAATATTGAATATTTAAATTTTAAGACATAATTTTGAAACAAAATCTGTACTATCAGTTGCACCTGTGCTATCTTGCTTATGTGATATCTGTTAAGACATCTACACAAAGACTACTAGGGCATTTATTCCCACTCAGGTGGTGAATGTGGACTTGGAATGATAAAACTAAAATTTTTCTTAAAGTGATCTTTTTATGTTATCATTTTAATAAAGGAGAATAAAGAATATAAAATTTTTTTTTTTCCTAAATGTAATAAGGATAGAAAGAGTTGTATTATTTTAAAGCATTTATGAGCTCTTTGGAGATTGGATGCTTTCCAAACAAACTTGTTATCTAGAAGAAGCTCAGTAAATGTTGGTTAAACTAGATTAAATTGAATGAGAAATTGGAGAAAGAGTTAGACTTGAAAAAGAAAAAAATACTGTTCATAACCATTAAGTAAAGGGCAAAATTTGAAGATATATGCTTGTATGCTAATAGGAGAGCATATTGAGGAAATGGTGCAAAAAATAAAATCTGGGATCTTAAGATGGAAAATTTCAAGGAGGAATAGGATTTTATTAAAGTCTGTTCAGTTAAGAAACCAACAGTTAAGAAAAACAAGAGAAAATCACTCAAAAATATTCTAAGGCAAAATACAGAAAAAAAGTTGATGGTAAGGAGCTTGGTTTACAGACTTGAATGACAGTCCTAAAGGATAGTGATTGATATATAAGGGAAAGGACATGTAGATTAGATATAATAGTGAAGAGATGATAAGTTAATAGTGTATTGGCAAAGAAAAATTAGGGAACAGCCAGACAAAATTAATGTTTTTTATACTAGACTGATAGTATGAAAGGTATCAGAAAGGAAGAAAGATGAAATCATACTGAATAAAGAAAGCAAAAACGATGAGTGCCAAAAAATTTAAAATGAGAAAGGTTGGGAAAACACATTTTGCACTACAGTTTTTATTTTGATATTCAAATGAAAAAACAGTAGATAACCAACAGAAATGTGGAAAGAATAATAATACAAGATGAGATCTCGACAAATTTCTTAGGGCTTTAAAAATATATTTATATGTCACCCTGGGATATTTTTCTAATAAAAAGTTTATAAAGATAAATGAGACAATATATATGAAAGATCTTAGAGTTCTTGGGAGAATTGCTATATATATCCAAATTATAATTCACAAAGTAGTAAGCAGAAGAGTGGAAAGTTATGTTTTCATATGGTGTAAGAAAGCTAATTAAAACCAGTGGTATTTGTAGATCTTGGCTTGATTAAACAATTCAGTAGAAATACTGCGTAAAGTGTGTGTTTTTGTTGCTGTTGAAGTGTTTCTTATGTGAGTTTTTCCAAGTTTGTTGCTTGTCCTTTTTAATTTCAAGTCAGGTTTAATTTGGTATAATTTACATATAGTAAATTGACACTTTTTGTTGTATGGTTCTAATGAATTTTAACAAAGATATATAGTCATGTAACCGCTATCACAAAGTCTGTTTTTTAAAATGAAAGAATTATGGGAATTACTAATTTATATATGTCAGAATCAATTAAAATATAAGCAGTTGCTGAACTTTGTAAGGATTATGTGAAAAAAATATTGGTTAAAAGTTATGTGTATGAATGTCACTGAATTGTACACTTAAAAAAGGTTAAAATGGCAAATGTTTTGTTAAATATATTTTACCACAATAAAAAAGGGAATAAATACCCAAAACTCAAAAGTGATGTATATTTATGTATTTATATTTGTGTGTGTGTATATATATGTGTGTGTGTATTGTTTAATTTAGTACATTGTATTTTATTTCCTGTTAGATGTTCTAAAGTAGCTTGCCACAAAGTTGCTAGCTTTATTTAACATCAGATTAATTTTTGTATGCTCATGCCTGTATATAATCCAGCACCTTTGGAGTTATGTGAATGCATATCTGTAGGAAATAACATTTTGATCATTTCAGGGGTACTTTTAAACCACTCTAATTTGAACATATATTCATCCGTGAAATCAGTCAAAGCCTATACTTAGCAATAAAGGATGTCTGTCTACATTATATCAGGGAATATGGCTACCTTTTTTTAGGATCTAGTACAAAAAGCAAAGGATAGTTGGCCTTAAACAAAGATGAGGAAAATAAATTGTAATTTGATGAGGTAAGATATACCTCTTAAGAAATATGTTTAGGGATATGAAAGAGGTACTGTTTGTATTACTTCTCACAAAGTGCTTCATCTCTGTATTTACCCGCCTTTTACATCCTTGATTCTTTGCAGGGATCAGTTTGTTAATGATGATTCATCTGTGATGATAAGATCATGGTGCTCTTTAGTCCAAGGACATTTATGATCTTTTGAACTATGTAATTGGCTACCCTCTTAAACATGGCCATAGACTGTACACTTGAGTTTGATGAATACTTCATGAATCTGTCAGAAGGAGGAAGGCTTTGAAAGAACGTGCATTACTGCTTTTGAAAAAATAAAATACCGTGCACACCTTTAGTCATTCTTTTCTGTCTCACTCATTTATCTAGCAAATGCCCATTGAGTTCCTTAGCTGTTTGCTAACAACTGGGGATATGAAAATAAGTACAGTGTTTGTCCTCAAAGAACTTGAAGTGTAGTGGGGGAAATAGCTAAGTAAATAGTTACAATATGGTATGAGAAGTGTCACCTTTTTATTGATTTATTCAACACATATTTACTGAGAACTTACTTTGTGCTGGGCATTATTCTAGGTATTGGGGACACAGCAGGAAACAAGTAAATAAAATCTTTTATAGAATTTACATTCTGTTAGAGGGAGACAGATAATAAATATGATAATGTTAAGTGCCACGTGGATAATTAAAATAAGATCATGTGATAATAAGTGACTGTGTGGCCACTTTAGTTTGGGTCATCAGGGGAGGCTTCTTTAGGATGTGACATTTAAGCCTTAATCTGAAAAACAAGAAGTAGCTGAGATATGAAGTTCGGGGGAAGAGTGTTTTAGGCATCAGGAATAGTTGTTGTCAAAACCCAGAGATTGGCTTGAGCTTGTTATGTTCAAATGAAAGAAACAAGGTCAGTTTGGTTGTGTGTTGGGAGGAAGGATAGGGGAAGAATGATAGATGATTAGGTTGAAGAGGTAGGCAGGGGCCAGATCATCTAGTCTTTGTATGGTAAGAAGTTTGACATTTTAGTCTAAGTGGAATGGAAATCCATTAGAATATTTTAAATGTGGAGTAGTATGATGTGGTGATGTTAAAAAAAAAATTACTGTGGATACATAGAAGCAGAGAGACATTAGGAGGCTATTGCAGTGGTCCAGATAAGGGGTAATTGGGGCTTAGACTAGGAGATAATAATGGAGAGTGAGTAAAATGGTGGCATTCAAGGTATGTTTTGGAGGTAATGTCTCAGTGGATTTGCTGATATGGATATAGAAAGGTAAGAGAGAGGATTCAAGGTCAACTCCTGGATATGTGGTTTGAACAGCTGGGTGGATAGTGGTGCCTTTTATTTTGGTAAGATAGGAGACAGGCAGGTTTGAGATGCATTCAGCTTTCAAGAGAAGATGTCCTGTAGACATTTGAATGTATTAGTCTGGAGCTCAAGGGAGAGACTGGGACTAGAGATAAGTATTTGGGAACTAGTGGCATGAAGATGATATTTAAAGCCTTGCAACTGCATGAGGTCATTCATTAATAGTTTTTAAGGACACATACCTAGTAATTGGCAAAGTTAGGACTCAGACTTCAATTTGACTGATGCCAAAATCTGTTCTCTTTTCATCAAACCACATTACCCCAACATATTTTCATATTTAGGTAGACTAAATATTTTCTCAAAAACTCTCATTATAGGACTGAGAGCAATAATTAGTTCATACTTAGGATGTTATTTTCTTCTTTTAGTAATGTTGTACTAGTAATTATTTTATTATAATGTAGATTGGTAATGGAGCCCTGGTGGTGCAGTGGTTAAGAACTTGGCTGTTAACCAAAAGGTTGGTAATTCGAATCCACCAGCCTGTAAAAAACGATATGGGGGTGACGTCTGACCTCCTCTGACTTCACAAGGGGGAAGGAGAATCAAGATCAATAGCTGAAGGCTGATTCCTAGGTTAGACATGCCTCCTCTCTCCACCATCTTTACCAAGTCTGACACCAACCATCCCTCCCAGGGCACTCTCTACTTCTCTGCTGGGTTTGATAATTCATTGCAATGGCCACACAGAACTCACAATCCTCATGATTATGGAGTTTATTAGGAAAGTAGCAGGTTGTAATTCAGGCTCAGAAACACTCAAGGATACAGTTCTTCCATCAGGGCAGCTTCTTCCCAGCCGTGCTCACAGGCATGCCTCTCCCTGGCCCTAGCCCTCTGTCCAAAGGTACTCAGCTTTGTCTCTCTGTGGGCCAGGAAGCCCACCGCACCATTTCCTGCTGCCAGGTCTCTGCTGCCGGATCTCTCCTGACACTGCTCACTGTCTTCAAGGTTACAGCTTGCTCTCTCTCTCGTTCTCCCGCTTCCAGGAGATTCTCAGTGCAAAGGATCCCAGGTCCAAAGGATGCGCTCTCCGCTCCTGGTTGTTCTTAGTTGGTGGTGGTGGGTTCCTCTCTTCCCAACCTCAGGGGTGGCTCATTTCAAACCCAGCAAAATGGCAAAACTGACCAGTCCCTTTGGTGGGCCATAATTATCATATGTGCACAGTCCTGCCCAATCACCTGGGTGGGAGTTACAAGACCATGGCGACAAAGGTCACACAAAAGCAATCCATTACATCACAAGCCACTCCTTGAAAACCCTATGGGGCAGTTCTGCTCTGTCCTATAGGGTTGCTATGAGTCGGAATCAACTTGATGGCAACAGGTTGTTTTGTTTTGTTTTTGTTTTTTTTTAAGATTGGTAATGCTCCATTTATAGACCATTAGTAGTGAGGAAGATAAGTTTCATTTTTTGTTAGTAATATATAATTAAGGGGGAAAAAAATCTAAAAAATTTTTTGTTGAGGCCATCTCTGTTTTTTCAGAAAGCTAAGTTACTTTAGAAGTGGTAAAATTAAAATTAACTTACATTGTTGGGTAATCAGGTCATCTATTTGTTACCCTAGCACCACAGGGAAATCCTTGGTGCCTTGATAGAACCTTGTGCATCTGTTAAAGCACTTACTAAATCGTGTTGTGGTAATTTATGTTTTTGTGTCCACGTCTTAGAGTATCTTTCTTGAAAGTTTTTCTGTCTCTAGCATCTAGCATAGTTCCTGGCCCATTGGAGACCTGCTGTATTTATTCAGTGAGTGAATTAATAAATAAAATGAATGTTATCCATTGTACCTGTATTACTTTAACATATTTAATTGGTAATCATACAACAAAAATTTTGTTTTGAGTCATCTTAGAATAATACAACTATTTCAAAAAGCAAATCATAAAACTAGCAAATCATACTTTAAAAGATCTTTTTTCATATCTTATAATAGGAACTCTAAAATTGTATTGAGTTGGGGTAGGACTTTTTTCTTCTGTGACTTTTTTCTTTTAAATTAATGGATAAAATATTTTTTGGATATACTATATTTTCTACCATAAAAGTTAAATGCCATTCTTGATACTCTCATTTCTCTTTTTATTTTAGGCCTACTGAACTAGATGCATTGGTATTTGGGCATTTGTACACCATTCTTACCACGCAATTGACTAATGATGAACTTTCTGAGAAGGTGAAAAACTATAGCAATCTTCTTGCTTTCTGTAGAAGAATTGAACATCATTATTTTGAAGATCATGGTAGCTCATCTGTCAGGTTGTCTTAGAGTTACTTGTTAATTTAGTTATTATTAAAAAAAAATCTAACTTTTAAAATATATCTTACTTGAATGTTATAATAGATAATGGTATCAGAGTTCTAAAACCAAAAACACTGCTTTGGAAACCTCAAAACAAATTATATAATGTATCCTTTACATGTGCTTTCTACTGGTCTTTCTGTACACATTAAAGTAATTCTGAATTATTCCATTTGATATATTGTACTCTGTCTTGAAATTTTTTTCCTTGAAACATGTATGCATATAAAAAAAGTTTAAGTAACTGTATGGATGTTATATTTACTTTCTTTTGAAAATCACTCACTGAGCTTTACACATGTGGAATAAAGTGTTTTTTCAAAAGCGAATGACTTGTGTTATATATTCCAAGATTATTTTGCTAGATACATAATCTTGGGAAAAATATTCTTAACAAGTATGCGCTTAGAAAATGTGAATGTTTACATGGCTGTTAATTCCTGTAACAGATTAACATTTGAAAGCATTCTTCATATAGAAATGTAATTGGCTTAAAACATTTCATCAGAGCAGCTATAATTTACATTTAATAAAGGGATAGATTCAGAGATCTTTTTTTTTGACACAAGTTATTTTAATAATGCCATTTTATTTCTTTTGCAGGATAGGGAGGATAGTTTTCAAAGAAATACCAATGGGAATTTCTGTATATAAGCACTGATGATTATATTTTGTATTCTTCTCAGATTTTCTAATGTTTTCTTATAAAACCAAGGATGCTAAAGTCAGATGTAAAAATCATTTCTTGAAAATATCTAGAATAATAATACTTTTATATACCGAACATTAAAAAAAAAATGTTTTTATTGTGCATTAGGTGAAAGTTTACAGAGTAAATTAGTTTCCCATTGGATAGTTTGTATATAAAGCGTTTCATAACAATGGCTTCATTCCTGACAATGCGTTAGCATTCTCCCCATTTCCGTCCTAGGGTTCCCGTTTCCTTTCGTCCTGATTTTCTGTCTCTTCCTGCCTTCTCATCTTTGCTTTTGGGCAAATGTTGCCCTTTTGATCTCAAATAATTGGTCGTTCTAAGGAGCGTGTTCCTCTCAGGTGCTATTGTTTATTTTATGGGCCTGTCTATGGTTTGGCTGAAAGGTGGTCTCTGGGAATGGCTTCAGTTCCAATTCAGAAAGGTGTCTTAGAGCCATAGTCTCAAGGGTTCTTCTAGTCTCTGTCAGACCAGTAAGTCTGGTCTTTTTTTGTGAATTTGATTTTTTGTTCTACAGTTTTTCCTCTTGCTCTGCCCGGGACCCTCTATTGTGATCCCAATCAGAGCAGTCAGTGGGTAGCCATCTAGCTCTTCTGGTCTTGGGGTTGTGTAGGCTGTGGTCATGTGATCCATTAGTCTTTTGGACTAATTGCTCCCTTGAGTCTTTGGTTTTCTTCACCCTTCTTTGCTCCAGATGGTAAGACACCAATAGATGTATTTTTCTAAACATTTTAAACTAATTTAATTGTTATGAGAACACCATGAAGGTTATTATCCCCAGTTTACAAATGAGGGAATGGAGGCACAGAAATGATAACTTGCCCAAGGTCATAGAGTTAGTTAAGTGGTAGAGTTAGAATTCAAACCCAGGCAATCTGGTGTCACTTAGCTTTTAACTACTCACTGTGCTTTCTTTTAAAAAGGATTATGTATTTTTACTGTATAAAGGATATATTAGGTTCTTTTAGTCTATATCCCACGTAAATTTTGGGTACTGTCTTCAGAGTGTAGTGCTATTATAGCTTTTTTGAACTAATTTTGTACCATGTGTTGTTGTTATTAAAATCCCCAGTTATCTCTATTTTTGTATTTTTTTTATGACAGGTTTATTTGTATATTTTTGTACATTTGTATATAATTCTTCTATTTTAATATTACCATCACATTCATTTAGTTGTATAAGCACCGTTTGTACCTCAGTATATAATATCTAGACTTTTTTCTTTGAATTTTTGGATATAAAGATACTATATCAGCATGGGCTGTAATATTTTAATATTAATCATTACAACTGGCTTACCCTAATATGAGGAACATGATGAGACAGTGGTAGTTTATCCCAAGTTGAGATATTTACTCTTACTTAATACTTGCTAGACTTACTATCTATGGATTGGAGCCCTGGTAGCACAGTGGTTAAGAGTTCACGCTGCCAACGAAAAGATTGTCAGTTCAAACGCACCAGCTGCTCCTTGGAAACCCCATGGGGTAGTTCTACTCTGTTCTGTAGGGTCACTATGAGTCAGAATCAACTCGACAGCAATGGGTTTGGTTTGGTTTGGGTTTTATCTATGGATTGGAGTCCCTGGGTGGTGCAAACAGTTAAGTGCTCTACTACTAGCCGACAGGTTGGCAGTTTGAACCCACCGAGAGATGCCTTGGGAGACAGGCCTGGCACTCTACTTCCAAAAGGTCACAGCCTTGAAAACCCTGTGGAGCAGTTCTACTTTCCCCACATGGGGTCACCATGAGTCAGAATCGACAACAACTACCATATTTTTACACAAAAAACATGCGCTTTCTACATTTGTTTGTCAACCATGCCCTCTCCCCATGAGGTATTTTCAGAAGCACTGCTATACCAATTTTTTTTTTTTACATATTGCTGTAAAAAAAGACAGCATGGCATACTTATGAAAATACCTCATGCAGGGGGAGGTGGGAAAGAGGGCAAGGTTGGCAAACATGGAGAAAGTGCATTATTTGTGTAAAAATACAGCAACAAAAATATCTATGGATTACTCTTAAGAGGTCTTGTTTCTCTCCAGTGTTGAGACGAATTACCATCAAAACAGAATGCATTAGAAAATGGAAATCTTGTCATCCCATTATGGTGATTCAATTTCCTGCCTTTACCTTTTAAATTTGGGTTCATAAAGCCCAGTCACAGTAGCTAAAAATTATCACTGAAAAGTTAGCTATGTTTGTTCCCATTTACTCAGTTTGCTGACGAAAGAGCTAAATGTTGCTTTGCTGCCAAATACTTGTATATATTCTCCTTCTTAGTCAACTATTTTGTGGTGTGTCTCGGCCATTTATATCCACATACACATGAAAATCTAAATTTTATTGTGCCTTAAATAAAAGTGTGATTGTATCTGGACTGATGTAAATATTTTCCTAATCTATTTTCGATTTCCTAAGAATGTATTTTAATTCTTTATAGCTTTAGTATTTATTGTCATGGGATCAGATTGCTATCTGTAATTTTTTTTTTTTTTTACATTTTCAACAAATTAGATAATCTAATTTGTGATAAGACTATGAAAATCTCTTTAGCTTACTTAAGGGTGTCTTACTTGAATGCTTTTGAAACTCAGCATGGTTGCCATCCAGAGTGTGATTTCATGTTCATTATGTAATTGAAAACTAATGGTTACAGTCGTTAACAAAGTTAGAAATACTGTATCCAGTTTTGGTTATCCTACTAAACATCTGTATAACTTGGGATAATTTAGTAAATCTTCCTGGGACTCTATTTTCATCTCCATGAAGCATGAGTAACATTTCCTATGTAATTACTATACCCTGCGATTTTGTGAGGAATGATGTTTGAAACAAGCTAAGTTTCCTTTGGGATAAATAAAACTTCCTAAAAGATATTAGTATAAGCATATCTGAGTCTTTATCGTGCAGTCAGGATCCTAGGTGCCAGAGTTAGAAATCAAATTATGACTGTATTGTATAGACCAGGGTTTGGCAAACTTTTCTGAAAAGGGCAGATAGTAAATATTTGAGGCTTTGTGAGCCATATAATTTTTGTCATTGACTAATCCACTCTGCTGTTGTAGCATGAAAGCAGCCATAGACAATATGTAAACCAATGGGCATAGCTGTGTTCCAATACAATTTTATTTACTAAAAGATGCAGTGGACTGGATTTGGCTTGTGGGCCATATTGTGGCCCACAAGTGTAGACTTAAAAAAAAAAACAACTTGGTCCCAATAAAGTAAACTGATAATAAATTCTCTTTTTCTAATTTTTAGGTTGTTTTTGTTTTCATTTTTAAATTAAGGTATAATATACATACAGTAAAATTTACCCTTTTTTGGGTATAGTTCTCTAAGTTTTGAAAGATATTTACAATCATGTTAACTACTACCACAGTCAGTGTGTAAACCAGTTCCATCATCACAAGAAACTATGCCTGGGCCCCTTTGTAGTTGTCCCTTCCACCTACTCCTAGCTCCTGGTAACTTCTGATCTTTTTTCTATCCCTCTAGCTTTGCCTTTATAAGAATGTCATATAAATGGAATTATGAGTACGTAGTTTTTTGAATCTGCCTTCTTTCATTTCTAAGGCATTTGAGCTTCATCCCTGTTGTATCAGTATGTTACTCCTTTGTGTTGGTATGTTTTCATTGTATGAGTGTACCATGTACTGTAGTTTATTTGCCAGGTTAGGGATATTTGGGTTGTTCTAGTTTATGGTGATTACAAATAAAGTTGCTATAAACATTTGAGTACAGGCTTTTGTGGAAACATAGTTTTTCATTTCACTTGGATAGATACCTAGGAGTAGGATTGCTGGGTTACACAGTAAACATGAATAACTTTATAAGAAACGCCAGTCTATTTTCAAAAGTGGCTGGACCATTTTACATTCCCACCAACAATGTATTCCAGTTGCGCCATATCCTCACTAGCACTTGATGTCATTACTTTTTAAAAAAATTTTTACCCATTCTAATAAGTGTGTATAGGAGTTCCTGGGTAGTGCAAACAGTTATGTGCTCAATTCATAGTTGAAAAGTTGGTGGTTTGAACACACCCAGAGGTGCCTCGGGAGATAGGCCTGGCGATCTGCTTCTGAAAGGTCACTGCCTTGAAAACCTCATGAAGCAATTCTACTCGGCACACATGGGGTTGCCACGAGTTGAAATTGACTCAATGGCAACTAACAACAACTGTGTAGTGGTATCATGTTGTGGTTTTTAAATGTGGATGTTTGGCGTATTTCATGAGTTTATTTGCCATCTGAATATCTTCTTTTATGAAGTAACTATTGAAATCTTTTCCCCATTGTTTTATTGGGTTGTTTTCAGATTGTGTTTTGAGAGTTCTTTATAGTAGATACAAGTCCTTTGTCAGAGAAATGATTTGGAAGTACTTTCTCCCAGTCTGTAACTTGTTTTTTTTTAAATTAATAGTGTCTTTCAAAGAACAGATGTTCTTTTGATTAAGTCCAATTTATCACTTATTTTATGGATTATGCTTTTGCTGTCATATCTAAGAAATTTTCCCTAACCCAAGGTGACAAAGATTTTCTCCTGCGTCATCTTCTAAAAGTTTTATAGTTTTAGATTTTACGTTTGATCCCAAATATAATCTGTTTTGAGGTAATTTTTGTATATGGTGTGAGATAAGGATTGAGGGTAAGTTTTTTTTTTTTTTTTTTTTTTTAATACAAATAGCCAGCACCATTTGTGGAAAAAAATATCTTTCCTCTACTGAGTTTCCTTTGCATCTTAGTAAAAAAGCAGTTACCTATATATGTGGGGGCATATTTCTGAACTATCCACCCCATTTCGTTGATCTGTTTGTCTATCTTGACACCAATACTACACTGTGTTGACTACTGTAGCTTTATATATAGTCAGTCTAGGAGTCAGATATGAGTCCTCCAACTATGTTATCTTTCAAATGGTTTTGGTTATACTAGTTTCTCTGCATTTCCATATAAATTTTAGAATGATCCTGTCAATTTCTAAAAAAATCCTGCTGGGATTTTGATTGGGATTGTGTTGAATCTAGAGATCAGTTTGGGGAGAATTGACATCTTAATATTGACTCTTCCAATCCATGAATATGGTGTACTTCTTCATTTACAACTAATCTAAATGCACTTTTTAAAAATACCTTGCCCGGACTTAATCTTTCACCCTACTCTCCTCCACCAGCACCCTATGGTATATGGCCACCGATATGTCTGTTTAGTGTTTATTTGTTTAATGTTTTTTTTTTTTTGTTGTTGTTTCTTTTTAAAAAATTCTCTCTTTTTTTCCAACAGTTTGAATATGCTAGGCTTTTGGGGTGGGACGGTATTTATTCTGCTTGGTGTCTCTGATCATCTTGAGTCTGTGGTTTGGTTTCTGTCATTAATTTTGGAATGTTCTTGGCCATTTATTCTTCAAATATTTGTTCTTCAGTGTTCTCTGAGATTCCAATGACACATATGTTAAATCTTGTAATATTTTCTCACAGTGCTTGGACACCCCCCACCCCCTTTTTGTTTAGTTTCGGTAATTTCTGTTGACATATCTTTAAGTTCATTAACTCTTTTCACAGTGTCATATCTACTGTTGAGCCCATTGAAGGCATTCTTTATCTTTCATTTATTTTCTAGAATTTCCATTTGATTATTTCTTGTAGTTTCTGTCATTGTGCTGAACTTACCCATCTAATCGTACATATTTTTCACCTTTTCCACTAGGCTCCTTCTTAACCTATTAATCATAATTATTTTAAATCTCCTTTTGACAGTTACAACATCTGTGTTTTATGTGAGTCTGGTTCTGTCAAATTGCTTTGTGTCTTAAGAGTGTGATTGTTTTGATTTCATTTTGTTTGCTTTTTTGTATGTCTTGTGCTTTTTTGTAGAAAGCTAGATGTCCTTTGTAAGACAATAGAGACTGAGGTAAATAGTTTTTATGCCTGGAGATGGGCATCCTTTTCCTTCTGCTATAATTTTATTGTGGTGGATTGAGTCAGTCTGTCAGGAGTTTAGCTGGATTTGGGATTTGTTGATACTATGGTCAGTCTCTGTGTACTGCAGGCTTCAAATTTCTCTAGTGTTACCTTGTGTTTAGAACAGAGTCTGGTTTGCCAGAGAGTTTTTCTCAATGTCTACTCAACCCACAGCTTTAGGTCTTCCCTTTGCACTATACCTCTAAAATGTCTCTCTTCAAGTTCTTATTCCTTTCCCAGCAGTAGACTGTTGTTTCTTGTAACTTGATGCTTGCTAGCCGTGTGTGTGTGTGTGTGTGTGTGTGTGTGTGTGTGTGTCTATCTGTCTGTCTGTCTGTGTGTGTCTGTGTCCTGATTATACCTCAGGAACTATGTTGCTGGGTCTCAGGCATGGGACCTTCTCAGTTATCTTGCTCTTCCCCCAGCTGTAGGTCTTATTTCTGGTCCACCCACCTCCCTTCCCAGAGGTTTTTTTTTTGTGTGTTTCCTTCTTCCAGCTGCAGTGGACTTTCACCAGTGCCCTAAGGGGAGCAGTGTGTATTGCCCTTCCCCCAGGGATTTAAAGTTTTTTTCCATTTGAGAGACAGGGAAGAAGGATCTAGGTGGGGCTTTGAGCCTTTCCTGCAGCTGCTGATGTTCTCTTCAAGCCTTGCATCACAAGGGACACTTTCTCAGGATTCTTACTCTGTCTCCGGTATTTTTTGGTGAACTTCCATTGAGGTCCTTGGAAAAGAGCCTGTGAGTGGTATGAATTCCCCTTGTGTCTTTGGCCCCCAAGGTTTTTATATTCTCTTGTTAGCTCATACTCAGCCTTTAGCAATTGCTCACATCCCTTCTCTCTTTAGATATTGGGTTACTTTTCCCTGCAACCTCAGCTCACTGATGAGTTCAAGAAAAGTGGTGAATTTGCAAATTTTCTGGTGTTGTTGTAAGGGTAGGAACAATAGTCCCAGCTTTCTACATTCTAAGCATAAGCTGGAAATCTAGGTCACTTTTTATTTTTGAGATAAATACTCAGAATTTACAATGCCTGCTGAATTTTTTAGAACAAGTTTTATTATGAAAAATTTCAAACATATAAAAGAGAAAAGAATAAAAAAAACTTCCATGTTCTTGCTTAAACAGGTATCAACTCATGACCAATCTATACCCCCATTCTTTTTTACATGCTTTATTAATACGTGTTTCATGTCAGTTCACATAAGTCTGCTTCCTTTTAAACTGTGATACACTAGCACATTCTTTTTCCTTAAAATTTTATTATATAGATTATATACATATTTATATACATATTTAGGTTAAAAAATAGAACATTAGCAATATCTTAAAAGACTTCTATGTGGCACTCCCCAACCTAGTCTAATCCCAGCCCTCTACCCCACCCCTAAATATTGTTACTCTACTGAAAATCATTCCCATACACCATTCTTACAGCCACTGTGTCAATCCACCTCGCCAAGGGTCTTCCTCTTTTTTCACTGACCCTCTACTTTACCAAGCATGATGTCCTTCTCCAGGGACTGATCTCTCCTGATAACATGTCCAAAGTATGTGAGACATAGTCTTGCCATCTTTGCTTCTAAGGAGCATTCTGGTTGTACTTCTTCCAAGGCAGATTTGTTCAGTTTTTTGGCAGTCCATGATATAGTCAATATTCTTTGCCAACACCACAATTCAAAGGTGTCAATTCTTCTTTGGTCTTCCTTATTCATCATGCAGCTTTCGCATGCATATAAGGCGATTGAAAACACTATGGCTTGGGTCAGGTGCACCTTAGTCTTCAAAGTGACATCTTTGCTTTTCAACACTTTAAAGAGGTCTGTTGCAGCAGATTAGCCCAAAGTAATACATTGTTTGATTTCTTGACTGTTGCTTCCATGGATGTTGATTATGGATCCAAGTAAAATGAAATCCTTGACAACTTCAATATTTTCTCTGTTTATCATGATGTTGTTTATTGGTCCAGTTGTGAGGATTTTTGTTTTCTTTATGTTGAGTTGTAATCCATACTGAAGGCTGTTGTCTTTGATCTTAATCAGTAAGTGCGTCAAGTCCTCTTCACATTCCAAAAGCAAGGTTGTGTCGTCTGCATAATGCAGGTTGTTCATGAGTCTTCCTCCAATCCTGATGCCCCATTTTTCTTCATATAGTCCAGCTTCTCGGATTATTTGCTCAGCATACAGACTGAATAAGTATGGTGAAAGGATACAACTCTGACACACACCTTTCCTGACTTTAAACCACGCAATATCCCCTTGTTCGGTTCAAATGACTGCCTCTTGATCTATGTACAATTTCCTAATAAGCACAATTAAGTGTTCTGGAATTCCCATTCTTCGCAATGTTAATTGTAATTTGTTATGATCCACACAGTCGAATGCCTTTGCATAGTCAATAAAGCACAGGTAAACATCTTTCTGGTATTCTCTGCTTTCAGCATCCAGTCATCCATCTGACATCAGCAATGATATCCCTGGTTCTGCATACTCTTCTGAATCCGGCTTGAATTTCTGGCAGTTCCCTGTTGATGTACTTCTGCAAACACTCTTGAAAGATCTTCAGCAGAATTTTACTTGTGTGTGCTATTAATGATATTGTTCGATAATTTCCACATTGGGTTGAATTACCTTTCTTGGGAATACACATAAATATGGATCTCTGCCAGTTGATTGGTGTCATGTTTGAATTATGTCCCCCCAAAAATGTGTATCAATTTGGCTGGGCCATGATTCCCAGAATTGTGTGGTTGGCCTCCATTTTGTGATTGTAATTTTATGTTAAAGAGGATTCGGGTGGGATTGTAACACCACCCTTACCCAGGTCACATCCCTGATTCAATGCAAAGGGAGTTTCCCTAGGGTGTGGCCTGCACCACCTTTTATCTCTCAAGAGATAAAAGGAAAGGGAAGCAAGCAGAGAATTGGGAACCTCACACCACCAAGAAAGCAGTGCTGGGAGCGGAGCACTTCCTTTGCACCAGAGGTTCCTGCGATGAGATGCTCCCAGACCAAGGGAAGACTGATGCATCACCAGGACCTTCCTCCAGAGCTGACAGCCTTCTGGAGTTGATACCCTGAATTTGGACTTGTAGCCTACAGGACTATGAGAGAATAAACTTCACTTTCTTAAAGCCATCCGCTTGTGGTATTTCTGTTGGAGCAGCACTAGATAACTGAGACAATTGGCCAGCTAGCTGTCTTCCAAATTTCTTGGCATAGATGAGTGACTACTTCCAGTGCTTCATCTGTTTGTTGAAACCTCTCAATTGGCATTAAGTCAATTCCTGGAGCCTTGTTTATCACCAATGCTTTCAGTGCAGCTTGGACTTCTTCCTTCAGTACTATCAGTTCCTGATCATATGCTACATCCTGAAATGGCTGAATGTCGACAAATTCTTTTTGGTACAGTGACTCTGTTTTCCTTCCATCTTCTTTTGATATTTTCTGCGTTGTTTAATATTTTCCCCATAGAATCCTTCAATACTGCAACTCAAGGCTTGAATTTTTTCTTCAGTTCTTTCAGCTTGAGAAATGAGAGCCCACTAGCAGTAATTAATTAGCTTTCTCTGCTATATAGTATTCTTGTATATGCTAATACTACAATTTATTTCTCTGTTCTTTTGTCTGTGGACTAAGTTGTTTCCAAAGTTTTACTATTATTAAAAATGCTGCTTATGGACATTCCTGTACACATCTTTTGGTACAAATGCACAAGAATGTTTCCAGGGTATAGACTTATGGGTGGAATTGCTGGGTTGTTAGGTATGTGAATATTTAACTTTGCTAGGTAATTCCAATTTGTTTTCCTAAGTGTCTGTGCCAGTTTACACACTTATCGCTTATCTACATCTTTGCCAACATTTGAAATTATTAGACTTTAATTTTTTCCAATGTAGTTTCAATTTGTGTTTTCCAGATTACCAATGAACTGAATATATTTTTATATGTTTGTTGACTCTTCCTCCCTCCCTTCCTTCTTCCCTCCTTCTCTCTCTCTCTCTTTCTTTTCTTCTGTCAGTCTGTCTGTCTTTTTGGTGAAATGTCTGTTCATAATGGCTTTTGCCTGTTTTTCTCTTAGGTTGTTTGTCTATCTCTATTGATTTATGGAAATCCTGTTAGTAATATAGGTATTAATGCATAGTTGATTATTTATGATACAAATATCTCCTTGTTTGTGGTTGTCTTTTGATTCTCTTTATGGGATCTCTTGATATACAGAAGTTCTTAACTTTAATATAGTCAAACTGATCAATCTTTTCCTTTATGATTTGAGCTTTTTGTGTCTTATTTAAGATTTCCTTCCTAATGTTTATGTATAATTCAGGTTCAGTTTTAGGGTCCCATGTGTCCTATGATTCAGAAGGCTTTACTGTCTCCCATGGGAAATGAGTCCTAAGTCCTTGTGATTGGCTTATTTTCTGTATTGTAACCCATCAGGTGGACCCATCAGAGTACTAGGAACCAATATGGATGCAGTGGATCTTACAGTCATGGAGCAAGTGACTGGACACTTACCTCATTGTATGATGTTGAGCAAAATATTTCTGAGTATTTTAGTTTTCCCCTTGCAAGTTTTGCCTACTTTACCAAATTAAGAGAGACCTTAAAAAAAAAACCATAAATCAAAAGTAATACCAATAAAGAACACTGAAATTCCTAAGCAACATTCAGTTTACTTTTTATTGAAGTCTATGGAGCAAGACAATGGGAAACTGACATCAGATCTGTTGAAAAGGTGTAATTTCCAACTGCACAGAACTCCTTTAGAAAAGGGAAACAAAAGTCAAGTCCTTGTAGGTTAGAAGGAAGAATTGTCCTACAAATGACTACTCTCTGTCTTCCTAGCTCCTGTGTGATATATAGGACTAATTTATGATGGCTCTATTAATAAGCAAACTCCTTTACAAGCATTAAAAAACAAACAAAACCCACCAGAATTCACTCTAGGTAGTTTAAGCAGCAAGTTTATTATAGGATATTAAATGGCTTGCAGAGTACTGAAGAAACACTCTAGGTTGTGCTTTCAGGAATGACTCCAGAGAAATGGGTCACAAATGAAACTCATGCTCTTCAATGATTGTGCCTCTCTGCATTCAAGACAAAACAAAACTATTTTTGAAAATCTGGCGATATATATATATATATATATTTAGCCCCATATCTACATCCAAGTTATTTTCTTAGTTTTTTTTTTAGGTTGTTATTGTTTAGTCTTTCCATTTAGCCAGGGATCACAAACTTAATTCCGAAGCCAGGCATATAATGAACGGACTGGGTATTAGACAATAGGGAATAATGGTAGCCGTGTCAAACCAGATGATGCATCCCCATATATAAAAGCATTAAAATAATTTAAAAACCTTCCCTGCCAAATAAATATGTCTGTAGGCTAAATTCAACCGGTTGACCACCATTATGACTCCATTGACTACTGACTTAAAATATATAGTACCATTTAAAATGGTGTTCCCAAGAGTCAGAATCAACTCGATGGCAGCTAACAACACCTTGGTATCTAGTGCTAAATGATAATAATCAGGTTGATGGCACCATGTGGCTTTAGTTACTGGTCATTGCTAACAGTTTTCTTTTTGCCAGCAAAGAATGTTAATTTTGCTGTGGGGTTTTAGCAAAACTACATTTGTGCGCAATTGCATTATTAGAGAAATGACAAGAGATAACCATATGTAACTCTCAAGTAAGGAGCCCCAGTGGCACAGTAGTTAAGTGCCCGGCTGCTAACTGAAAGGTCGGCGGTTCAAACCCACCATCTCTACAGGAGAAAGATGTGACAGTCTGCTTCTGAAAAGATTATAGCTTTGGAAACCCTACAGGGCAGTTCTACATAGGGCCGCTATAGGACAGGCTCGACTGCACAGCAACTGGTTTGGTTTTGGTTTAAGTCTCAAGTGACCAATATTACAATGTAGAGTACTTGGGTACGAATTCTGTTTTCTCATTTAGTATTCATTCATTCATCAATTCAATTAATATTTAAATATATGCAAAAAGAGTTAGTGGTTTCTTTCTTCTGATGATACTTAAAATTTAGTGTTTGGAGGGAAAAAATCTAACACTGAAACACTGATATTCAAATGGTGAATGTGGCTGAGATGGGCTTAATGAAGCCTCTTAGGATCAGCTGGACTGCTAGCAAATGCTTCATTTCCTGTGGATTTCTTCCCTCACAAGCTGAGCAGAGCTTCAATAGTTCTCAGAACAATTATCACCCACTTGTTCTGTAGGTCTCAAGTTTTTTGCATTAGTCAGGTTGAAGGATTTGTGGTATTAATCACGACTGAAGTTGTTATTTATCACCTGCTGGGTGAGAAATAATAATTTTGGCACTAGTGGGGCAGCAGGCCAGAGGTACCAAATTAAGTAAAACATCTAAACACTAGCAAGGATCATTTCTCTGATTAATGAATTGTTACAAAGAAAAAGTGCTGCTCATTATCTGGTCTTACCAATACAAAGTGGGGCATGTAAAAAAAAAAAAAAAAAAAAGTGCCAGCTTGCTCAGACCAATTTTTCTGTTTATTTCAATCCTTTCTCTCTCTCTCTGTCTTTGAACTGTCAACAGATTTGTGTTGCAGTCATACTATTATTCGGTTTCTTGCCACCAAATAACAAAAATGGAAAAAATACCTTATATTTTGATATTATGTCAAAAAATGTTTCTGACAATTGAAACAATGATTTTGTGAACTTTGAGAAACTAAAGTGATTTTGAAAGATAATAAATTACCTTTAAAATGTTGAATTACCACCTCATATGTATGTAAAGATTTTACTCTAAAGTGCAGTAAAAGCGTCTATGTATTTACTTTTTCTATTTTGACTGAATGTCATTGTTAAGATTTTATTTTAGAAAGGGTAAATTTTCATTTCTGTTGTTTTTTATTCTTTGACCATGTCAAATAAGAAAAGCTAATTTTCACTCTGATTCCTGGAACAAATTTTACCTTTCATAATGCCAGTCATGATGGGAGTAATAGGAACTGGATTTATCCTCTTGCCTTAACAACTAAAAAATCCAGACAAAATATTAGAAACAATAGTTTTCAGACATGGAACAACAGTTGGTTCAGGACAGTGATCCTTGCATGAAGGGAAACGAATGAAGTGAGCCCTTCCATTGCTCCTGCTTCTATTTAAAGAGCATTTCCAGGCTGCAGCCAGGGAAAAGAGGAACTCAAACAGAGCTCAGTAGTCTCCCTGAATTGAGACAAGAGTTCAGAGTTCGAGAAGGCCAAGGTATCTAGAATTCACAGAGCAGAGTACTGGAGAGGAGAGAACTGCATAGAGAGAGAACTCTGGAGATCTGTAGAGGATTTTCCTGCTAGCCTTCAAGTGAGTATTGGTCAGCACACGCATATGAAGAAACTACAGAGACTGGGGAAAGAAGTATGGGAAAAGAAAAAGCAGAAAAATCTTCAGAGCTCATGAAAAGCTGGAGATAGTTTGTGCCTACAAGTCAGAGTAGAAAAACCTCTGGACACATACGGCATCAAACAGAGTTCTCAGAAGGGTATTGCCTCAGTATTAAGGCCAAATTACAAAAAAAAAAAACAAAAAACAAAAAAACAGAAAACCAAGCCAGTTGCCATTGATTCCAACTCATGGTGACCCCATGTGTTTTAGAGTAGAACTGCTCCACAGTGTTTTCAAGGCTGTGACCTTTTAGAAGCAGATAACCAGGTATTTCTTTTGAGGTCCCTCTGGGCAAGTTTGAACTGCCAATCTTTCAGTACATAGTTGAGCACTTAACCATTTGCACCACCCAGGGACTCGTAGGGCCAAATTGCATCTAGACTAAAGGCTGTTCTGGACCTGTCTAACAGAGCTTCAAAGCAAGCCTTAGAAGGATCAAATTAGATAACTGCATCCCAGAATGAAGCCCCCAAATATTTAAGGAACACAAAAATCTCAAGCACCAATAATGTAAAATTCACAGTGCCTGGTATAGAATAAAAAATTACCAGGCATGCAAAAAAGCAGAAAAATATCCATAACGAGAAAAATTATTCAAGAGAAATAAGTCCAAAAATGACACAAGTGACAGAATTAGTAAATAAGGATATTAAAACAGCTATTAGAAATATACATCATATGTTCAAGAAGGTAGAGGAGAGAACACTCTGTAAAAGCATTATTCTAGACATACAATTGATGTTAGAACTTTAAAAGTGTGTTAAGGGCTATATAAATTCAAATAAGCCAAGATTAATATATGGTTGGCTTTCTAGGAGATGCACTTAAGAGTAGAAAGCCTTGAAACGAACTTTATCATACTTATGCTTGTGTTAGAAATGATCTTAAGATGACTAAAAAATATGAGAATAAACAAAGTGTAGGCTTATGTCGTTTTCATTTGCTACATTGTCAAAACTTCACTGTATTTAATAATTACTATTGATTAATTGTACATTTTTGCTGTATGAAGAAAATCTTCAAGTAGTTTTCTTACAGGAACTAGTGAACACCACCTGTGTGTTTGTTAACACACCTAATCAGAAAATAATGTATCAAGCAAAAACTTGATTTCTAAAATAGTCCCCCAAAATTCCTTTATTTTAAACTTCTTCTTTGAAGATGATTAATGATTTATATGATATTTAAAGTGAATAAAACAAAAATATAGTAAATTAAATTAAAAACATCTAATAGGAGGTAGTTAGGATATCCATATAGGGTCTGCAATAATAAGGCCAGGATGGAAATTCCAAATAGAAAAGCCATCTACCAACAAAATACAACAAGATAAATTCATTTAAACAAATATTTATTGAATATCTTTTATGTTGCATTCGTTAGATTCCAAAGGGGATACAAAGAATATTAGACACAACCCCTGCTCTCAAGAAGATTACAATCTATATGGGTAGATAAGACAAAGATGTGTGAAAATTTAAATGTGAGTGCAAAAAAGTAACAATTTAAGAAGGGACATAAGATCATATACAGTTAAGTATTCAAAAAATAACACTGAGTTTACACATGTAAAAAGTTACTGACGTTTAATGGGATGGTTATAGACAGCTTCATGGAGAAGGCAAATTGAATTGTATTTTAAAAGGTAGGTAGCAGATTTTGAATAAATAGGAAATGTCCTTTAGATTAGAAGGTGTGAATAAACTGTGTCCGGCAAATTCATAAACAGTTGTTAAACCAGTGTGGCTGGATGAGAAGGTTTCTGTAGGGTATTCAAGGAAGACGAAGTTATAAATGTAACTTTGGACTAGATTACAAAAGGCCTTGATCACATATTTAACCAATTTAGACATTTAGACAATGTGCAGTCATTGGAGACCGCATGGTATAATGGAAATAGCTCTGGGCTTGGAGTCAAAATTAGTAGTTTTGTTGTCTCAGGAAAGTCACTCCCTTTCCAAGTTTTAACTTCTTCACCTACAAAATGGAAATGTTAATACATGTTCCACCACACAGGCCTGATGTGAAGACCAAACTAATTCATGTGAAAGTGCTTTGTGAATTATGAAACACTACACAAATGTGAAATGTTATTTTTATTGGAGAGAAGAATATGATACGATTCAATTGGCTTTTGAGCAAGATTGATCAGGAAGTGATATGCAGAATGCTTTTGAGTGGGCAAGACTGCAAGCTAAGGAGACAAAATGAAAAGACATTTCATTAATTCAAGTGTGAGGCAATTAGGAAGGTCCCTAAGAAAAAGGTACTAGAAGGGTGGGTCTGAGAAAAAATTGGGAGTAAGAAAAAGCTAACAGGGCTGATAGCTAATTGGATGTGATGAATGCAATAGTAGGGTCAGATTCTGACCCTTAGTGGCAGAATAGTTACAGTTGATAGAAAAGTAAATTTATGTGAGACTGACAGTTTGGGGGCCAGTTTTGGACACGTTCAGTTGGACATCTAAGTGGATATGTCCAGTACGCAGTTTAAAAAGGCATTGATTTTCATAATGCTAATTTAAAGAATTTCCCAAAGAATCTTCTGTGACATAAGAGAGATTTTAATCTACATGTCTGTAGTATTTTTAGAGTATAGGAGGACAAAAAGCTTGGGAATGGAGGAGGGGTATACTTGGCTAAGTTTGCTCTGCCAACCTTGACAATGCTCATTTTAAAATATGTAAATTAAACTTGTCAGGATAAGCTCCTATGGGGCTGTTGGCCTCATCTTAAAAACTCCCCAAATATAAATTCCCAAAATCCATCATGCTTGTTTTCTATAATTTTATTATTAACATATGTGTGTTTCCATTTTCTTCCCTCTTGTCATTAATTGAAAGAATTACAGGTAATCAGAAGTGGCAAATATTGATGGAAATTCTGTTAACTGTCTATTATTTTAAATTGAGACTATTCAGTTTCTGGAAATGATATACTGTGCACAACTAAGATGGCCTTGCTGGCTTCAATTTAGCTTACTCCCATAGTGTAACTAGTCCTAAGTAGGATATATTTTCATTTTGGATAGTATATAGATATTTGTTGTGTAAAATTGATCTTGAGGAATTATTCTCCTTTATTAAAAATATGTACTTTTGGGTGAATTTTCAAAGCCCATATCTGAAAACTTCTTTTATGTCCAAACATAGTAAATGCTGGAGGACAAGAACTAAATATCACATGTCTTCTTTTTAGTCCCTGTACCCACCCATCATTGAAAAAAAGAGATGGGGAGATATTTTATGTCCATGTGAACTTTATAGGAAAATAAAATCATATGTTTCTGATGAATTTACACTTAACTCATCAAAATGTGTGGTTTTGTAAAAGCTATTTGATGTCTAAACAGATTTCTTTGGGACAATCTTTAAACTTCTTAGTTATGCTCGTCTATTGCTCCTTCTCCCTCCCTGATAAAAACAGAGGATCATATTAAGAGAAAAATATAATACTCTGCCTTGAATTGAATGTCTGGATTCTGGAGATCTCTTGTTTTAGCAAAAAATTGCTATCTCAATAGTTTAGACAATTGTTTTAGAAACTCACTCTTACCTTATGTGTGTGTGTGTGCATGCACACATGTATATATGATCCTTGGGTGGTGCAAACAGCTAAGTGCTCAACTGTTAACTGAAAGGTTGGCAGTTCGAACTCACCCAGAAACGCCTCGGAAGACAGACCTGGCGATCTGCCTCCAGAAGATCACGGCCTCGAAAACCCTGTGGAGCAGTTCTACTCTGCACACACAGGGTTGCCATGAATTGGAGTTGACTCAATGACAACTAACAACAACAATACATATATGTATATACATATATATATGAAAATTCTATTTACATAAATGTTTATGTAAATCTGTAGAAGAGCTGCCATGTCATTTTCCAGGGATAACAATTCTCTCTACTTTTAGTCTATAATAATGGCAAATCCCTAAAACTAATGACATCTGCTAGTAGGTGTAACCTTTTCTGTGTACAGCTGGTGATAACAAATATACCTTACACTACATTCTCTTCCAAAGAAACAAAACACGGGTCATTTCTAAGGCATTTGGCATAGCAGTCAACCAGGGGATAGCAGTGGTGCCCTTTGCTCTCCCCTTTATCAAAATGTATTCATTCCAGTTTTCAAATTGCTGTTTTTGAGTCCTAAATCTCCACCCACACTAATTTCTGTGGGTCACACTTTGACCCTGATTGGAACAAAATCTGGAGTCAAATATTCACACCAGAACGCCTCTGCCTCACTGTGTGTCAGAAGCCATCTTGCTGCAAATGCTTCACACACCTTGGAGTGCAGCTTGTGGAACTGATGAGGTGAGAGCGCGGCACAGCGACGCGGGCCAGGTAATCACAGGACTGAGGAAACACATACATCATCTGCCACACAGGTTGGCATTTCAAGTAAAAAACCTTCACACTGTGTAAGATGTTGGACAAATGATGGCCATATGCATGTTTGTCTGGGTGCAGATGGCTCTGCGTTCTCAGAGAGGAGAAAGCTGAGCTCGGCTCTTTTTGCAGACAGTTTAATATTGGTGACACAGTTTATGTCCTCTGCAAAAACAATAACGGAGGGGAAGGTGACATAAATTATTTGCAAATCATTTGACATATGCAAGGCATTGTCCTTGCAATAATCACCATCAGTCTGTCAGTTTAAGATATGAACTGTGCCACTGCCATTTTATATCACTGTGTTAAGCTTTCACATGTTGTAATTTTACAGATCTGTTTTTTGGAGAACCACTGCAACACAAATCAAATTGGATTAAGTTTAGTCATGTTCTGTATCATGCACATTGCTTAGATAAAAATAAAACGTGCATTCCACGGGATGGGGATCTCGAGGCAGTCTTCCGTTTCATATCTTTATGAGGTGGTGGTTAAATAAAACTTTCACTCTCTACTATTTTTCATCTTTAGTTTTTCATGTTGGCGAGGTTATTTGTGAGAATGTAAACTTTTGTTTCTTGCTATACAGACATATAGAATGTGTATAAGGTAGGAAATGGTCCATCGTAAGGATTTTTCTTAAGAATGTTTTCTGGTAAATTTAAGAGGCTACTATGCAAATGTTCAATGATACTTCATATTAGCAACTTAAAAATTTTGTAAATGGTATTATTGGATTTCTTTCTCAACTCAAGCAAATGACTGTAAATGGTGGTTAAATAGCAGATGATGTTGTTGTCCCTGTTTCTATTGTATGAACTTCATGCTATATGGCATGTTTTACTTATTGAGTTCTTGATACCAACTGATGTTGAAAACTGTTTTACAGTTTAACCATGCATAGCAAATGTTGTAAACGCTTCTTAGTCATTGCCCTATTACATATATTTGAACCAATTGATAAATGAACTTTGGAGACAATTCCTCAATTTTCCAGAGTCCCCAAGAAAACTATAAATTCTGTAACAGGGCGTTCAGAATTGACTACAAAAATTTCTAAAGAGAAATATGATTTATTTTCATTTGGAGAAGTTACTTCTGTTCAGTTGTAACAGCAGAGCTACATCTGCCTTTTCTCTTTACATAGCCCTTAAAACAAAGATTCATTATTTACATTTTTTTCTAAATTTTATTTTTTTGTTGAGAATATACACAGCAAAACATACACCAACTCAACAGCTTCTGCATGTACATTTCAGTGACATTGATTACATTCTTCGAGTTGTGCAACCATTCTCATCCTCCTTTTCTGAGTTGTTTCTCTCTCATTAACATAAACTCACTTTCCCTTAAATTCCTATCTAATCTTTCAAGTTGCTGTTGTCAGTTTAATCCCAACACTTGCATTTTTGAAATAACATTTTTTTCACTGAAGGTAGTCATTATCACCATGCTATTTTCTATCTATACTGATAAATGCAGTGAGATAAACATGTGCAAATAAGTTGTTTTAATCTATCTTAAATATGCACTTTTGGTGCATCAGGGAATAAGATAGGTTCAGATGATTTCTGAAAGTCTTTAGAGTAGCATTAAACAGACATTCTTATCTGGCGTTCAAGAAAGATTTAAATAAATAAAAATTTAAACTTGATGAAGATGATGATAAAATCAAATATTGTATTTATAAGACCAAAGTATAAAGATGCTAATGACTTTTTTTTTTTTTTCATGTCTTACAACAAACTTAACTAATCCATTTATTTTGGGATTCATCACCTATGTGCTGTTATATAAGATCCATACCTCTATGGCTGAAAACTCTGGTGGCGTAGTGGTTAAGAGCTACGGCTGCTAACCAAAAGGTCGGCAGTTCGAATCCACCTGGCGTGCCTTGGAAACCTTATGGGGCAGTTCTACTCTGTCCAATAGGGTCGCTATGAGTCAGAATCAACTTGACAGCAATGGGTTTGGTTTTTACTTTTTTTATACCTCTATGTGTAAACTCCTGTTGAACATACTCAACTGGATGTCCCATAAGCACCTCAAGTTCTATGTGTTCTTTCAAGACTGCTGTTCCTTCAGTATTTTCCCCATTTCAGTTAATATCACTATCTATTCTGTTGCTCCTTCTTCTGTCTCATGTAACTTCATGCTAATTTCTGTTATAGAATGTTTGTATATATTATAGTTAATTGTTTTAATCATCTATCTCCCAAATAGACTGTCAGTTCTTTGAGACTGTCAGGCATACAGATGTTTGTTAAATATTTGTTGAATTGAATCATCTTTGGCTCTTCTTTCTTCCTCATCTCAATATCTCAAGTAGTGTCAACTATTCTTATAAATCACCTCTAGAATTCATCCCTTCATCTTCATTTCCATTGTCTTTTCCCTAGTTTCAGACTTCCTCAGGATCCTCACCATCCCTCTATTATTTTTTGCTAACTATTCCCTCCAGATTGAGGTCCCCTCTTCCTGCCTCTTGCTTTAGTTTGGGTACATGTTTTCTAGGTCCATCTTCCTACTTCTGGGGCCTCAAGGCCTTAATGTATGCTCTGTTTATTTATTTACTCACTCACTTATTGACTCACTCATTCATTCATTTTCACCAAACAACATCAAATATCTCACCAAACAGGACTTACCAAATATTTTCTTATTGTTAACCTTAGTAAGGCATTCCTTTTTTGCTTGTTAACCTCAGTAGGAAATTCCTTTTTTTTTTGCATGGATTGAGGTTTACAGGACACGTAGGTATTTACAGTGAGTTGTAGTTTTCACCAAGTCTAATCTGTCTTATACGTAACATCTATTTTCAGTTCACATTGGACTTTTCTCCAGGCCAAACATCTTTAGTTCTTCCAAATATTTTACATATAGTATTTTTAAATAAACTTTTTTTTATCATGAAACATACAAAAATCTAGGTCCTTTTCGGTTCTATATAAATTTATACATATCCACTTGTCAATTTCTACCAAAAAAAGCTTGCTGGGATTTTTACTGAGATTTCCTTGAATCTGGGGAGAAACGACGTCTAAATAATATTGTTTTCATTGTTTAATTACCATAATATTTCTCTCTATTTATTTAGATCTTTTAAATTTTATCTCAGGTTTCAGTGTACAGTTCTTGCACATATTTTGTTAAATTTATTCCTAACTATTCCATGTTTTTTGATACTATCATATTTGGTATTGTTTTAAAATTTTTATTTTGTAATTATTTATTGTTAGTATATAGAAATTTAGTTATGTTTTCAGTATTGATCTTGTATCCTACAACTTTGCTAAGTTCACTTACAAGTCCTAGTAGCTCTTTTTTCAGATTAGTTAGAACTTTAATATACACAATCATGTTGTCTGATAATAAAGACGTTTACTTCTTTTGAAATTTCTATGCCTTTTATTACTTTTTCTTGCTTTATTGCACTGTCTAGGACCTTAGTACTATACAAATGGTGAGATTGAACAGCCTTGCCTTATTGTCAATCTTAGGGATCTCAAACTTTCACCATTACATGATATTATTTGTAAGTTTTTCATAGATTACCAAGTTGGGGAAGTTCCCTAGTTTGACAGTTTTTTTTTTTGGTATCTATTGAGATGAGGTTTTTATTTTTTTATTCTGTTAATATAATAAATTACATTCATTGATTTTTAACATAGTAAGCAAACCTTTAATCCCTGGGATAAACCCTATTTTGTCACGATGTAATACCTTTTATTTATATATTGCTGAATTCAAATTACATATGTTTAGTAAGGAATTTTGCACCTATGTTCTTGAGGGATAGTTGTAGTTTTCTTTACTTGTAATGTCCTTGTCTTATTTTAGTATCAGGGTAATGAATGTTGGCTTTATAAAATGATTTAGAAAAACTTTCTTCATTCTCTATTTTCTGTGTAGGATTGGTATTAGCTCTTTCTTAAATATCTGCTAGAATTCCCCATCCTAGTGAAACCATCTGGGCCTGGAGTCTTCTTTCTGGGAAAATTTTTGATAATGAATTCGATATGTTTAACAGATACGGAGCATTTCAGAGTTTCTATTTCTTCTTGTGTTGTTTTTGGTAATTTGTGTCTTTAAAAGAAGTTATCTATTTCATCTAACTTGTCAAATTTATTGGAATAAATTTTTTCCACAGAATTCTCGTTATCGTCTTAATATCTGTATGATCTGTAGTGATGTTCCCTATTTCATTCCTGATATTATTAACTTGTGTCTTCTCTGCTTTTTTTTTTGATCAGTCTAGCTAGAGTTTTATCAATTTTGTTATGTTTTTAAAGAACTAGCTTTTGGTTTAATTGGTTTTCTCTATATTCGTCCATTTTCTATTTTGCTTATCTCCACACCCATTTTTATTATGTCCTTCCCTCTACTCATATTGTGTTTAATTTATGCTTCTTTTTCTAATTGTTAAAAGTGGAAGCATAGATAGTTGATTTTAGAACTTTCTTCTTTGCAATATAAGAATTTTAAGCTGTAAATTTCCCTTTTGCCACTGCTTCAGCAATGTATCTGATGAATTTTGATATGTTGTGTGTTCAGTAGCCTTCAGTTAAAAATATTTTGTAATTTCTTCTTTAATCCATGAGTTATTTAGAAGTATGTTAATTAACAAATATTTGAGGATTTTCCAGATTTGTTTTTGTTACTGATTTCTAATTTAATTCTGTTGTGATCAGAGAATATGCTCTGTATAATTTCAGTCTTTTTACATTTATTGAGATTTGTTTCATCGTCCAAAATATGGTCTATCTGATGGATATTGCATATGCACTTGAAAAAAATGTGTATTCCATTTTCTTGAGTATAGTTTTCTTTAAATTTGGTCAATTTTGTCAAGTTGGTTGATAGTTTTATTCAAATCTTCTAATTCTTATTTATTGTCTATCAACTTGTTCTCTCAATTACTGGGAGAGGAATATTGAACATCCAACTATAATAGTGGATTTGTGTATTCTTCTTTCAGTTTTTGTTTTGAGTATTTTGAAGCTTTGTTATTAGGTGGATCATATTTGTTAGGTCTTCTTGATGCATTTATCATCAAGAAATGCTCCTCCTTATCCCTGGTAATATTGCTTGTTCTGATGTCTACTATATCTGATAATAATGTAGCCATTCCAGTTTTCTTATGAATGTCTGTACAAGCGTCTATTTTGCCTTCATTTTGAAGGATATTTTTATTCAGTATTTCTGAATATCAGTATATTCAGTAAAGAATTTTAGATTGGCAATTACTTTTTTTCAGTAGTTTAATGATATTGTTTTATTCTCTTCTTGTTATATTGTTTTGGATAAGAAATACGTGGTTATTCTTTTTTTTTTGCTTCTTTTAGGTAATGTGTCTTTTTTTCTCTCTAACTATATGTAAGATTTTCTATTTTTCACTAGTTTTCAGCAGTTTGATTATGATGTGCCTAGGTATGTTTTTATTTTCTTTCTTTTTTTAGTATGTGCTTACCTTTCTGGGGTTTGTTGAACTCCTTGGATCTCTGGGTTTATAGTTTTCTCAAACTTGGTAAATTTTTAGGAATTTTTTTTCCAGAATTTTTTTTTCTGTTCCCCCCTCTTTTTTTTCAAACTATCTAAATATTTGTGTGTTGACCTGCTTGATATTATCCCACATGTCACCAAGACTCTGTTAAAATTTTCCTCAATTTTTTTTCCAAACTTCAGTTTAGACTAGTTTTATTGCCGTACCTTTATGTTCACTGATATTTTCTTTTGCAGTGTCTAATCTCCTATTAATTCTATCCAGTGAATTAATTTTTTACTTCAGGAATTGTGTTTTTAAGCTGTAAAGTTTCATTTTTTAAAAATATCTTTAGTTTCCCACCTCATTATGTTCATAGTTTCCTTTAAATTTTTGAGCATATTTATAAGAGCGATTTTAAAGTCATCACCTGTTAATTTTGTCCTCTCTGTCATTTACTAATCTGTTCTAGGTTTTCCTCCTGGTGATGGATCACATTTTTCTAGTTCTTTGCATTTGATAAGATGTTGAACACTGTGAATATTACATTATTAAATGTCTGAATTTTGTTGTGTACCTTTAAGGAGTATTAAATTTTGATTTGACAGGAAGCTAAGTTACTTGGGTATCAGCTTGATCCTTTTGAAGCTTGCTTTTAAACTTTCTTAGGGCAGTTCTACAGTAGACTGTATCCCAGGGCTAGTTTAGATTTTCTCTTAAAGTGTGAGCCTTTGGGGTCTTTACTGAATAGCCTGATAGTCCAACAAGCTCTTTCAACTCTGACTGTTCAGAATTTCAATTTCCTAACCCTTTTGGAGCTCTGGTTTTAGCCTAGTTTCCTGTTAGTTCTTTGCTTGGTTTCATGAATTTTTCACCCTCTTCGTGTGCACCTTAGTATACGGCCAAAGATTCAAGGGAACCCTTGTACAGATTTTTGAAACTCTGGTAGGACTACATAACTCTCTCCTTCATAGTACAATGTACTACAAATTCTTGCCACCTTAGCCTCCCTAAACTCCAATCTTTGTCTCAATTCAGCAACACCACTCTGCTCTGCTTGGCTTCCTCCTCCTTATAACATGGTCAACTAAGTGCCTCTAGGCAAAACATTGGGTGGGCTTCCTCCTCCTTATAACATGGTCAACTAAGTGCCT
>NW_004443973.1:7995930-8022433 GCF_000243295.1 Trichechus manatus latirostris | reverse complement strand
CATGGTCAACTAAGTGCCTCTAGGCAAAACATTGGGTGGGCTTCCTCCTCCTTATAACATGGTCAACTAAGTGCCTCTAGGCAAAACATTGGGTGAATGTAGGGCTCATGTCTTTGTTTCCTTTCGCTCCATGATCACACAGATGTGCTGCTTGTTGTCCAGTATCTGAAACGGTTGTTTCATACATTTTATCCAGTTTTCTAATTATTTTTAGTGGAAGGACAACTCTGCTACCAATTAATTTATTATGGTCAGAAGCAAGAATACCTTCTCTCATCGTACTTTTAATTTTAATTTCTCTTATTATGAGTGAGTTTGGACACATTTTCATATGATTAAGGGCAGTTTAGGAGCCCTGGTGGCACAGTAGTTAAGCACTGGGCTGCTAACTGAAAGGTCAGCAGTTCAAACTCACCAGCCTCTCCATGAGAGAAAGATGTGGTAGTTTGCTTCCATAAAGATTACAGCCTTGGAAACCCTTTGGGGGCAGTTCTACTCTGTCCTATAGGGTTGCTATGAGTCAGCAATAGGTTTGGTTTCTTTAAAGGGCAATTTGCCTTTCTTTTACTAGCTCATTTTTCTATCAGGGTAATAGATTTTTTCCCTCTATTTTTAGATATATATTATTAGAATTATTAAACTATTATGATCTAAGATGCTAAAATTTTCCCCATTTGTCATTTATATTTTTATTTGCTGATGCTATTTTTTTTTTGCCATGTGAAAGTTTTTACAAATATGTATGTAAACAAAATTTATTAATCAAAAAATCCAAGTTATGCTTTGCTTCTTTCTACTGCTTATATGGTTTCATCTTTTTCATACTTAAAATCTCTTAACTATTTGGAAATTATTCTGGTGCAAGGTGGGAGGAATGCATCCAATTTTATCTTTTTACATATATTATCCAGTTATCCCAATGCTACTTATTAAAAAGTCCATCTTTCCTCACTGATTTGAGATATTGCCTTTATCATATACTCAATTTCCATATGCAGTTAGGTCTACTTCTGGGTTTTCAATTTAGTTTCATTTATCTGTTTATTAGTGCACCAAAACTGCACTGTTTTGATAGTAGAGGCTTTATAATATATTTTATATTTGATAGGACACAGCTCACCACTGCTCTTTTTTTCTTGGCCACTTTTGCTTGTTTGTTCTCTCAAATGAAACTTGTAATAAACTTGCTTAACTCCAGAATAAAGTATAATTTTTTTTTTTTACTGGGATTGCATAAAATTTATAAATTAATTTTTGGAGAAATGATATCTTGATCATTTTGAATCCTTCCATCCAATTATACAATTAATTTTCCCATTTATTCAAGTCTGTTTTTGTACCTTTCAGAAGTAGTCTACAGTTTTCTTTGTAGGTTTTGCACATGCTCAAGCCCACTGTTAAATAGTAATAGAGATAGTAGGCATCATTTTCATATTTTTAACTTCAGTGGGAAAGCTGCTAGCATTTTCCCTTTGAGTCAAATGCTGGCTTTTAGACCAAGATACATATATTTTATCATGTTGAAGACATGTCTATCAATTCATTCAGTATTTTTTTAAAAAAATCCCTCAATATTGTGGTTGTTCTTTTTAATATGATCTTCTTTAACTGTGGTACCCAGAATAGAAGATGGTATTCCAGGTGTGGTCTGAGCAATGTGAGTGAATCTTGCCTACTATGTTTCTTATTGTAGATACCCTATGCTTCAGTGAATCACACCTAAAATCACATTAGATTTTTGGGCATCCTGCATCAACTGTTGACTCATACTGAGTTAGTTTTCTTATCGCAAGGGATGGGTGGAAAGTACTTATTCTTTAGCAGTAACAGATAAAGTTTCATTTCAGGAACATTTCAGAGGTTCATTTTTCTGAAGTAGGTGTTGTATGGAGGGGAAATTGCAATAAAGGTCATTTTGGAAGTTGGAACCTGATTGAGACATTAACCTTGATGTTTCAGCAAGCTAGTAAGAAAAACGCAGAGAACAGAAATCCAAAAATAGCTATGAAAGAAATAATGATATGTCTTATTCTTTTTGTACTAACCTGATAGTGTGCGGTTTTTTAGTGAGAGTTAATTTGTCCTAACTTTGGCATTTTTTTGTCACATGAAAGAATAGAATTATCTGCTGCCCTTTCAGATAAGAAAAGACATACCTGATCCAGTCTTAGACAAACATACCAAGCTGACTAGCCACTAGAAGCCATGGTCTGCCATAGGTTATATGCCCTTGGTGTATGTATTGGGAAGCATCATGATGCCCTGGTGAAAAGTACAGTCTTGGAAATCCATCAGAACTGGGCTCAAATCTTGGCATTTCTGCTTCCTAGTCACGTGACCTTGGGGAAGTCTGTTTCCATGTTTGTAAAATGAACATAATAATGCTTACCTTATAGGTGCTGAGATGTTAAATGTAAAGTATGTAGTAGTCTCTTGTCCCTCAACCTTATCTCTTATTAAGGCATCAATAAGGCGGGTGTGAGTAGCGAGGGTTATGGTTTATTTTTATGCCCTGGTCTTTCTCTGTAGTAGTATGCCAATCAACACATTCAGGAGTTAAAGCTGTGATCTTGCCTATATTATCACTGTGCTGGTGGAGAAACTCACATTTAATTTATATTTCATTTTATTTGGACTTGGGATATTATAGAAAGAAAAATAATGTGTTTTTCTCTTCAATAGAATAGTATTTGAAACAAGAGCTGGGAAGTAGAGAGTTGGAGGTATGCCCTCTCCTTTCATGGGGGAGAGCCTCCTTAAAGACTTGAGTAAATAAAGGAATGTCTGCTCCTCCTCCTACAGATGTAAATGGAATTCTTCCTGCAGAGAAAGCCAGTACGCCATCTTGGAGATCTTAGAGCCAGAGCCTGAAGCCAAGCTAGGGCTTGACTTCGGTTCTCTTAGACCCCAACTATAGAGAATTTTTTTTTAAACTCACTTCAAATCTGATCTGATGAAACCCGAGCTAAAAGACAGTTGATACTTTTCAGTATTGTACATAATATCTGAATTATTTCCTAAAGAAATCCTGTTGGAATCATTAATTCATTATTGATTCATCTATTTAACACAACTTAAATGAGCACCTACTGTGAGTCAGACACTTGCAGGCAGCCAGGACATAAAAAGACAATTAAGGTGGAGTTCTTGTGCTTAAATGATTTCTAGCTAAATAGAGGGAGACTAATGTGTATAATAAAGAAATTCATCTCAGTTTTATTTGGGAATCAGTTCCTGATTTTCTAATGCATAATGAGAAATAATGGGATTCTACATATACTAAAAAAACCTCGGAATACCCAAGAAATACAGTAGATGACAGAATAATTTCCTTAGTCTCAAAGATATCCCATGCATTTGGAAATGAATTACGTATGATAATCTTACATCTTGAGTCACCTTGGTCTTTTTTACTATAAATTAATTTCTTAGTTTAAATAAATGCTTGATGAGAGGTGTTCTGTGCCCTTTATAGGCACCAATTTGTAAAAAGAGATTTACGTGTTTTGCATTACTCCAACATATTCATAATTTTATTTTTTATTGCTGATGTTAAAAAATAATTTGATCAGACTAGTGCAATATTCAGTGTCTTTCTGAGATATACCCTATGGTAACGCAGATGCCCGCAGATACACACATATACACAGATACATCAAACCCCAAAGCCTTTAACAACAAATAAACTCACCAAAAATGTTCCCACCTCCAACCATAGAGCCATATTAGCATCTTTCTTTCTCAATGTTAAATATAGCTGAGGTGTGCATTTAGCCCAGTCTTGCTTCCTGTTTCACACAGGCTACTACAAAACGCAGATATTATGGTTTTTGTATTATAGCAACTCAAGGAAATTTACAAAAATAAAAGCATTATCAGAACATGCAATGTCCTTCTGTTTTAGGCAAGAGGAAGATTATCACTTTCCCTCTGTACCAGATCTACTGCTCTCTGCCTAAATTCTCATAGTCTTTAGGTGATAGCAAAACAAGGAAATCAGTTCAAATTCTGTTTCTTATCTGTAGATTCAAGTGTGGGTCTCCTTTTGTGGTGGTAAGCTGGTTGGGTTACCAGATGAAATATAGGATGCCCAGTTAAATTTGAATTTCAGATAAAGACTGAATATAGTTTTAGTATAAGTTTATCCCAAGAATTGCTTGGGACGTACTTATATTACAAAAAGTTATTTATCATTTATCTGAAATTTAAATTTAACTGGTGTTCTGTATTTTTATTTGCTAAATCTGGCCACCCTAGTTGTTGGGCTTCTTGGAAACAGAACATTCTTAAGATATTAGTACTTACATATCTGTGAAGTGTAGCACATAAGTGTGTCCAAAATAAACCCAAATCTGTGTGTTTTAGGATGCAGGGTTACGTATGTCTGTAAACCCTGTCCAGAGCACTTGATACATCTTAGCTGTTCAGCACTGGGAATCTTTAAAATGATTAATGATAAGATAAAATATTCTGGTAATAACAAGTACCAGGCTGCTTGTGTTTCCCTCATACCCTGTCCACAGGGAGTTAATGGTCTCTCAGAGCCAGATTACAGGGCCACTTTCTGTTGTCTGGCCCAGTATAAGACTGGGTATTTCCATTTCACCTCCAGCAGGTCACAGAAGGAACAAAATCTTCTTCCTCAAGTCCGAGTTCAATATTTGGTTTTTGTTAAATATTTCACAATTACTGATTTTTCATGCCCAAAGTTTCCTTTTATTGATTTTTAATGTCTGATTCTGTCTCCTTCACAGAATCCACTCACACAAAGATTCAATTTGAAACTTGTAAGAATCCCCCCGCCCCTTATATCTGGGTATCTGAGGCCACCAGCAATGGTATTGTTCTCCCATATTACTCCCATTGTAATGAGCTTACAATCCCAAATCTTTAGATCTACTGTGTGAGTTTAATTGAAAGAAACATTTTAGCACAAATGTCTATGATCCAGTGAATTGAAGAGGAAATAAGAAACCAACATTGATGTGTGTCTAGGCTCCACAAACATACCAGATGAACAAATATATTGACTCATAATTTATTTTGAAAAAGATCTTGTAATACGAAGTATTGAATAATGAAAAGTAGTTGACAGGTACCTAAGAACAGGGCTGACATCACCTCTCAGAGAACTATCACCTTTTCTCCTCAAGAGGCTACATCTACAAGTGACCAGTTATTAATTATTTGGGGAAAGAGAAGTGACAGGGTGAGCACATCCCATTCCTGGGCAAGCATCTGAATAGAATAATTATCATCAAAGCCTACATACTTGTCACATGTGGGCAATATGTGTTTTAAACAGAAACAACAGATTGCACATGGAAGTGCCTGTGGTTAGTGTTGGCTTCTTCTCCCTCTATGAAATCCACATAATTCTCCTAAGAAGTCACTTGGCTGTAGTAGGCTGATCTTCATCTTGGACTTCATATATTTCAGATTGTGGGTGTCAGTACGTAGTGAATCAACATCTGTCATTGATTGATTTGTGATCTTTCTTCCGTCTGCCTTTTGTTGAAGGTTTTAGCAAGCAGAGAAATGACCAAAAAGCAAGGAAAACAAAAATTGAAAAAACTGAGAAGAAAAGGCTCAGAATTTCCACAACTAAAAAGACCTGAATAATAGAGTGTAGGTTTGTATATTACATGGCAAAATATTCCAAATAACAAAATTATTTAGGAACTTTGATCTTCATCGCATCATAGATACTGTATGGAATATTTACATGATGAGGTCTTGGCCTTCTATGAACTTGCATTCTTATGTAGATGAGAATGGAAAAGAGTTTCTAATGCTCTTATGAAGTCATTAGGAAAAGTGTAAGGATTTATTGGGAATAGTATTTGTTTTGAGGAATGAAGCTTGATGGTGACCCCAACACAACTAAGGGCAACAAGTGGCCAGCCGTTCACTGAAGCAGTAGATGGCCCTGGGCACCGGAAGTGAAAATGGGGAAAGAATGACAGTCCTTTCTAAAGACAAATGTCATGAAAAAAACAGCTGCTGTAGAGTCAACTCTGACTCATGGAGACCCCATGTGTGTCAGAGTAGAACTGTGCTCCATAGGGTTTTCAATTGTTGACTTTTTTTGGAAGTAAATCATCAAACTTTTCTTCCAAGGCACCTCTGGGTGGACTTGAACCGCCAACCTTTTGGTTAGCAACGAGCACATTAACTGCACCACCCAGGCACTCACAAATGTCATGGTCTGGGATCAAATTTGACTCACACTAATGAGAATCTTACCCTGGTCCTAAACCTTTGGAGTTTGGGATTTGAGTTGTCAAACCGTTGTATTTATGATTATAGTTAATTGATCTCTTACTTAGAATATATTCACTTATTACAAATTATTGAAAATAGAAGTATGTTTTAGAAGCATTTATGCACCAGATTCGTAAAGCTGCATATGTCTTCCACATGCTGGTAACTTATGCAAATCCCAGGAAAGGCATTCTCTTTTCCCAGGACTTGCAGTGGTTCCTAGGATACAGAAGCCCCATAATTTTATTGATTCTGACTTTAAGCATTTCACGTGCGTCAAGTTGAAATTTGGCAAAACAATTTCTCCTCTAGAATTAAAAAAAAAATTCTCTGTGTTATGTGCTTGGAAATGGCATTGTAAAATGATAGTCATAAAAATCCTCTATTTGACAAGCAGGTGAAAACCATGCCTTTTAGGGGGTTGTCTTGTAGCAGCAAAGTCTTAGATAAAGCCAGGAATGGAAATGCAGTGAAAGTCCTAATCCCTTATTCCAGCCATTGCTCATCATGAGGGCTGAAGGAGGGAATGGGTGTTTAGAGAAGGACGTTTGGAGGGAGAGAGGAAGAGGACACAGGAGAGCACCAGAAGCTGCAGTTGCCATGTGGTGACTCCCTTGAACAGCTTGTAGGCTACCAACTTCCATGATGACTCTTGAGAAGAAGACCTTGAATGGACTCATTCCTAGGAGCAGAACTTGGGGGAAAAATAGTGGACAACTTTGAAGGAGGATGAGGTTTTGCATAAGCCCTTGGGATAGAGCTGGCCATAGTCAAATGTTAACGTTATTTGGACCTCTTTGGTCTCCATAGGCTGGTTAGGTTGGTACAGTCTCGTGTCAGTTGAATGGCCCACAAATAACCCCAGCCATCATGGGGCACCCCTTTTCACTGAACATCTTCTGTACTTTTCATCAGCACCACTGTACAAGGGATCCAAGCAATCTGGTGTACTGCTAATCAGTACATGCAAGAAAAACCTCTGGCCAGCTGAGAGCCTTTTTGCAATTAATACTATTTACTCTAGGAGTTTCCAGCCTACACTTTTAGAAACATAGTGTTCACCTAAATTACCCAAGCATCAGAATCATCTGAGACACTTGCTGAAATACAAATTCCTGGTCTCATCTTTTGGAGATTCTGATCAGAAATTTGGTCTCCAGACTCTATCTTTGTATTCCAACCACCCCATGGGTTCCACATGGATCGCCAATTGATCTTTGCTCTCGATATTTTATTTCTGGGTCACTGGATCTTTATAACACATCTACATCCCACCAACTCCCATTACTTCTTTTAGCTTACTTGACCCCTGCCATCTAGGGTACATGTTCCTTTTCCATATAGCATCATGTGATTATGTATAGAGGAGTATTCATCCCATTCCATCAATGTATTTGTCACCCCTGTTGGACTACAAGCTTTGTTTTTCCAATAGCAAGCAAAGTGCTTGGTGCATAGTCAGTGTTAGGTACATATTTACTGAAAGAAAGAACGTTTGCTTCTGATACATTTTCTGACGTCATCTGATTTATTCACTCCTCTAGGTGTAAGAACATGGCAGGGGTCTGTGAATGCATACAGTCCTTGAACTCTTTTGTTTGGCAAAACTGAAAATCCAGATCCTGGAGTTCCATAGGTACATTTTGCATGACTTCTAGGTACTGACACTCATCTCCCAATTTTATATCAAATCACACAGTGTTGTGAGATCCTTCTACTATTTTGTCCTATCACTTCAGCATTTTGTATTTTAAATATCTTAGTGTCATTTACATTCTGGAAGCTTTGTCTTCACATTGGATGATCCCAATTCTAATCTTTCTGGAAATCCCATTTTGTACCCAGAAAAATGTTTACTTCCACTTGCTTTTTATTTTTAGACTTTATACTTGTCTCTCCTTGACATAACAATAAGACTTTTAAGAACAGAACTCTAAAATTCATTAATAGCCATTAGTAAGAATGATTGCAATAGGGTGAATTTTGGGGGATTGAAATGGGAAGAAATTCTGTAAGCTCCATGGATTGGGACTCATGCTAAATAATGTTATTTTGGGAACTGTATCTTAAAAAGCAATGGATTCTTCCAGAATCTGTATAAAAATATCTATTAATAATGCATGTTTACCAACTCAACTCAACTCAAAGTCCTTACAAAGGCCTGTTAGATCTTTCACGATCTGGCTCCTGCTACTTCTCTGGACACATCTGAATTATATTCCACTCACTCATACTGCTCCAGTCAAATGGACCTCCTTGCTGTTACTTGAATACGCAAACACCCTCTTGTTCACTCGACCTGGACCATTTTTCCACCTCTTTTCCTTCAATCTCTGCTCAAATATCACCTTCTCAGTAAGTTTTTCCTTGGCCACTCAATAAAAAACAACATCTCCTCCATTCTGTCAGGAACTACCTGTCTTCCTCTCAAGCTTTATTTTTCTCTAAAGCACTCATCACCTTCTGACATACTTTACATTTAAGTGTGCATTTTCTGTCTGTCTCCTGACTAGAATGTAAACTCCATGAAGGCAGAAGCTTGTCTGTTTTGTTCACTACTGTATCCTTAGCACCTTGATCAGTGCCTGGCACTATATCAGGAGGTCAATAAGTATTCATTGTTGAATATTGAATTCAGTTTTTCATCAAACAGTATTTGTAAAATCTGCATTATTATTAAAAAAAAAAAAACTAGAATAGAACTTAACCAAGGAAGAATAAAAAAGTTATAGATTGCCTCTTAGACTCTTGGGTTCCAGACAATTTTATTATTGAGATATTATAATCTTTCATGGAATATTTTAATCCAGCGATATTAAGCTCTTTAGAAGATAGAAAAAATGTTTATCAAAATTTATTATAGTAAAGAACAATGTGAGTTCTCAACAATAAGGAGTTCCTTACTAAGTTAATATATGTTCATATGATATACTTTTATCATCATTAAGAATAATATTAACCAACCACTCCATGGGTTCCACATGGACCCCCAATTGGAAAATGGTTCTGATATACTCTGAAGTGTATAAAATAAGATATAAATATGTAAAAATTCTGATTTCAACTAATACACACACACAGAACTGCAAGGAAACATACAAATTGGTGATGAAACTGAGATACAGACAGTTTAAGTAAACTGCCCAAGGTCACATAGCTGCTAAGTGGAGGAGGTGAAAGTCAAATCCAGGTGGACCAGCTTTAGCCTCAGCATATTCTCTACAATGCACTGCCTGTTCTGCATGTGTTGTGCCGTTCTCACCAGTCTCATCACCATCCCTTCCCTCTAACGCATGGGCTTCTGCAGTGCAAGGGGCAGTGTCTGTCACCCTAGCACCTAGCCCATGTACCTGCTCACTGCACAGTTGCAGACTTGAATTGCACTCAGATCTAACTTTGGGTCTTATATGACTTCTCCCTGGGATAATAGGTCTATATCTCAGCAGGCATAAACCAGTTCTTTAGTTTTTTCAGAAAATAATATTGAAAAGACTACAACAAAAAGACAAATAATCCAATTAAAAATGGGCAAAGGAAATGAACAGGCACTTAACCAAGGAAGACATTCAAGTGGCTAATAGATACATGAGGAAATGCTCACAATCACTAGCCTTTAGAGAAATGCAAATCAAAACCACTGTGGGATACCATCTCACCCCAGCATTACTGGCATGAATCAAAAAAACAGAAAATAACAAATAGTTGGAGAGGCTGCAGGGAGATTGGAACTCCTATGCACTACTGCTGGGAATGTAAAATGGTACAACTATTTTGGAAAACAATATGGTGCTTCCTTAGAAAGCTAGAGATAGAAATACCATATGATCCAGCAATCCCACTGCTAGGAATATATCCTAGAGAAATAAGAGCCATCACAATAGACATGCACACCCATGTTCATTGCAGCATTGTTCACAGTAGCAAAAAGATGGAAACAACCTAGATGCTCATCAACAGATGAATGGGTAAACAACCTATGATACATACACACAATGGAATACTGTGCAATGATAAAGAACAATGATGAATCTGTGAAGCATCTCATGACATGGATGAATGGGCATTATGCTGAGTGAAATAAGTCAATCACAAAAGGGCAAATATTGTATGAGACCACTATTATAAAAAAATTATGAAAAGATTTACACACAAAAAGAAACAATCTTTGATGGTTATGAGGGAGGGGAGGAGTGGGGAGAAAAAACACTAAATAGACAATAGGTAAGTGGTAACTTTGGTGAAGGGGAAGACAGTACACAATGCTGGGGAAGCCAGCACAAGTTGTCCAAGGCAAGGTGATAGAAGCTCCATAGACACATCCAAACTCACCGAGGGACTGAATTACTGGGCTGTGGGGACCGTGGTCTCAAGGAACATCTAGCTCAACTGGTATAACATAGTTTATAAAGAAAATGTTCTACATTCTGCTTTGGTGAGTAGCGTCTGGGATCTAAAAAGCTTGTGAGTGGCCATCTAAGAAACTCCGCTGGTCTCACCCCATTGGGAGCAAGGGAGAATGAAGAAAACCAAAGACACAAGAGAAAGATTAGTTCAAAGGACTAATGGACCACAACTACCACAGCCTCCACCACTAAGTCCAGCACAACTAGATGGTGCCCGGCTTCTACCACTGACTACTCTGACAGGGATCACAATAGGGGGTCCAGGACAGAGCTGGAGAAAAATGTAGAACAAAATTCTAACTCACAAAAATAGACCAGACTTACTGGCCTGACAAAGAGTGGAGAAACCTCAAGAGTATGGCGCCTGGACACTCTTTTAGCTCAGTAATGAAGTCACTCCTGAGATTCACCCTTCAGCCAAAGATAAGACAGGCCCATAAAACAAAAGAAGACTAAATGGGCACACCAGCCCAGGGGCAAGGACGAGAAGGCAGGAGGGGACAGGAAAGCTGGTAATAGGGAACCCAGGGTCGAGAAGGGGAGAGTGTTGACATGTCGTGGTGTTGGTAACCAAGGTCACAAAACACTATGTGTACTAATTGTTTACTGAGATGCTAGTTTGTTCTGTAAACCTTCATCTAAAGTACAATAATAAAGTAAAATAATATTGACTAGAAATACTGTGTAGGCTAATATCTAGTGCTTTTTGTAATGACAATGAAAGAAATCTACCAGTACTGAGCTGACTTTTTTTTTTTTCTCTTTTGCAGGTTTGGCAATACTGCTGTTGATCAAATGAGGAAACGTTTTGCTAAACAGCAGATTCATGAAAAATGTGCCCAAATGCTAAGCTGCAAGTATATTAGTTAACACTCTGGGCAGCTCTTAGATTATTATATCAGTTTGTTTGAGGACAAGCTCAGATAAAAGCAACTGATGATTCCAAAGAATCATCATCGTTAAAGTTTATTTGGATATTTAACCTAAATACAGTGTCAGTAAATATAGCCATAGACTAGAATTTATCATTTCAGGGCAATAGCTTACAAGATGGTCACCATTTGTTCTACTGTTTCCTCAAGCAGCTATCTTGATATCCAAGATGTCCTGTTTATAAACAGTCATCTGAGAGGCCAGGGAGCAGAGGGAGCCATGTGATCGATCACCCTCAGCAGGCCGACTCCGCCTGTCGTTCTTGCTGGCTCTAATTAAAAGACGACTAAGTCAGGGGTCTAAGGCAGGGATGACAATAGGGCAGCAGTCCCCAAAATAGCAGCAAAGGGAAATGGATGCCTTTGAGTGATTGCATGATGTCTGAATTAATGGCCAGGAAATGAGCGATTATTGCATACGTACAGCTAGGCCGCTGTTATCAAGCTTGTGGTGTGCTCAAAGCCATACACTTGAACTTGGGAGAAATTTAAGAGAGGAACATATTCAATTATTGCTTGGCTGGATATAATGCATATCCGAGCAGGTCTTAAATTAAGGGGGAACACTTTCTGTTACTGCTGTTTTTAGTATTGATGTTTCTAAAATAAACAATCTTATGAAACGCATTTTGTAGACCTATGTAGTCTCTAGCCAATTGTTGACTTAGAGAAATAGCTTTGATCGCCACTGCCTCTGTTTCTGACTTATAACATTATTAGTTGGTATTTAAATAGCTACTTTACTTTGGAAGCATATAAGATCTTTTTCTTTTTTTAAACATATTCTCAGGGCACTTCTATTTGGCAAGTCAGTGACAAGCATCCTTATTTTTTCTGTGGCTGATTAGTTCAGTAGGTTAAAGCATTGCACAAAAGCGGCCAAGGTCCTGCGTTTGATTCCGCCGTAGGGGTGAGCTCCCTAGGCTGCACTCCTAACCCCGGTCGCCATCTTGTAATGGTGTCCATTCATCACAGGCAGAAACGGGAGAAGGGGTGAGGGTGGATCAGAGCAAATCCATCACTACTACTGGAAACCCAACTGATAATGCTGATCTCGCAGATTGGTGGTGGTGGGGGTGGTGAGAGGGGACAGGGAAATCATTGTTTTATACAAACAACAGCATGGTAAGCAAATGCGGAAACTGAGGTTCAGACTCATTATAATGTTGGATTTTTTTTATTGGTCATCTTAATAGCTTCAAATACGCATTAGTTTTTTCCTATTTTTTAGTCAGCTTGAATTCATAATCCTAAAAATATTTGCTGCTATCTAGCCTGCATCACACATGGACACCTAATTATTTCTTAAACTATTTTTTGTTCTAAAAACAACCATCTCAAATTTAATAGTTAGAAAACAGATGTCAAGTGAAACCTTGATCACATACATCTCACAGAGAATGGCCTACCTTGGAAGAATCTGTAGGGAATAAATGAGAAAAAAAAGCACTAGAACATAACACTGACTTCAAAAGGCAAATGATTTTGGCTGAGGTAGGAGACGTTGTATTTGGCCTGGTTTTGTTTTTGCAGGACAGTTATTCTTAGAGTGGCTGACCTTCTTATTCTAGATTTCTTTTACCTTGACTAAGGTTGGAGCCTCTGTTTTTTCCTCATTTATTTATTAATTTACTTACTTACTTATTTTTACTCCAACTGTGGTGCTTCCGAGAAGCCTTGCTGCTCCCAGCCTTACAGACTCTGCTGCCAGGCGCTCTCAAGGGCTCTTGGTGTCTGAGGCCCCCACCAAATGTCTCATGCTTACCAAGCCTGCAATCAAGTTAAATGTAAAGACTCCATTGAGATGAGAAAAATCTGACCCACAGTCCTTGTTTCTGTGTAGTAGGCCTTTTATGACCATTAATTGAGTTGAATGGGAAAATAAGCCAAGCTCTGCAAATGCTATTTATATGCTTCTCTGAAGAGAGAGATTCTGCTACATTTTCCATTGTGCTGTATCCACAGATAGTCACAGTGTACTCTTATCAGTACAGGAAGTCTTCACCCTACACCAATAACTTATTTTTGGAGTAACCTGCTCCAATTTGGGCACAGCATTGTCTATCCCCAGACATGTCCTAGTCAGGAAGTATGAGCTTTTTACCCTCTGAAGATGCTGTTCTGGGCACCCTCCTTTCCTGACTCTCCTGTTCTAGTTTCTGCCTCTCTGCTCAGCTGGAAAGGTAGGTTCTGGGCTTATCCCAAGCTCTTTTCCCACCCCCACTCTCTATTCCTCCTGATAGAAAAATCTGTTAATTAATTATCTGGGAAATTGCAAGAGTGGAGAGTAGGCCTCCATATCAAGCTCAAGGCTCATAATTAAGAGCACAGACTCTGGAGCCAGACGGCTTGGATCAAATCCCAGCTCTTTCACTTTCTACCTGTGTGAACTTAGACTAGTTACTTAACCTCTCTGGCCTCCATTTAAAAAATTTTTTTCAATGAGAACAGTAGTCTCTGCATTATAGATTTGTAGTGAGGGTTTGATCAGTTAATTTTTATAAAACACTGAGAACAGGCTTGTCACAGAGTAAGTGCTATGTAAGTGCTACTCAAATAATGAGAAAGGATAATTAGCAATTTCCTTCTACCTGCATTTTCCCTGGGTGGCAGGGATGAGGCTGTGTGTTTGGGGACCAGGAACCAGGCATCATCTGCCTGCAGTTCCAGCTCCTGGCAAAAGTGTAACTGGCAAGGATAGTACATTTCTTTCTACAGGCTCACGTGAAGGCTCATATCAGTATGACATGACCTTCAGATCTGGGTTTGCTCAACATAGGGTCCTGCTGGCTATGGGATCAGGTATGTGTGGGTTAAGAGTATTATGTGAAACCAGATATGTGTGTGTTTGTGTGTATGTGTGGCTTGTGAGGTGTGTGGGTTTGGTGTTAAAGCAGGGTTTTGCACCTGAGACACTCGGAGACATTTCAAATGAGAGAAAGCAACTCAAGAGAACTAGAGAGAGAAACGCTGGAAAAGAGTACATGTGAAGGAGAGGAAGAATCAAGAAGTTAAGAAAAAAATGCTTTTTGGAGAGAATATAAGACTTTAGTTACTTTTTCAGTATAAACACAATACACTTGTATCTGTGACCTAAATATGTCCCTAATCTTGACTAATAAACATAAAGCAGTACTCAAGGATATTCATGTCGTGGAAGATCTACTAGAGGCCCCCCAAAGGGCCCAGGTGTCCCTTTCAGAACCTTTTTCAACTCTCCATATTCCTAATTAAATAAAATTTTCATCAAGTGAAAACAAGCAAGATAAAATAGAAATACTTTTGTTTTCTATTCCATTTTACTGTTGCCTTTCACTTTTGTTTGGTGACTGGTAATGGGATGCATAAGCAAACTACTATGTTATGTTTTAAAAACATTTTGAAATGGTCCATATACTTAAATATAATTCCTGAATTTTGAAAGATAAAGATAATTCTTCAATATTCACAGGCCTGGGGGCTGTTGCTCTTGATTACCGTAACCCTAGGACCTGCTCAGTGCCTGACCCTTTAGGAGATGTTTAATAAAACTTTCTTGCATGTAATTGATGAATATATGGGCCAGTGTACCCTCTGTTGTATCATCAATTAAATAGCTTTCCTGGGCTTTTTTTTTTTTCTATTGGACTTCAAGTATGCAGAAATAGGTTGGTAACAATCCTTGGTTCATGACACTCTCATCATTGGTCCTGCTTTTATTGTTATTGTTAGTAGTTGCTGTCAAGTTGGCTTCAACTCATCATGACCTATGTATAACAGAACAAAATGTTGCCTGGTCCTGCACCATCTTCATGATTGTTGGTATGTTTGAGTCATTTCTTGTGGCTATTGTGTAGTGTCTTTCAACTTAGGGGGCTCATCCTCCAGCCGTGAAAGACGTAGATTTCAGCAAAACAACCTGGTTTCACTTGGCATGAACTTCTCACCTTTACTGCACCTGGTGCTTCCAGTTCCTGAGGCTTTTCTGGTGTTTGGATTCAGTTGGCTTGCTTCTCTTCAACAGGTCTGTCTGTAGGCATTTAGCTTTACCCTTTCCACCTTTCAGTTAAGGCAGTTACCACCTTCCAACCTCTTTCCATGTGCATATATCATGGGTAGGGATTTCAGATGATTCTTATGTTTATCGAAGATGGAGCTTGTGTTTCCTTTTCTTGTTTCTCTTATTGTTTGGGGGATAGTGTTCAGAAGGGTAATGAGGAACAGAAAAGTCAACACTACAATATCGTAAAACCAGAAGTGTACAATTAATTATTTAAATACAACTGTGATAAGGGTCTCAAAAAGAAATGTGATGAGAATTTATAACAGAGGAATCTGCCAGTATTTGGCCACCTGAGAGAGGAAGACACATTTTACTCCCATGACTGCTACTGAGGAAAGGGTATAGTTGTTACTCATGGAGCAAACTGGTCATACTATTGCTTGCAGTTTTTCCTCAAGACTTGGAGAACTTTGCAGGGAATTTTATCTTTCAAAAATAATATATTAAACCTTATGAGAATGTAAAATTTTTTAAAATAAAAATTTTTGAGATATGATGTCCGTGGACAATAATAATTGGAATCCCTTAAAGTAAAGGTACATTTTTTGAGGGAGTGGAGATTCTTCCTTGCTTTGAAATGTTAAGTAATTTAGATCTTTAAAAATACTTTTCCAAATCCTTAAATAATAGTTTGTGTTACTCTTTCTTCCTTTGAACATCCTGAAGTTTAGAAGCAGAATTTGTATTTCTCAGAGGCCATCCCATCCTCCTTTTCACTAAATAATCTTCCAGGCAATGCACACTCCACAGAGGAAACACTGCCACTTAAGCAACACAAGAAAGTTGTATTTGATATCCTGTTTGCACAGGGACAAAAATAGCCCTTCAGAAACCGCAGATTGAAGTTGATATTAAAAATGTTCACTTTTGATAGTATGTCTGTATCTCTACGCCTGAGAATCTCTGCCACCAAAGTAGGATGTTGAAAGAAACACTATCATGTAAGAGTTACTTTGTTTTGCATTAACATATATATATATATATTTTATAATGACAATGGATAATAAAGATGCACACAGGACCCAGCTGTTTGTATTTTGTTACAATCCCATTGTTACTGATGCAGAGCAGAACATTTTTTTTTTTTTAATGGAAGAAAGAAGAGCAGGATGCAATAACAGAAAATCTAGTCAGGTAGGGCTGTTGTCACCCAGGTTCTTTGCACTGTAGGGGCTGCTCCTGTAGCCTTCAAGGAATTCCTTATGGACTAAGAGTTAGAACAACTTCAAGTTTCAGCCTCATGGGGCAGTCTGGGCTGTGCCTCAGGTACGGTGTCTAGAGGAGTTGTCTCTGGATTTATCAAATTGAGTGCCCCAACACGGGTTCATTTATGTGTTTAAGGTATGTGTATATACTGGAGTCCCTGTGTGGTGGAAATGGTTAACGCACTCAATGGCTAACCGAAAAGTTGAAGATTCAAGTCCACCCGGCGGCACCTGGAAAGCAAGGTCTGGTAATCTACTTCCAAAAACACCACCCATTTGAAAACATTATGGAGCACAGTTCTACTATGACACACATGGGGCTGCCATGAGCCAGAATCAACTTGACGGCATTGGTATATACTATTGTATTAATATATAACACCAAACAGAATATTAAGGAAGATCATCTAAATTGTACACGTGAATAAACAATTTAGTATTTTATCTCTGTACCCCAGTAAGTTATTTTCCACACCCTACTTGGGAACACACTGGTCTGGAAACAAGGGAAGCATTTCATCCATAAAATGAAAGGTCCTAGAATTTGACGCTATAGTGAATCACTTGGTAAGAATAAACAGTGGTAAAGCTTATGTAGATTTTATATATATATATATATACAAAATCTACATATATATGTATGTGCATATATATGTATGTATATATATATATTTCAACACCTATCTAAACCTCTACATATTATAGGTCATCCTTCACTAGTGGAAAATTCTCTTAACTGGACATTGATACAAAAACACAGTTTTCAGAAATATATGATTTGAAAGTATTATGCTGGCTATTTTTATGTCCTCAGTATCCAGAATTAGAACTGAATTTTCAGATTAGTTGCAGATGCCCTCCGCCCCTCTTCCCCTTTTGTAACTGGATGTGCTTTAATTCAAAACGAAACTTTTCAGGCCATTAAGCTTCAATACAGTTTAATGCCTTTGGGCTGTGGGGCTTGAAATCATAGAGAAGCCTGAATAAATGTTTTAAAATAAAATCTGGAACACAAAGTACATTCCTTTTTCTTAGAGCATACTTGTTTTCAGTTTGGTGATTTTCTGCCTTGTTCAAATAAAAAGTCTTGGTGATGTCCAGGCTACAAAAGCCCCAGTGGACGGCCCATCTCAACTCAGGAGCCAAGTCTGCGGAGACTTGGCTGGTCATAGACAAGGAGGGCAGTGACCCCCGCCTCCTCCTGCTTGTAGTTTTGAAACAGTCCCAAGTGACCAGTTTGCAATCTCGGCCATAGTAACTCTTTTGTAGAATGAATAATATTTTCTTAAGCAATTTTAAATTCTTAGTCACAGCCTATTTTAAAAATGATTTAATGGGTAAAAATACACTGTTTATAAGTCCCTAAGTACATATTTTTCAGAATGGCTAAAGTAGTAGCTTTGTTTACACACATTTACTACAATGGCCAAACGGCATGTTATTGTGGTCAGAACTCGCTCAAAATGATTTATGGGGAAAACTTTTGTCTGCCTGGTCATCTACTTTCTAGATTCAAATTCGATTTTAACACTTGATTCACTTGAACTTTCACAGATCCTCAGCCCAACTTTTCAAGTGGGGAACTTGCAGCTGTACGATTGACTTGCTCCAGTTTAAGCCAAAAATGATAGCATAATCAGGAACACAAGTTATTCGGAAATGTAGCCAATTTGCTGCTTATAAACTAGAGTGAAGCCTCTTAGTTAGACGAGCTCTGATAAGCAGGACAAGAACTGGGCTCTCACCTCTAGTTTGGAGAAAGGATTTGCCAAGTAAATCAATAATCTACAAAGGAGGAAGGTTTAGTGCACATGCTATTTTAAGTCTGGGGAAACAGCCACTCATGTGCAATTGGCATGCTAATTATGAGTTATTTCTCTGGTTGTTAACCAGATCCTTAAATAATCTCTGAATAGCAGTGCCTTGCTAGCTGTATAAGCTATTGTATATGGTTTAATGAAATAATACTACACTGATTTAAAGTATTTCCTAATTCAGAGTAGGCTGAGTTAGGAAGTGTTGCAGTATTGTATGTCATTCTTTATGTAGCAAAGTGCTAGCTTTAAGCATCTTAATTTTTAAAAGCAGATTTAGTCATAAATTTGCTGTCATCTATTCTATGTGGGGTTCTTCTTAATGCTTTTATTATTTAAAATTAGCAAACATTCTCATTTTCAGTAAGAGATTGCTTTTTAAAAAATCATTTCCCACCGAGAAAAAAAAATAACTTTACCTTTTTAATCGACATCTTTGTGAGCCATTCCATTTGGAACAGCACAGGCTGAGATGAAATTTAACTGAAAAGGTAAATTATCTTGTAATAATGTGTCATATCAAACTTATAAGCAACAGTGTTAACACTTTATTTCCTTTTTTTAGTTGGACTTCCTAGGAATAATCTATAACTTTTGAATACACTTTAAAAAATTTATCCTTTGTTGTTTTTTGTCAGTGTGGCACTTGAGGAATTTCAGGAAGCCTATAATTTTGGCAGGGAGCCCTGGTGGTGCAGTGGTTGAGCACTTGGCCGCTGATAGGTTGGCAGTTGGAACCCACCAGCTGCTTCTCAGGAAAAAGATGTGGCAGTCTGCTTCCATAAAGATTACTGCCTTGGAAACCCTATGGAACAGTTCTACTCTATTCTATAGGGTCACTATGAGTTGGCATCAATTCTATGGCAATGAGTTTTATAATTTTGGCAAGATAAAGAAAGACTATCTCAGTATTTCTCAGTAAAAGAGAGGACCTCGTGATAGTGTGCTTTATTATGGTACTCCCAAACAAAAATGGGAAAATAACTATAGGCTGTATATCTCTATAAATTTGCAAATGCAAAGTCACTATTTCACTTGAGTTGTTTTAACAAATCTTCTGGCCCAAATCAATTCAAGTTAATCAGAGAGAGGTCACCAAAGGCTATTTAAAAAGAGTACACACTGGCCATCCAAGAGTGAATCAGCATTCTTTTGAAGGGTTAAACCTTTAAATTGCTAAGTTTTTGAAGTTAGAACACTCACCTTTTCTCTTTTTCCTAGTTGGAAAACTGAGGTCAAGCAAGAGTGATACAGTGTATCTTCTCAGCAGAGAATACATTGAATTGATATGAGGGTGGGAGTTCTTGATGATTAGTTTTCAAATAAGGATGCTGGTGTCTGTAATTCTACGTTAAACCCAGCTTCGTCTTCACCTTGAGAAGAGTTTATTTCATCTAGCAGAAAGCATTCCCTGTGCAGTGGTAATGACACAATGAAATTTTATCAGGTGCCTCCATAATGTATAGTTATCAATGAATCTAACAAGGATACACTTTATAAGAAAATCAATAAGAGAAAATGATTATATTGTTGACTGGAGCCAGCATCCAGAAATGAAAAATAGAAAGGAAAATAGCACTTTGCATCAGTCTGGGTTTCAGCAGATGTAATGCACTGGGATCTTCAAAGTTATTAGGTATCTAGCGAAACAATAGGCGGCAAAGGGATAAAAATACTTCAACCCTTTTTAAATGTCAAAAACAACCTTAAAACCACTATTTCATCCCTAATCTATTGTTTGAATAAAGCACAGTTTTCTGTCCCACCGAAATGTTTATGTGTTTAAGCTGAAATATGTTGTGAGCCACTGTTTTGAAATACTCGCATGTACAAATGGGAAAAACTATTCAAATAGTGAATTGAAAAAAAAAAAATCAGTGAAGGATCTTACCAGATAGACATCTGGAAAGTATGGGAAATGAATTTTTTAAACCTCTGAGGACTAGAGATCTTGTACTTATATGTCATCTGTGCAGGGTTCTTCCTGAATACTCACAAGGATGAATACATACTTGGGGAAAAGGCAATCGATACATGTTATAAAGAAGAATAGAAAATACTTAGGGTTGTAAAGTATACTTAATGCTTTTGAAACTGTCTTAAAAACCACTTTTTATTACTGTGGCTATACAATTCCATTGAGCCCTGGTGGCACAATGGTTAAGTGCTCAGCTGCTAACCGAAAGGTTGGGGGTTCAAACCTATTCAGTGGCTCAATGGGAGAAAGACCTGGTGATCTGCTTTTGTAAAGATTACAGCCAAGAGAATCCTATGGAGCACAGTTCTACTCTGTCACATGGGGTCGCTATGAGTCAGAATCGACTTGATGGCACCCAACAACAACATATAGTTCCATCACAACCCTGTCATTTTTATTCTTTAAAAACGTGTATTAACTTTAAATTATAAAACTTGACAGTTTAACACATTTTGTCATGAAATTTGAAATATGCATTCATTACCATAAATGTATTTGATTCTAAAATATGGATTTATTTTGGTCTCTTGATTCTATTTATTTTTGTCCCTTTATTTTTTAACTTTCATAAAGTTGTACTATATAGATATAGTTTCAAAAGGCAAATTATTCCACAAGGCTTAAAATTAATAACAGCAGCCCCTGACTCAACCCTCCCCTCCCCTGAGTCCCTCTCTTTAGAGGCAACCACTTTGAACTCTTCTGACTTTTTCTTCTAGTATTTGCCTTCACGTTTCTAAATAATATCCTTGCACTTCTATTTTTGTCTTTTATTTTTCAGCTTTAGGTATCATCTATTAATTTTCTACCTTTGAAGATGAATGTCAGCTCTCTTTCACCCGCTTTGTCCCCCACAGACGCCTTCCCTCTTTTTGGTTACATCAATAGTCAAAGTTTATATTATGGCTCTGTAAACCTTTGGTACAGCTGGGCCATACGGTATATTATGATACCATTTCCTTTCATGTATATATATATATATATATATATTTGTATTCCCTGGAATTAGTAACTCTCTCTTTCTCACTTGCGTAATTTTTGTTTTGTTTTTATTTTTGTTCTAGTTTATACCCAAATCTGGACAGAAGAATAAATTTTCTTTGACTACAATCAAACAAATCAGGTAATCTTTTTCTTCCATACATCCCTCCAGCATCCCTTCTTCACCTTGCTCCAGTCTAGACTGCATACCTGTTGCCCTAGCAATTCCCTTTATCATCATCGTGTAGATCACCTTTGCCTCCCTCTTTGTTGGAGCCCTTGTTTCCTGGATTCCGTGTCTTTCTCTTTCTTGTTTGACTTTTGGGTAGTTCTTTTAGTCTAGGAGCTTTCTAACCAGGGCTTTGAACCAGTTTGAACCGGTTCAGTCACGGCCAATGAAGCAAAATTGGAAAAAACCTGGATTTTTAAAATTGCGGTGATCCATAACCATAACTGGGGGGAATGGGAAAGAGTACAAGTCAAAGTCCTGGAAGAGGGGTAGGGAAATCTTTCAGGAGCCTGATATGTGAGACTGGATCATTGCCAGGACTGAGGAAAGTGACACACATTCAAACCCGTGCAGATGGCCTCAATCTTTGAGCAGGGCACCACTGTTTCTGACTCTGTGCAAAATCTGAAATGCAAGAGATTTGGCTGCTGTGTAACATGTACGCTGCCCTTGTTTTCCAAGAAGGAGATTAAGTTTCTAGCAGGGCTTCGACCCATAAATCTTCCCATTCCAATTCATTCAAATTTTAAAAATTCAGGTCTGTTCCAATGTCACTTCCTTGGCCATGATTGAAACAAGAAGAACCAGTTTGAAGCCCTGTTTCTAACAAAAGATACAGAGGAGATAAATGTTTCAAGTCTTTGCATTTCCAAAGACATTTTTATTCTATCCTTGTCATGGATTGAATTGTGTCCCCCCAAAAATATCTGTCAACTTGGCTGGGTCATGATTCCCAGTATTGTATGATTGTGTCATCTGATGCGATTTCCTTTTGTGTTGTAAACTCTATCACTGTGAAGAGGTTATATGTGATCTCCTTATGTTTTGTAAATTCTATCACTGTGATGAGGTTATGCTGATGAGGTTTACAAGATTAGATAGTGTTTTAATCCAATCTCTTTTGAGATATAAAAGAGAGAAGCGAGCAGAGACACATGGGAAACTCATACCACCAAGAAAGCAGTGCCGGGAGCAGAGCACGTCCTTTGGACCTGAGGTTCCTGTGCAGAGAAGCTCCCAGACCAAGGGAAGATTAATGACATGGACCTTCCTCCAGAGCCGACAGAGAAAGTGTTCCCTTGGAGCTGACACCCTGAATTTGGACTTGTAGCCTACTGGACTGTGAGAGAATAAACTTCTCTTTGCTAAATCCATCCACTCGGCGGAATTTCTGTTGGAGCAGCGCTAGATGACTAAGACAATCCTCATACTTGATCAATAGTTTGGCCGAGAATAGAATTCTAGTACTCAAATAATTGTCCTTCCGTAATTTGAAAACATTGCTCCTTTGTCTTCCAGTGTCTGATGTTGTTGCTAAGATTTTCTATGCCATCCTTTGTATGTAGCGCTTTCTCCCATGGCCAAAGTTTCTCAGATTTCCTCTTTGTTTCCAGGGTTCTGAAATTTCATGACTGTGTGCTTTGATATCTGCCTTTTTTTTTTCCTATGCTGGGTACTTGAAGGACTCTCTTAATATGAAAACTTGCTTCTTTCTGTTCTGAGAGATTTTCTGGTCTTATTTCTTCAATAATTTTCTCCCCACCTTTCCCTTGCTCTCTCTCTGTGACCAAAAAAACCAAACTCATTGCCACTGTGTCGATTCTGACTCAGCGACCGTATAGGACAGAGTAGAACTGCCCCATAGAGTTTCCAAGGAGCACCTGGTGAATTTGAACTGCCGACCCTTTGGTTAGCAGCCGTGGCACTTAACTACTATGCTACCAGGGTTTCCTCTCTTTATGAAGCTGCTATTATTCAGTAGTTGAACTTCCTGAACAGATTATCTAAATTTTTATTTCTTCCACGTTCATATATTTATCTTTTTATTTGATTTCTGGAATCTTTCCTCAACTTTATCTTCCAACCACTCTATTGCCTTTTTTCATTTCTGTGATCATAATTTCTAAGAGCTATTTACTCTTCTTTGGATATTTCTTTTTTTTTAATTGTACTTTAGATGAAAGTTTACAGAACAAACTAGCTTCTCATTAAACAGTTAGTACACATATTGTTTTATGACATTGGTTACCAACCCCACGTCATGTCAACACTCTCCATTCTTGACCTTGGGTTCCCTATTACTAGCTTCCCTGTCCCCTCCTGCCTTCTTCTAGTCCTTGCCCCTGGGCTGTTGTTCCCCACGAGTCTCATTTTGTTTTATGGGGCTGTCTAATCTTTGGCTGAAGGGTGAACCTCGGGAGTGACTTCATTACTGAGCTAAAAGGGTGTCCAGGGGCTATACTCTCGGGGTTTTTCCAGGCCAGTAAGTCTAGTCTTTTTTTGTGAGTTAGAATTTTGTTCTACATTTTTTACCAGCTCTGTCCAGGACTCTCTATTGTGATCCCTGTCAGGGTAGTTAGTGGTGGTAGCTGGACTCCATCTAGTTGTACTGGACTCAGACTGATGGAGGCCATGGTAGTTGTGGTCCATTAGTCCTTTAACCTAATCTTTTCCTTGTACCTTTATTTCTTTTTTAAAAACTTTTCTTATATTTCTGAAGATGTTATTATTTTTGTTTCTTCTATTTCATACATTGTTTCTGTTTCCTCTAAGTCTGACCCTTCCTTCCTTTTTTGATTTTTTTGTTAGAAGTATTTCTTAAGTGTTTAATGATCTGTCTGTTTGTAAGAGCGAGTCTCTACCATGTATCTGGAAGTTGTGTGCATGTGCATGTGTATATGCACAAGACAGTGCTTGGTGACAACTAGGCTTCACTATTGGGTGACCTGACTGTGTTCTCCATTGGCAAGTGCCAACCTGTCTGTATTTACTGGTCTTTTCTTTAATTGGCCAGTTTTCTTTTCTTTTTTTTTTTTTTCCAGAGAGGATTCCTGCCTGGGAGGTATTCTTAGAACTCTACATTCTTGGAATTCAGCTGGGGAAGTATACTGAGGGTCTCACTACTCAGTATGTAGACTTCCGCTTAATCTTCTGCTTTTACTATGGAAATCTTACTCTCATCTGTGACTTGTATTCCTGTGTCCAGAGAATTCTAATCCAGCATATCTAGAGAATAAATCTCTAGAATTCTGCCAGGTTAGGAGTATTTGCCTGATCATCCTGGCTAGGGGAGGGGATTTCTTGTATACAGTGGCTTCTTAGATGGAATTTTAATCATCCGTTTGTTTTTAATCCATCCACACTTCCACCTCCACAGGTATCAAGAGCCTCCAGTTCCTGAGGCTTTCAGGATTCTGTGCAGCGAATATATTTACTCCCGGGCCTTTCCCCACTGCTGGCTTCAACTTCTGTTTTCTCTAGTCTTCCTGGACAGTTATGACTTGCCCACCTGCTTTCCAGCTTCCAAAATTTTATCACTGTCATCTCTCCTCACCTGTTCTCTTAATCCTTGTGAATGAGTGCTTTTTCAAAAATTATTTAATTGCCATTTTAGTGGTGATTTGGATGGGAGTAATAGGAAAAGCATGTATTAAATCTACCATGTTGACACAGAAGTTTCTACTTTTCCTAATTCTTTTCTTTTTATTGTGCTTTAAGTGAAAATTTACTGTTCATTTTTGCCTTCTCATCTCGCCTAAGGACAGGAGCTATCCATTTAGTCTCCTGTATCTACTTGAGCTAAGAAGAATTCTTTTCACATGTATCATTTTATGTCCCATACTCCAGTCTAATCTTTGTCTGAAGAGTTGGCTTTGGGAATGGTTTCAGTTCTGGGCTAACAGAGGGTCTGGGAGCCACACCTTCTGGGGTCACTCCAGTCTCAGTCAGACCATTAAGTCTGGTCTTTTTACTAGAACTTGAGTTCTGCATCCCACTTTTCTCCTGCTCCGTCAGAGACTCTCTGTTGTGTTCTCTGTCTGGGCGGTCATTGGTGGTAGCCCGGCACCATCTAGTTCTTCTGGTCTCAGGCTGATGGAGTCTCTGGTTTATGTGGCCCTTTCTGTCTCTTGGGCTAATATTTTCCTTGTGTCTTTGGTGTTCTTCATTCCCTTTGCTCCAGGTGGTTTGGGACCAGTTGATGTATTGTAGATGGCCACTCGCTAGCTTTTAAGACCCCAGATGCCACTCACCAAAATAGGATGCAGAACATTTTCTTAATAAACTTTGTTATGCCAGTTGACCTAGATGTCCCCTGAAACCTTGGTCTTCAGACCCCCTCCCTGCTACTCTGTCCCTCTTTTTGGTTGTATTCAGGAAAATTCTTAGCTTCTGCTTTTGGTTTAGTCCAGTTATGCTGACTTCCCCTGTAGTGTGTGTTGTCTTTCCCTTCACCTAAGATAATTCTTATCTACTAACTAGTTAGTGAATGCCCCTCTCCCTCCCTCTTCACCCTCATAACCATCAAAGAATGTTTTCTTGTGTTTAAACCTTTTCTTGATTTCTTGGAATAGAGGTCTCATACAATATTTGTCCTTTTGCAACTGACTAGTTTCACTCAGCAGAATGCCCTCCAGATTCATCCATGTTATGAGGCATTTTGAAGATTCATCCTTGTTCTTCATCATTGCATAGTATTCCATTGTATGAATATACCTTAATTTGTTTATCCATTCTTCCGTTGATGGGTACCTAGGTTGTTTCCATCTTTTTGCTATTGTGAACAGTGCTGCAATGAACATGGGTGTGCATATATCTATTCATGTGACGGCTCTTATTTCTCTAGGATATATTCCAAGGAGCGTGGTAGCTGGATC
>NW_004443973.1:7974682-7995369 GCF_000243295.1 Trichechus manatus latirostris | reverse complement strand
TTGTTCTTCTTCTTCAGTAATGCTTTACTTATCCGGGGCCTCTTCTCTTTCTGTATGAAGTTGGTGATTTGTTTCTCCATCTTGTTAAAATATGCCTTTGAAATTTGGATCTGGATTGCATTGTATCTTTAGATTGCTTTGGGTAGAATAGACATTTTCACAATGTTGAGTCTTCCTATCCATGAGCAAGGTATGTTTTTCCACTTATGCAGGTTTCTTTTGGTTTCTTGTAGTAGTGTCTTGTAGTTTTCTTTGTATAGATCTTTCACATCTCTGGTTAGATTTATTCCTAAGTATTTTACCTTCTTGGGGGCTATTGTAAATGGTATTGATTTGGTGATTTCCTCTGTGAAGTTCTCTTTCTTGGTGTAGAGGAATCCAACTGATTTTTGTATGTTTGTCTTGTATCCTGACACTTTGCTGAAATCTTCTATTAGTCCAGTAGTTTTCTTGTGGATTCTTTGGGGTTTTCTGTGTATAAGATCATATTATCTGCAAAAAGAGATACTTTTACTTCTTCCGTACCAATTTGGATGCCATTTATTTCTTTTTCTAACCTAATTCCTCTGGGTAGGACCTCCAGCACAATGTTGAATAAGAGTGATGATAAAGGGCATCCTTGTCTTGTTCCTTTTCTCAAGGGGAATGCTTTCAGATTCTCTTCATTTAGGATGATGTTGGCTGTTGGCTTTGTAGAAGTGCCCTTAATTATGTTGAGAAATTACCTTTCTATTCCTATTTTGCTGAGAGTTTTTTTTTTTTTTTTTTAATCATGAATGGGTGTTGGACTTTTGTCAAATGTCTTTTCTGCATCAATTGATAAGATCATGTGGTTCTTGTCTTTTGTTTTATCTATGTGATGAATTACATTGATTGTTTTTCTAATGTTAAACCATTCCCATATACCTGGTATGAATCCCACTTGGTCATGGTGAATTATTTTTTTGACATGTTGTTGAATTCTATTGGCTAGAATTTTGTTCAGGATTTTTGCATCTATGTTCATGAGGGATATTGGTCTGTAACTTTCTTTTTTTGTGGCGTCTTTACCTGGTTTTGGTATCAGGGTTATGCTGGCTTCATTGAATGAGTTTGGGAGTATTCCATCCTTTCTATGCTCTGAAATACTTTAGTGGTGGTGGTGTTACTCTTCTCTGATGGTTTGGTAGAATTCTCCAGTGAACCCGTCAGGACCAGGCCTTTTTTTATTGGGAGTTTTTAAATTGCTTTTTCAATCTCTTCTTTTGTTATAGGTTTATTTAATTGTTCTACCTCTGTTTTTGTTAGTTTAGGTAGGTCGTATGTTTCTAGAAATTTGTCTATTTCCTCTAGGTTTTCAAATTTGTTGGAGTACAATTTTTCATAGTATTCTGTTATGATTCTTTTAATTTCATTTGGATCTGTTGTGATATCGCCCATCTCATTTCTTCTTCGTGTTACTTGCTTCCTCTCCTGTTTTTCTTTTGTCAGTTTGGCCAGTGGTTTATCGATTTTGCTGATCTTTTCAAAGAGCCAGCTTCTGGTTTTGTTAACTCTTTCAATTGTTTTTCTGTTTCATTTAATTCTGCTCTAATTTTTATTATTTGCTTTCTTCTGGTGACTCAGGGCTTCTTTTGCTGCTCTCTTTCTATTTGTTCAACTTTTAAGGTTAATTGTTTTGATTTTGGCTCTTTCTTCTTTTTGGATGTATGCATTTATTGCTATAATTTGACCTTTGGGCATGCTTTTGCTGTGTCCCAAAGGTTCTGGTAGAATGTGTTTATATTCTCATTTGATCTGTGAATTTCTTTAGTCCGTCCTTAATGTCTTCTATAACCCAGTAGTTTTTGATCAAGGTGTTGTTCAGTTTCCATGTGTTTGATTTTTTTCCTTGCTTTTTCTGTTATTGATTTCCACTTTTATGGGTTTATGGTCAGAAAAGATGCTTCATAATATTTTGATGCTTTGGATCCTGTTAAGCCTTGCTTTATGGCCTAATATGTGGTCTATTCTGGAGAATGTTCCATATGCGTTGGAAAAGAAAGTAGACTTGGCTGCCATTGGGTGGAGTGTTCTGTATATGTCTATGAGATCAAGTTGGTTGATTTTGGCATTTAGATCTTCCGTGTCTTTATTGAGCTTCTTTCTGGATGTTCTGTTCTTCACTGAAAGTGGTGTGTTGAAGTCTGCTACTACTATTGTGGAGCTGTCTATCTCTCTCTTTTCAATGCTGTTAGGTTTGTTTTATGTATTTTGGAGCCCTGTTGTTGGGTGCATAAATATTTATTAAGGCTATATTCTCCTAGTGTGTTGGCCCTTTAGTCATTTTATAGTGCCCTTCCTTATCTTTTGTGGTGAATTTTACTTTAAAATCTATTTTAATATTGCCAACCCTGCTCTTCTTTGAGTGTTGTTTCCTTGATATATTTTTTTCCATCCTTTGAGTTTTAGTTTGTTTGTGTCTTTAAGTCTAAGGTGTGCCTCTTATAGGCAGCATATAGACAGATCATGTTTTTTAATCCATTCTACCACTCTCTGTCTTTTTATTGGTGCATTTAGTCCATTTGCATTCAGCGTAATTATTGATAGGTATGAGTTTAGTGCTGTCATTTTGATGTCTTTTTTTGTGTGTTGTTCACAATTTCTTTGTTCCACTTAATTTTCTGTGCTGAGTCGTTTTTCTTTATGTATTTTCTTTTCATCTTTTTCATTGTTGTTGATTTTGTATTTGCTGAGTCTTTATGTTTTTCTTGTTTTTTATTTTGATGTGTAGGATTATTAGTTTCCTTTGTGGTTACCTTAATATTTACCCCTATTTTTCTAAGTTTAAACCAATCTTCATTCTTTATATTGCCTTGACTTCCTCTCCATATGAAAGATCTATAACTACATTTTTTAGTCCCTCTTTTTTGTTTTAATGTTGTCATCTTTTATATAATGACATCTCTGTTTCCCTATTTTCAGTGTTTTAGCTTTGATTTATTTTTGTGACTTCCCTATCTAGGTTTATATCCGGTTATTCTGTCCTGTGTTCTAGTCTTGGGTTGTTATCGGATGTTATTGATTTTCTAACCAGAGGACTTCCTTTAGTGTTTCTTGTAATTTTGGTTTGGTTTTTGCAAATTCCCTAAGCTTCTGTTTATCTGGAAATGCCCTAATTTCACCATCATATTTGAGAGACAGTTTTTCTTGGCTGGCAATTATTTTCCTTCAAGGCTTTATATATGTCATCCTATTGTCTTCTTGCCTGCATGGTTTCTGCTGAGAAGTCCGAGCTTAGTCTTATTGACTCTCTTTTGTAGATGAATTTTCATTTATCCCTAGCCACTCTTATAGTTCTCTCTTTATTTTTGGTTTTGGCAAGTTTGATTATAATATGTCTGGTGACTTTCTTTGGGGAACTACCTTGTGTGGGGTTTGATGAACATCTTGGATAGATATTTTCTCATCTTTCACGATATCAGGGCAGTTTTCTGCCAACAAATCTTCAAGAATTCTCTCTGTATTTTCTATCTCCCCCCCTGTTCTGGTACTCCAATCACTCATAGGTTATTCCTCTTGATAGAATCCCACATAATTCTTAGGGTTTCTTCATTTTTTAAAATTCTTTTATGTGATTTCTCCTCAGATAAGTTGATGTCAAGTGCTTTATCATCAATCTCACTAATTATGACTTCCATTGCCTCAATTCTGCTCCTATGACTGTCTTTTGAGTTGTCTAATTCTGAAATTTTATTGTTAATCTTCTGGATTTCTGTTTGCTGTCTCTCTGTGGGTTCTTGCAGCCTGTTAAATTTGTCAGTTTGCTCTTCTACAATCTTCTTAAGTTCCTCTATTGCTTTGTCTGTGTGTTCCTTGGATTATTCTGCATTTTGCCTGATCTCTTGAAGAGTTCTGTATATTAATCTTTTGTATTCTACCTCTGGTAATTCCAGGAAGTTCTCTTCCTATGGAAAATTTCTTGATTCTTTGTTTTGGGAACTTGCTGAAGCCATCATGGTCTGCCTCTTTATGTGATTTGATATTGACTGTTGTCTCGGAGCCATCAATAAGTTATTATATTTATTTTATGTCTGCTTACTGTGTCCTAGCTTCTTGTTTTGATATGTCCAAATAGGCTGCTCATGTAAGCTAGGTTGATTACTGATGCCTTTGAAGCTGTAACGTCCTGTCACCAAGTGGTTTGATCTGTTACTAAGTATGTGAGCCCGGGAGCCCATTTACTTTTCTTGTATGGATTCAGCTCGGGTGTCCAGATAGTCGGTCACCAAGTGTGTGGTGCAGGCTCTCACCTACAGTCCTAGATGGGTAGGGGTGATTGGTGTAGGCACAGGTATTTGGCTGCAGTAGGGGGTCATGGGCTGAGGAAGGCAGGGGGATGACAGCTGCCCCTGTGTCTGGGAGGAAAGCGTGTCCCTGTTCTCTAGAGTGTGTAGGTGGGTGGGTTTTTCAGCCATACTATGGGTACCCAATGCTGTTGGCTGTATGGACTGGGAGGCATCACTTATTCTTGGACCCCTGTCACAGGTGGCTAGGTGGCATCAGTGGAGCCACCAATCCTCAGGTCCCTGATGTGGGTAGGTGAGGACACTGCTTAATGGGCACAGCAGTATCAAATGTCATGAACCTGCCACTTCACCATATAGCTGATACAGTGAAGTTAAGCTTCAGGTATATACCCTGTTGTACTGTGCTGATGAGGGCCTATGCTGTTGAAATGGGCCCACATAGGTCTATGCAGTGGTGAAAGACATTCAAAGTTCATGGTCCCCTTGTTCCTGTGCCTAGGCAAAGCAGCTGTGCCTGCCCTGAGTTCCCGGCTCAGGGGAGCTGGTAGATTATTTTTTCCTGTTTGTTAATTTGTTCCCTCTCCAAGCCCAGGAGAATGGCTGCGGATGTGTGATAGGTCCTACTTCTGGCCCAGGGGATGGAGCAATCGCTGGAGCCAGCCTGGGACTGGTGCAGAATGGGGAAGGAGCAGGTAAATGGGAGAAAGTTTCTTCACAAATGGTTGTTTTTTGATCCGCATGGTAGGTTAAATGCATATACTTATCTTTTGCCCATTGAGCGCTGCTTTTCACTGGCTCTGGAGCTCGGTCTCTCCTGACATGGAAAACACGTCCCGAATGCCACTGCTTGCCTCACTGTGCATGCCAGCTGATCTGGCCCACAAGGCACTGGCTCCCACTGGGTCAGGTCTGGCAATTCCTCGCTGCTTCTGAACCATCTCTCCCTCCCCTGCCGCTCAGTCCGATTCCTCAACTTTACCTTTGATGGTCAGGGCTCCTTGATTGTCATATATAATCGATTCACTTGTTTTCTCGGGTCTTTGTTGTAAGAGGTCCACCGGAAGCATCTGACTACTCTGCCTTCTTGTCCCCTCCTAGTTCTTTAATCATCTTTCCTATGTTAGGCTTGCTTACTCTTCTTTCTTCTCTGGTTTCCAAAGAAGAGTTCCTTAAGGCTCATTCCTGTGTCCTTTTTTCTCTTTGGTGTCTACTTTGAAGACCACATGGATACAACTATTGCTCTTATGCTGCTTACTTCAAAGCCTGTCTCTCCAATCTTGTTCTTCCATCTAAACTCAAGTTCGAATTTCTACCTGCCAGACAGGGTGAGACAAAGTCAAACAAGTGAAACACCTGTAGTTGCTATATGCCGTTCAGCCAATTCCAACTCATAGCGACCCTACAGGACAGAGTAGAACTGCCTCATAGGGTTTCATAGGCTATAATCTTTATGGGAACAGATTGCCAAGTCTTTTCTCCCATGGAGCCACTGGCGGGTTTGAACCACGGATTTTTTGGTTAGCAGCTGAGCGCTTAACCATTGCACCACCAGGGTTCCTTAGTGAGGCACCTAGGGTATAAAATTTGAGGAGGCATTTACTGTCAGGGTCATGGCACCTGAGACCCTGAGAATCTGAAATTTTGTACGCTAGGCACCTTGCTCTCTGCATCCTAATCTTGGCCCTGCTGCCTAGTACATATTTCCATTTTGGCTATCTCACTGTCACTTACAACTTATTATATCCAAAGCCACCTTTATCATCTTTCTATTCACAATCCTTCACTCTTCCCTCGCCTAGAATTCTAGTCTCTGTCAATAGCATTACCAATCTCCCTGTCAGATTCGTCTTTCTCCTTTACCAGATCCCTAATATTCTGACTCAAAATTCTATTTTTCCTTTAAAATATATCTTTTGTTGGTCCCTACCTTTTCATGTTTACTCCAGTTACTCCTGACAGGGATTTTAACCCTGGCAGCCTTGAACAAAAACTTTTCCAGCTCCAGAATTCCTTGCACACTGTTTTCATCACTTCTCTCCTAAAAGTCTTCAGTGGCTATTTTCTTCCCATAAAATCTAAAATGCTGGCTATACTTTCAAAGCCCTCCATTATCTGAATCTACTTCACCTTGAATGAATTCATCTCCTTTTTAAGCTTCAGTTCAAGTCTTAACTCATTCATGGTGCTTTGTGTCACTGCTCATTCCTTTCCTGACTACTTTAGTCCCATTTAACTTTCTTCCTTTCAGTTACTCCAGCACTAATTGTCCATTTTACACTTAATTTTACACTGACTTGTATTAGTCCATACTTCACAGTAACCTTTGATTCATCTGTCCAAAGCCAAGTTCATCATCTTTCCAGTCACAATCCATCTCTTTTATCCTCACCTATCTTTCTAGTCTCTGTCAATAGCACTTCTAATCTCTCTGCCGGATTCATTTTTCTCCTTTAACTGCCCCTTGGTATTCTGACTTAATGTTCTATCTATTTTTTCTGTAAAATGTATCTCATTTTGTTTCTCTGCCTCCTCATCTAGACAGTAAGCTCCTGAAAGGCAGGGTGCACATGTCAATATGGCTACTTGCAAAGTCCTAAGCAAATAACAGGCTCTGTAATTCTCCTTGGTAACTAAGAAAAGCTCCTCTAATATTTTATAAAATAGTTATCCATGGGAATGAAGGTCTAATTTATCTTTTTATCAAAAGAAAATTATTTCAAAGGAGGATGTTGAGGGGTTACCCCAAGCCTACACCCAAATCATTTTTTAATGTTTGTGCAATTAGATAAAATGTTTTAAACTGATTATTAAAACTGTCTGCAAAATCTAAATCTTTGTTATCCAAAATATATTTATGAGTACTATGATTATTAAAAAGTTGAACTTTTACAGAAAGGTTTATATAATGTATACACAAGAGACTTTCTAGCCACCAGCAGACTTAATCCTCTCCTATCTAAAGTGTACTGATCCCAGCAAGGTGTCTATAAACCATTTCTACTTCCCAGTCCCTCTCCCTCCCTGTTTTCTTTTTTCTTGGTAAATGCTTATGGTTTCATCGCTAATAACAAGTGGTTTGAAAGCAAAGAAAGGAAAAAGAACAATCATAATGATTCTCTGGTAAATTTTTCAGTCTTAGCAGAAAACTTGACCTGGTGTTTTTTTTGGTTATTCCAAACTTTCCCCAGTAATAAACTTTTGCAAAGATAAAACCACCAGTTATTTAGAAAATGAGGAATTCAGTGAGGATATGGGAAATGCTGCTGAATTAGTGTTTTTCTGGGACTATGTAAGGTCCGAATTTAGGACTGAGTCTCGGGGCTTTCTAGCCTTCATGGACATTTTATGGGGGAAAAATCTCATCAATTAGAGCAATTTTCTTGATTGTTCAGGCCTGGACTCAACACCCCTTAATTTTCTTGCAGTGTTTGTGTTGGTGACCCCGTCAATCATGTAATCTAATAGGTATGTGATACCTTGTCCTCAGACTAGCGCTGCTCAATTAGAATCGCCTAGGATCTTGTTAACATGCAGATTCTGATTGGTAGATCTGGGTGTGTCTGGAGATTCTTATTTTGCAGAAGCTCCTAGGTGATGCCGATGCTGCTGTCTAAGGAACACACTTTGAGTAGTAAGGATTTAGAAATATTTGAAGATGAATTCATTCATGTTCCAAAATGTTATTTTTAAAAGTGATGCAGCTATGCCAAGCTTCCTTATTTTGAATCATCATGATCTCTTACTGGTCCAGGATTTTGCACTTCATCTCCATCTCCTAGCATCCCAGTGGATACCTTGAGCTTACCTTGGAGAAGGCTGGCACTGCAGACAGGCATGTTTGCCTTGAACCACTGGGTTAGCGGTTAATCAGGGATCTAAGGAAGCAAAAGGAACTAGTCCCAGCACTTCAGGGTCTCATTCACCTGGGGATTTGGGGGATTTCCAATGCCCTCCAGTTCTGAGTAATTGGATCTTCATTTTTAAGAGTGCTGCTCCAAAGTACTTAGCTTTGAAGAATATTCAAGGGTCCCACTACTGGAGGGGAAGGCTGCATGTGGACTGCAGGACTCTGATTTATGGGCTTCTCCTCTGCCTGTTCAGCAGGGAGTCACTTGCCAGATACTCAAACAGAAATATGACTCTTTGTGGTGAAAAACATTCAGGGAAGAGGGCGTGAAATGTGACTGGGGAAGGAACTCAAAAAGAATATAACATTTTATTCACTGTGCTACACTCAGCCTCTACATCTATGAGATACTGGATGCCCTTCCTTCTGGGGGTTGATATAAAAATATAGCTCTCAGGATTGCCAGACTTGAGTTGAGCAGGAAATTTTCAAAAAGGCTGCTTTTGCTTGGTGTTTCAGAGGGTTGACTGATTTGAAGATATAGATTAGGTGGAGATAGCTTCCTTTGCAAACAGATTTTAATTAATAAATTGATTGATTGATTGGTTGATTGATTTCCAGGACCTTGTTGAGTAGCCACATGTTTATTAGAATTGGATGACCTTTTATCTGAACTGATATTTATGTATATTTGTCTGTTTCAGAGACAAGGCTTCCAGGAAATTTGAAAGGATTAGTTCAGATTAGTTTTAGCAACTATCTAACCACCAGATTAAGGAGAACTTCTAGATCAGACCAAACAAGCAAAGACTGAATAGGTTTCCCATTTCCTTTAATTAATGGTTCTCCAAGTGTGGTTCCCAGGACTAGCAGCATCAGAATCATCTTGGAACTAGTTAGAAATGCAAATTCTTGGGTCCCTACCTGACCCTACTGGGCCCTGCACAAATCCCTTCTGTCCCACTGTCCTGAGTGCCTCATCCTTTTTTTTTTTTTTTAATTAATGTGTGTGTGTTTTAACTTTTAATTTTGAAATAATTATAGATTCACAGGAAGTTGCAAAACAAACAAAATTAACAGAAGGTCCTGTTTTCCCAGTGTTATCATCTTGTGTAACTTTAGCATAATGTCAAAAGCAGGAAACTGGCATTGGTATAATTCCCAGAACTTATTTGGGTTTTGCCAGTTTGACATTCACTCAATTATGTGTGTGTGAAGTTCTATGCAATTTTATCACGTGTAGATTCTCGTGTCATCACCACAATAAAGTTATAGAATTGTTGCATCACCACAAGGCTCCCTGTGTTATCCCTTTGTAGCTACACCCACCTCCCTCTCCTAACCCCATCCCTAATCCCTGGAACCCACTGATCTGTTCTTCATCTCTATAATTTTGTCATTTGTAATTTTATACTTGTTATATAAATGGAATCATCCAGTATGTAATCTTTTGGGATTGGCTTTTTTTCACTCAGCATAATTCTCTGGAGATTCATCCAGGTTGTTGTGTGTATCAATAGTTTGTTCCTTTTCATTGCATTCGATGGTATAGAGGGTTAACCATAGCTTGTGTAACCATTCATCTATTGAAGGACATCTCGGCTATTTCCAGATTTGGACTATCATGAATAAAGCTGCTATAAACATTCGTGTACAAGTTTTCGTGTGAACTTAAGTTTTCATTTCTCTGGAATAAATGCCGAAGATGCAATTGCTGGGTCATATGGTGGTTGCATGGAAACCCTGGTGGCCTAGTGATTAAGAGCTACTACTGCTAACTGAAGGGTTGGCAGTTCAAATCCACCAGGCGCTCCTTGGAAACCCTATGGGGCAGTTCCACTCTGTCCTATAGGGTCGCTGTGAGTCGGAATTGACTCGATGGCAATGGGTTTTTTTGTTTTTACGGTGGTTGCATGTTTAGTTTTTTTAAGAAACTGCCAAACTGTTTTCCAGAGTGGCTGTATCATTTTACATTCATGCCAGCAACGTATGCATGATCCAGTTTCTCTGCATCCTTGCCAGCATTTGGTGTTGTCACTTTTTTTGTTTTAGCCATTCTGAAAGGCATGAAATGGTATCTCACTGTGGTTTTAATTTGCATTTCCCTAATGACTAATGATGTTGAACAACTTTTCATGTGCGTATTTTGATATGTAAATCCTCTTCGGTTCATGTCAGTTCATGTCTTTTGCCTTTTTTCTAATTGGCTTGTTTGATTTTTACTGTTGAGTTTTGAGAGGTCTTCAGATACGTGACGTGCAATTATATTCTCCCACTCTGTAGCTTAGTTTATCTTTTCATCCTCTTAACAGGGTCTTTTGCAGAACAAAAGTCTTTAATTTTGATGAGGTCCAATTTATCAATTTTTCCTTTCATGGATTGTTCTTTTGGTACCAAGTCTAAGAACTCTTCTCCTAGCTCTAGGTATCCAAGATTTCCTCCTATGTTCTTTTTCTAAAAGTTTTATAGTTTGCCATTTCACATGTAAGCCTGTGATGGATTTTGAGTTAACTGTGCTGAATAAGATTGGTAAGAGTAGGCATCCTTGCTTCATTCTTGATTTTAAGGGGAAAGCATTCAGTCTTTCACTGACTTAGTATGATGTTAGCTGTAGACTTTTTGTAGATGCTTTTTATCATGTTGAGAAAGTTTCCCTCTGTAGGTTTTCCTAGGGCTGCTGTAAAGATGACATATTAGGTGGCTTATAAAAACAAAAGTTTATTGTCTCACAGCTCTAGAGGTTAGGAGTCTGAAATCAGGATATTGGCCATGTTGAGTTCTTCTTAGGACTCAGTGGGAGAATCTGTTCCATGCCTCTCTCCTGGCATCTGGTGATGGCTATTGACCTTTTGGTGTTCTTTGGCTTGTAGGTGAATCTTCATATGACCATCTTCCTTCTATGTCTCATTTCTTCTTTTATAAGGACACCGCTAATACTGGATTAGGACCCACCCTCCTCCAGTATAACCTCATGTTAACTGATAACATCTTCAAAATCTCTGTTTCCAAACAAGGTCATGTTCACAGGTACCTGGGGTGAGGACTTCAAGATATCTATTTGGGGTACACCCCCCTAAAAAACCAAACTCACTGCTGTCGAGTTGATTCCAACTCACAGCAACTCTATAGGACAGAGTAGAATGCCCCACAGTGTTTCCAAAGTTGTAAGTCTTTACCACATTTTTCTCCTGCAGAGCGGCTGGTGGGTTTGAACTGCCAACCTTTTGGTTATCAGCAGAGTGCTTTAACCACTGCATCACCAGGACTCCTTGTTGGGGTACACGGTACGTTGTATTTCTTGTTTGCTGAGAGTGTTTATGAATGGGTGATGAATTTTGTCTAATGCTTTGTTCATCAATTGACGTGATTTTTTCTTCTCCTTCCTGCTAGATTGAAAGATTTCAATGACAAGGACTATATCCTTACATTTCCTGCAGCACATAACATGGTTCCTTAAAAATTCTTGGGAAGTACTGAATTGATTTTTCTGGACATCTAAGGACACCTAATGTGTCATTGCTTTGTTCCTCTGAAAATAATGAGAATTTCTAAAATGAGTTAAAAGAGTTTCTCCTTTTAAGGATCCTGAAAGTAAAAGATTTATCTTTTTTAATAAGGGAGAGTTCATTACGAATTTATGATTCTTTTGAGGTGGTCTTTAAATATCTTTAAGTCCTCAAAAAGAGTAATAGAGCTATAATAAAATACATAAAAACATAAATATTAGAGCCAACGTCCTTTTCCTACAAATAAGGAAATAGAGCAAAAGAGGGGTAAACAATTGGCCTATGGGATGGTCTGTAGTTAAGCCATTTTAGCTTGAAGTTGTCCACCTTGAGGAAAATTTCTGTTCTGTAATACCGTGTGAGGATAATATATATAATTTTATTATCTCACATGGTATTATGGGATAATATATGATGTATATATACCGCTGTTTTTGGGTGCCATCAAGTTGATACCAACTCATAGTGATCTGATGTGACAGAACAGAACAGTCCCGTAGGGTTTTGTTGGCAGTAATCTTTACAGAAGCATATCACCAGGTCTTTCTCTCACAGAGCCACTGGGTGGGTTTAAACTGCTAACCTTTCCATTAGTAGCCGAGCACTTAACCATTGCATCATAAAGGCTTGCTCTCTCTTTATCTATCTATCTATCTGTCTTTCTGTCTGTCTGTTTGTCTATCTATCCATGCTTTTGAAAAACAGGACTTTGGAAAGTAAGCTCCTTCCAACGGGCATCAAGGAAACTGCACTCATTTCCCCTGGGCTGCCACAATGAGGGACCATGACAGGTGTTACTGGGAGAAAGTTGCTTTAGAAAGTTACGTTTTTGTCTGGAACTTTCACATTTATGATGATAGTAGAATGTATACATTATTTGCCAGTTTCTTTTAAAACTATTTATTACAATCCCTTACACTTCTTCCCCAAAACTCGAAGAGACATTAAAAACTTGTACACGATGTTTCCTTTTTTTAGGTCCTTAGCAAAGCAGCATGAACAAGACCATCATTTTCTTTTGGAAAGAAATATATGTGGGGGTGAAGAGAAGGTAGTTTGGATACCTTGAACATTTCTCAGTCTTGTCATAAGTATCAGTACATAAGATAAAAAACAACACTGCCAAACACTCACCACGGGGGAATTCCTCAACTGAAGTTATATTGGGGCAAAAAGCTAGCTGTCGATTTTGATAGAATGTAAAAGATTTTTAATGTCTTTAGATCCATAAGGCACCATGAAGTGGCAAACATGACAACCATAAAACAAAACAAAACAATAAACCACGTTCTGACATGTTCTAGGATTTCTAATTGTGTCATATTTTAGATAAGTTCTATTGTCTTTAGTTCCACAAAGCACTAGAAGTGGTAAAACAACAAGAAGAGTTAAAAAAATCTGAAATGTTCCAAGAGTTTGAATTGGGTCAGATTTTATATAATTTTTTTTAGTAGATAAAAACCAAAACAACCAAACTCTTTGCTGTCGCGTTGATTCTGACTCATAGGGACCCTATAGTCGGAATCGACTCATTGGCAAGGGGTTTGGTTTTTTTTTATAGTATGTACTTAATAAACATGCATATGATTCACTAAATATTTATGATCATATGTTGGTTGGATGGAGAACCAAGAAGGAAATGCATATTTTTTAAGCATATTACCGTAGTTATCAACTTCCCGGAGCGTGCACTGAAGCACAATATTATTCACAAAGCAAAAATAAAGTGATTTTTCCTTTTTTTTCCCCCCAGCTAGTTCTGCATTAAACAGATGCTGCTGGCAGCAGTAATAATGTTGGGAACATAAACTTTCTTTGTCTAACATTCCTGACAAATGCTTGATTGTCCAGGAGAAGCCATCTGTATGTATCTGAAATCTTGTAGGATGCTGTGTCACCATTTTTCACCAAGAAATATGTTCTGCATCAGGAGTAGGTGTTTTGTAATGCATTTCTTCACGTCTTGATTTCTCCATAGATAATCAGCAGACAGATCCTCAAAATGAGCAAATGAGCACTGAATCCTTAAAGCAACCACATGGCTTCTCAGTAAGGAGCTGGTGAGCTGCAGAAGAAGAGGCAGAGGGCCAAACACACTCAGGCTCTGCTTCCTCCCTCGGATGCAATAATACCCTTGAAGGGCTGGCTTAACATATTGAAAATGATGTGAAACTTTAAGTGCAACAAGTCAAATAGATGGCAAGGCTCTGGGGATTTGTAAAGGGATCTGGAGGCTTTCTTGTGCAGATTACCAGGGCATCAGTTCAAATGCAGCTGTGCTCAGCCATTACTAAAAGTGACTGCCCTTGAGGGCTTCCTACGCTTACTGTGCAAGGGGCCAGGTGCTCTTGGTTCTCTGGTAGACAGCTGGGAGCTGAAAACACATCTACAAGGACCACTGTTCCAGCTGGTGGTCAGGGAAACTCCAATTTGCCTGAACAAGACCCAAGTCAGTTGAGCCCAGCTGTTCTCCACCCTCTTAAAGCACCCTCCCACACCCCAGCCCCCCAGGGCTCAGCAGGCCTATGACCTGTGGTGGGATAAAACATGTCCTGGGGCTGTGTGAACTGGACTGTTTCTGTCAGCCCAGCAGAAAACTTTCATGCAGGACTCCAGCCGGCCACACCAAGCTGGTGTGTAGAGGACTTGGCTTCCTGGTTTGACTCCATGACTGAAAAGTCACATAACTCTGACCTTCCTCTGGGACCCTGCTCAACCCTAGAGCACCGATACTCCAGGTAGTTACCTCCAAGAGAGTTATGGTGCCCTTTGATTTGGCTTAATTGCAGCAAAATTTGCATTAATGTGTATACCATGTTTACGGAGCCTCCAATTTTATGTTCTTCCAATATTCAGGAGGAACTGCAATTGTGTTGGAACCTGGAGGGCTCAGTTTCCCATGAAATAAAGAACAGTTTTTTAAAGGCAGCAAAGTAATCATATCCTGGGCAGTCAGTTGGTTTTGTTAGCTGACGTTGTGATCAAAAGGGGTTTCAATAGCTATTTTTTTGGAAGCAGATTGTCAGACCCAGTGGAGTCCCTAGGGTTGGTGTTGCTCAGTGCAGTAACTCATAGTGTCACCCCCCCATGTGAATTACCACAATAATGTAGCTAAAACACCAGGATATTTGACAAAATCAGAGACTATAAAAACACCAGCAGCAATGAAAAACCACAGAGCATGCTTGTAGAGCATGCAGACTCAACCACGTGATTTGAAGAGTCATTGTAATTGGGTAATAATGACAGCTCTGACCAGAGCACATTAGAAGTTTCAAAAAGTAAATTAGCATAGAGTTTTAGCCTTGTAGGTATATTGGTACATGTAAGCTGGGCTTACGAAAAAATTTTTTGTTATTATAAATAACCACAGAGACATTTTTATAGAAAATAATAAATTTCTGCCAAAACACTGCACAAAAATTTTATAGACAGTATTTTGGTGTCACCCCCTCTGACAATGTCATCAGGTGTGGTCCACACACCCCACACCTCCCTAGTGATGCCACTGGCCAGGCCTGTCTTAGCCTGGAAGTTCCGCTGAAATCTGCTCAGCATCATAGCAACTTGCAAGCGTCCACTGACAGATGGGTGGTGGCTGCACTTGAGGTGCATTGTCTGGGACCCAAACCTAGGTCTTCCACATGGAAGGCGAGAATTCTACCAGTGAAGCACCACTGCCCCCCAAACCAGTTGCCATTGAGTTGACGCCGACTCATGGTGACCCCATGTGTGTCAGAGAAAAGCTGTGCTTCATAGGGCCTTCAATGGCTGATTTTTCAGAAGTAGATCACCAGGTCTTTCCTCTGAGGTGGCTCTGGGCAGACCAAAAAGGTTATGCTAGTCAAACAAGCCCTTCGTGGAGGCAGGGAGCAGATGCTGATCCACTTGAGTAGGAAGAACTGGTATGCAGGATGCTGTCTCTCTGTGACCTCCACCCCTACTCCAACACCCACCATGAACCTGACAAGAGATGCTGAGGCTGACAGGACACAGTTGTGGTTCGGCAGGAAGAGCCTGGGGTTCTGGAAACTTGAGTTCCAGTCCTGGATCAGCCAAGAATAATCCTAGCTAGTCCCATAAACTCTGCAGAACCTCAGTATTCCCGTCTATAAAAATAGAACATTGCATAGGAGGCTTTCTGAGCTGTAACGTGGTTTCCAAGGTAATTATTTTAAAAAACGATTTGCATTCTTCAGAAGACAAGAATTATCAAAACATAAATCATGGTGATGTAAGCTATTAATAGTAATTAAATTAAATAGGCTCACAGCAACTGAACAAGATTTGTTCATCCTATAGAAAACTGGGGAAGTTTTACAGATTTAGAAATAAAAAGCCACAATAGCATTTAAACTACGATTGCTATGTAAAATGCATACACAGGACAAAGATTGCTCAGAAAATAGTAAAAGTAGCTATGTGAGTGAGTGGTAGAAACATGGGTGTGTGTGTGTGTTTTTAATATATATATTTCTCTAACATTTTATTTACTACCTCCGTTATGTTTTTCACCAACTCAAAACAGACTTCCAAACAGTTTTTGTCTTTAAATTTACTTTATGGAGGTAGTCACACTGCCTTTAGAAAAACTTTATTAGGCTGCACTTACTACATTATCTAGAAAACATCTCATTTATATGCCTATAGATCCACCTTCCCCACAAAGCCAAACAAAAACAAAAAATATAGATGTTTCGTTTTGTCATTCCCTATAGAAAAAAGGAGGCTGAGACAGTAAATATAGAAAGGTGGCATGTTACATCACTATAACACACCAGAAACCCAAGGTGCTATTTATCCACCCACCGAGAGCTGTGATTCTGTGGATTTTCATGTCTTCAGTGTTACTGGAGTTTAGATAATTTCAGAATTTGATTCTTTATCTGAGAGCATCATCTTTGGAAGGCTTTTTAGTAAAACTAAGAGGTAGAGAATAGAAGGTGGAAGCTTGATGGGGAACAAAGATAAATGAGTGAAAGATGTGGAGTATCCACACTCCAAATAGCAACAGAAGGCAGGGAGATTTTCAGATTCAAAGGGAATCCTAAGTGTCAAGATACTCATCATTTCCACATCCATTTACTTGTTTGCAACCCCTAGCTCTGGCAACACCACACGATTTCTGCTTAGTATCTTTCCAAAAATGCTATTCCAGGTCAAGAATTCGTTGGTCAAATTTTTTTTTTCTTCATTGGTATGATTTTAAGATAGAAATTTAATAGAAAATAAAACGGAAGTCTGGACTACAATATTCGCATTAGTTATATTTCTTTTCACCGTGAACCAAAAACCAAACCCATTGCCATTGAGTCAATTGTGACTCACAGCAACCCTACAGGACAAAGTAGAACTGCCCCATAGGGTTTCCAAGGAGTGGCTGGTAGATTCGAACTGCCATCACTTTGGTTAGCGGCTGAGCTCTTAACCACTGTGCAATCAGAGCTCCCTTTTCTTTTCACCTTAGAAGAATGTATTTCTCTGTCTCTTTCTCTGTGTTTCTGTCTGTCTCTTACTGTTATGTATCTAGGCATGTATTGGCTGTGGTGGTGCAATGGTTAAGCACTCTGCTGTTAACCAAAAGGGTGGTGGTGTAAACCCCCCAGTGGCTCTATGGGAGAAAAGACCTGGCGATCTGCTCCTGTAAAGATTACAGCTTAGTAAACTTCATGGGGCAGTTATACTCTGTCCTATAGGGTTGTTATGAACTGGAATCACCGATACACAAGAAAAACAACATCTTTGTAGAAAACATTATTATGGCTTCTTAGCATTAAGATAAACCAAGGTATTATGGAGTGTGAAGAATACAGCATTTGCTTTTCTTTTTCTTTTTTATTGTACTTTAGATGAAAGTGTACAGAACAAATAGTTTCTCATTAAACAGTCAGTACACATATTGTTTTATAACATTGGTTAACAACCCCACGACAAGTCAACACTCTCCCTTTTTGACCTTGGAGGACCTTTCTTTTTTTTCTGGTGAAAATATACATAGCCAAAGACACACCATTTCAAAAATTTGTACATGTACAACTCAGTGACATTGATTACATTCTTCCAGTTGTGCTGCTATTCTCACTATCCTTTTCCAAATTTTTCCATCACCATTATCTTCAACTCACTGCCCCCTAGGCTTCCCATCAAACCTTTGAGCTGTTGTTGTCAATTTGATCTCACATAGATAATTCTTTTTTTTTTTTTTTTTGGTACTTTAGATGAAAGTTTACAGAACAAATAATTTCTTATTAAACAGTTAGTACCTGAGAGACCTCTGGCCAACATGGCACTATAGACAGAAGCACCACGCCGTCCCTCCACAGCAAAGATCTGAAAAACTAAGCCAAACAGAGAAAACGTCAATCCTGAAACCCTAAGCATCAAATGAAGAGATAAAGAACTCAGTCAAGCACCAAATGGAATAAGAAACTGACAGATAACAGAGAGTGAGGAGAGATACATGCAGAGGTCCCCTATCAGCTAATGCAGCATGGATCCACCATATTGGACTCCTGTCGGAGATTGGTGAACAGAGGGTACGGGAAAGCAGCTTCATGGAGCTTCCAGCAGGAGATAGAACAACCGGTAACCAGCGGTATATGCTTTCCCAACCTCTACCCTTCTTCACCCCCACTTGGCCTCCTCTACTTCCTGTAGCCACAGTCTGTAGGCCAGAAAGCACCCCAGTGCTGCTTGGAATCCACTCGCCCACACTGGCCGGCTCTCTGAGTGCCATTTGTTGCTGCTGGTGTTGCTTTTTTCTGTTTCTTTTGATTTCTTCCATACCTCTCGCCACCTCCCCATCCTTTCTCTCAAATACCTGGCTCGGTGTGCCATCTTTGCTTCTTCCTGAAAGGCTGCGAAATGCCACTTGAATGTGAAACTGCTTCCCGGCCCGTGCTGCCATGCTGGTGGGATCCTAGGGTTTTTGTTTGTTTGTTTTGATCTGTTTGTTTGTTTGTTTTCTTTTTCTTTTCTCAAATTGGGAGCCTATTCTAGCTGGGCAGTACTGCACAGCTTGGGACCTACCCCCTTTGTTTACACAGATGCGCACAGGGATCCCTGGGGACATTTCTTTTTCCTTGTTCTTTTTTTTTATTTGTTTGTTTTGTTTTCTTTTCTCTTTTTTTCCCTTTTTGTCTTTCTTCATTACTAAGTTTCTCATGTCTCTATACTTACCTTCTCTTCCCGTCTCCTGAATACCTGGCACTGAGTGACACCTCTAACCCCTTCTAGCCAGGCTGTACTTCACGGCCTGGGAACAACTTCCCCAGAACTCGCAGCTGCACTGGTGTGATCCCTGGGGGTTTATCTTTTCTTTTTTCTTTCTAATTTTTATTTATTCATTTTTTTCTTCTTCTTCTCCTTTTTGTTTTTCTCCATCTCTCAGTCTCTCATCTCTCCACTCCAGTGTCAAGCTCTCTTAGCACTCTTTTTTGTTTGTTTGTATGATTTTGGCTCCTGTTCCTCTCTCCTCTCTCTCCTCTTTTCCAAACCCATCTTAGCTCCACACATCACAATCTCCCCACTCCATCCTGCCTACCTGCACTGTGTGCTGAACATCACACCCCTAAGCAGCACAGGCATGGCCTACTGGGACCTGCCCTGCACTGATTCCCGGCCTGCCCTGTTGACCTTAGTACATGCCACAAACAACCCATCCCAGCAACTCCTCTTCAGCTAGACCTACACTACTGTACCATATCTGAGTGACTGACCCTGCCAATTGGAGAAGGAGGTGAAACGTATTGTGCCCACAGATGAGCAAACATCAAAGAACACACAGCCCACCTGCTCAAACATAACCAAGTAAAACAAAAAAACAGGATGAAACAAACAAATCCACAATCAATAAACGAGGAAAATAACTACTGAATGCCCCAAAGACAGTAGACAATATCAAAACATTTACAAAAACAGGACAGGATGGTTCCAGTAGGCATCCAAAATAAAATACCAGATGACTTTCCAGTAGAGGAAAAGGCACTAGAACTACCTAATAAGGAATTCAAAACTCTAATATTCAGAGACACAAATGAGAAAAAAATAGACAAATTCATGGAAAAGGCAGACAAATTCATGGAAAATACAGACAAAAAAATGGAAGAATTCAAGAGAATAATGCAGGAACAAAATGCTAAAATAAATTCACAACTAGAAATCATACAAAAACAACAATTAGAAATCCAAAAGATAAACAACAAGATTTCAGAAATGGACAGTGTCATTGAAGGGCTGAGGAGTAGATTTGAAATCGTGGAAGACAGGATCAGTGAAACTGAAGACAAACAGTTGGATACAACTCTGTTTGAGGAAAAACCAGAAAAAAGAACAAAGAAAAATGAAGAGAGCCTGAGAATTATGTGGGATAAAATCAAAAGCAAAAATTTATGAGTGATTGGAGTTCCAGAACAAGGGAGAAAACAAAACACAGAGAGGAACATTGAAGAACTGCTAACAGAAAACTTCCCCAATATCATGAAAGATAAAAGTCTGGCCATCCAAGAAGCTCAATGAACCCCATATAGGATAGACCCCAAAAGAAAATCACCAAGGCATATCATAATCACACTCATCAAAACCAAAGACAAACAAAGAATCCTGGGAGCAGCTTGAGAAAAACAAAAAGTCACATACAGAGGAGAAACAATAAGACCAAGCTCAGATTATTTGGCAGAAACCATGCAGGCAAGAATGCCATGGGATGACATATAAAACTTTGAAAGAAAAAAATTGCCAGCCAAGAATAATATATCTTGCAAAACAAAAACATCAGCTCACAGGCTGAATCTAGGACTCAGGATTGTACCAGCCAGATACTACTCTAGGAAATGAACTCTCAAAGACTATCCAAAACCAAAAGAAATACAACAGGGAATTAGAGAAGTTAATCTGTAAATGGCAACAACATCAGAACAATAGAAGAGGGAATAAAAGGTATAGGTATAGAACCTTCTAATGGAGAGGAAGGCAAGGCAATACCAAGTAATAATAGAGGGCTTCAAACTTAGAAAGATAAGGGTAAATTTCACAATAACCACAAAGAAAGTTAACAAACCTACTCAT
>NW_004443973.1:7945045-7971552 GCF_000243295.1 Trichechus manatus latirostris | reverse complement strand
TTGGAGCGGCTGCGGGCAGATTGGAACTCTCATGCACTGCTGGCGGGAATGCAAAATGATACAACCATTTTGGAAAATGATATGGCACTTCCTTAGAAAGCTAGAAATAGAAATGCCATATGATGCCGCAATCCCACTCCCAGGAATATATCCCAGAGAAATAAGGGCCATCACACGAACAGACATATGCACACCCATGTTCATGGCAGCATTGTTCACCATAGCAAAAAGATGGAAACAACCTAGATGCCCATCAACAGATGAATGGATTAACAAACTATGGTACATACACACAATGGAGTATTTTGCAACGATAAAAAACAATGATGAATCTGTGAAGCATCTCATAACATGGATGAAACTGGAGGACATTATGTTGAATTAAATAAGTCAATCACAAAAGGACAAATATTGTATGAGACCTCTACTGTAAAAACTCATGAAAAAGTTTACACACAGAGAAACAATCTTTGTTGGTTACGAGGGATGGGAGGGGTAGGAGGGGGAAATACTAAACTGACAATAGGTAAGTGGTAACTTTGGTGAAGGGTGAGACAGTACACAATACTGGGGAAGCCAGCACAACTTGTACAAGGAAAGGTTATGGAAGCTCCATGGACACATCCAAACTCCCTGAGGGACTGAATTGCTGGGCGGAGGGCTGTGAGGACCATGGTCGGGGATCATCTAGCTCAACTGGCATAACACAGTTTATAAAGACAATGTTCTACATTCTACCTTGGTAAGTAGTGTCTGGGGTCTTAAAAGCCTGTGAGCAGCCATTTAAGATGCTCCACTTGTCTCACCCCTTCGGCAGCAAGGGAGAATGAAGAAAACAAGACACAAAGGAAAGATTAGACCGAAGGACTAGTGAACCACAACTACCATGACCTCCACCAGACTGAGACTGAGTCCAGCACAACTAGATGGTGCCTGGTTACCACCACTGACTTCTCTGACCGGGATCACTACAGAGGGTCCTGGACTGTTCAGCTGGGAACGAGACAGCCCCATAAAACAAAACGGGACTAATGAGGCATAGCAGTCCAGGACTTTCTCAAGATCAGATAGCTGGGATTCAAGCTACACCTGAAATGGGTAGCAAGGTCGAGATTTTACATTCTACAGGTTAGGAGAGAAAAAAGTTTTATTTTTGAAAACTGGGTTTGTGTTGCTCTTAAGACACAACTCAGGTGATAATGGAAGAAAAATGTGTATTTTTCAATTAAAGGGAACTTGAAAGTGAATGAGTTAGACTAGAAGACTGCTTAACATCAGGAGAGACAATGTTACCTTAGCACATCAGACTTATGCATAATAAAGTTACAGTTTTTCCACATTTAAGTCCCAGTGTATGAATTCCAACTCAGGCATGTCGGAAATGGTGGATGTGGAAATTGTGGGCAGGGCTTCTTGGAAAAGACATTCCTCCACCCCACCCCCACCCAAGCCTGCGACGGACTCCCCTACCCCATCAGAGGCTCCCATAGCATCCTGTGCTTCTCATTAGCAGAACCCATCACACTCCTAATTACTTCTTCCCCATCTGTCTTTCCAGCTAGGCTAGAAGCTTCAGGAGTGCTGGGACCCTCTCTCGTTCACCATCCAACACTCAGCATGCAGGGCCTGAGGCAAAGCTGCAAACAAAGACCCTGGGCCGTGACTCCTCTCTCTCTTCTCACCTGGACTTCTTTCCTCACCAGCTGGAGTGTACCGGCACCCAGCCTTCACTTTCGAGCTTTATCTGACTCTGCCCCACCATAACTGTTGCTTTGCCAACTCCACAGGGCCATTTGGGCAAGGAATTCTGGGGTCTTGGGTACCTGGAGCATGGCCAAGAAAGGGGCAGGAGCAAACTCTTTAGATTGTGGGCTATTTTTTTCATTACTCTAACCTTTAGGGTAGGAACTCTGGTGGCATAATGGTTAAGTGCTCAGCTGCTACCAGAAGGTTGGCATTTCGAACCCACTCAACGGCTCTGTGGGAGAAAGATCTGGCAATCTGCTTCTGTAAAGATTGGTGCCAAAAAAAATCCTATGGGGCAGTTCCGTCACATGGGGTCGCTATGAGTTGGAATCGACTTGATTACACACAACAACAACGTAGCCTTTAAGGAGGAGGGCCGTGGTGGCTCAGTGATAGAATTCTTGTCTTCCATGCAGGAGGCCTGGGTTCCATTCTGGGCAAATGCACTTCTTGCACAGCCACCACCTGTCATCTGTCAATGGAGGCTTGTGTGTTTCTGCGTTGCCGTGATGCTGAACAGGTTTTAGTGGGGCTTCCAGACTAAGATGGACCAGGAAGAAAGGCTTGGACATCTACTTCTGAAAACCAGCCAGTGAAAACCCTATGGATGACAGTGGTCCCATTCGCAGCTGATCATGGGGATAGCACAGGACTGGGCAGTGTTGTCGTTCTATTGTGTTTAGGGTTGCCATGAGTCCAGGGTCGGGGCTGGCTCGGTGGCAGCTAACAACAACGACAACAACCATTAAGGGTGTTCATTGCAGAGAAAGTTTCATCTACCTGGGTGTCTAGTAAAGAGATAATTCCAGGTTTCCAAGTAATGGCTCAAACTGATAAGAGCTGGATACCCCAAGAAATAGCTCTTACCCTCAGGTTTTCTCCCTGTCACCAGTGACTTCTAGCTCCACACTGCATTTCTAAATCATTATGACAAAGTATATGAAGTTTAGATCACAAGTGAAGTTGCAAGGCAAGGTAAATTCCTGCCTGCATCATGATGTTTACCCAGCAGGATTTATGGGTTAGAGGCCAATTAAATAGGACCATCCTAACAAAGCAAATATAAAACCCAAACAGGAATTTTTGCTATAGGAAAACAAAATGATGTCTTTATAAAGAGACCGATGCTATATGCAGTTCTGAAGTTAAAGTTCAGGGATAGTGTGAAAACAGGGAATGCTGAGAGAATCTTCACGAAGCAGTGCAGAAATTTCCTAGGGATGAATCAGCTCTCCATCTGTTTTGCTCAGTTCTTTTATCCTAAGAACACAAGAATGAATCTGAGAGATTCAGAATGTACCTCACTTGTAGAAGCAGAAAACAAAAAAGAAGTGTATGTTCAGTAGACAGGAACTCCATTAAAAAAAGCATTGACAATTACTTAGAAGTCAGGAAGCCAATTTTAAGATCAATACATTGCTTGAGAAGGATAACATGATGGAATGTCAAAGTAGGAAGCATTATCAAAGCTGCATTCACTTTGCTTTGGTCCTTAAGTAGTCCTGGTCAATGCTGAAACATCTGAGAAAGAAGACCAGAAATCAGAGTTGTGATCTGACTTAAATCTTTACATTCTACTCGCCAAACTTCATGATACAAGGCAAAGCTGAAAATCAAGTTTGAGTTGCTTTTATACGCACATATGCTTGGTTTTAACTTAACTGCTGAAAAGCAGCTCCATCCAAACCCTACCTCCACCCCTAGAAAAAACAACATAAGTACAACAGGAACAACCACAGAATTGGGTCCCTTGTGTCGCACTCAGATTCTTGGTGGCATTGCAAAACACAAGCTGAATGTTTTTAAAGGGGAAGTGGAAAACAAAAAGGAGCCCTGGTGGTGCAGTGGCTAACGCACTTGGTTACTTACCAAAAGGTTGGCGGTTCGAACCCACAAGCCACTCTGTGGGAAGAAGATGTGTCAGTCTTTTTAAGTAAAGATTTACAGCCTTGGAAACCCTATGGCACAGTTTGACTCACAGCAGTGGGTTTAGGTATTTTGGGTTTGGAAAACTGAGAGATTTAAAATAAATTACATGAAACAATTTTTCATCATCTCTGCTTTAGTTTGTGAGAAATTCAATGTCATCCACATGTGTACATCATTGAAAAATAATTTCTGCTTAATCCACTGAAGGGGCATAAAGCGTTTAATTAATGGAAGAATTATTCATAATTTGCAGTATTGTTATATTGAGGAGATACTCATTAATGTACACTATGAGAGGAAGCAAAGGCATAGACCGCTGGAAGGGAATCACGAAGAAGCAACCAACATTGTTTTCAGTGTTTGGCACAAAGGCTTTTCCCATTTGTTTTAAATTACTAAGAAACGTAAACATTTTGGTAAATGCTTCAGAGAGATTTATAGGTGACCCTAAATGCAATCTACTTGGTGACTGACTCAATTTTAATTCCTTTGGTTCTTGGTTGCAGAAAGGGCAACATTGTTACCACTTGCCTGGTCAAAGGTTACACTTCCTGCCCTCCATCAACCCGGCTGGGACATGTGAGTGTTTTTAGATACTAGTCAGGTCACCTTCCAAGGGGAATCACTCATGCTAACCATCTGATTAAGGGGCTTCTGTAATTAATACCGCTACCAGGTATGCAATTAGCCAGACTCCAGCTTTTCCTCCTTTAATAAGGAAGCACATTCATGGAAGAGGTAAGCAAAGGCCACGGTGAGCTAGAAAGCTAAAGAGCCATCCTTCCTTTCTTTTATTTTTATTTTAACTACATGTTATTTATTAATTAATTACTTATAGTGCAATACAAAGTTTTTGTGCTCACATCCCAGGGAATTTGGAAACTTAGAGTATCCTGTTTGGGTTATTGTTTCTTCTAAGAGGTTTCCACATGTACAGCTTTAATCATCCACTGTAAGTTCAACATTCATGCCCATGGCAGTGTGTGGGAGACCTTTCCCTAAGATGTTTAGTACCAGTGAGCCCTTAGGGGAGTGCTTACAAGAGCCAAGCACTGTTTTAAGCTCTTTACCTGTTTAAGATTCACAATTAATCCTTTTTCACAGATGAGGAAGCTGAAACACAGAGAAGTAACTTGCCTAAGCTAGGAGTGGTAGATCTAGGATTTGAACTCAGGTGACCTAGAACCTGTGCACTTAACCACAATCCAGGTGAACAAGGTTGAGCCACAGCAAAAGAGCAAGTCCTCCAAAGTTGTTCTGGGGTCTCCAAAGTCCTCTTTCTGCTTCTTCCCTCAGTTGTACCCATCTCCTAAGCTTTAGGCACTAACATGCTGGGTTCTACCCACCACTCCATCTCAAAACAGAGATCTACCATCTCAATTTACTATCTCCTAAACTCAGGATAGGTTAACGCAATCGACTGCTGACTGAAAGGTTGGAGATTTGAGTACACTTAGAAGCACTTGGGAAGAAACGCCTGGTGATCTACTTCCAAAAAATCAGCCACTGAAAATTCTGTGGAGCACAGTTCTACTCTGACACTCATGGGGTCACCATGAGTTGGAATCGACTCAAAAGCAACTGATTGGTTGGTTGGGGAGTATTAAAAGGGATAGTGAGGCACCTGATCTGGCCCTACAACCTTGATCTCACTCTTTCCACTACTCTTTCATGTCAAGCCTGGTAATCCACAGGCTATTTTGCCCTCTGCCCTCATTAACTCTCCTTTGCCCTGTAACCTAACATATTTACAGGTTCCAGGAGATTAGGATGTAGACATCTTTGTAGGAGAGGAGGGGGAGAGGCGGGGGCATTATTCTGCCTCCCACATCATCCTACCCATAAAGGGATTTATTATCATACAAAGCAAGAAGTCCAGAGGTAGAGTGGTAAATTCACAGCTGAGCGACATCATCATGGACTCAGGTTCTCACATCTTTCTGCTTAGCCTCTTTAGCATGTCAGCTTGTCCTATTGGGTGCAAGATGCTGCCACATTCTCAGGCACTTTGTGCAGTCACAACCGCACCTAACTGAAGCAGCCAGAGGATGGGCAGAGGGGTGTTTCTCCTCATGCATCTCTTCATCAATGATGAAAATCCCTTCAGAAGCCTTGCAAGAGGATTCGTGTATCTCATTGGCCAGAATTGTGGCACACCATAGTTCACCCTCTGAATCATATGACTGACACGGGTGGGAGTGGAAGCCAGGATAATATGGGACCACCTCAAGAGAAGGACAAAGGGGAAATGGCTTTTGGGCAGACAACCAGTAGTACCTGATGGATTCACAGGAAGATGGGGCAGTGTTCATGATTTACAAATCCAGCTACCGTGTGTCGTCCGGGGACTCTAAATCCTTTAGAGCATCTTCTGATATTTTCTAGTTTTTATTTATGAAATTCTTTGGATTATGAAAGGGGTTATGAATTTGTTTAGAGTGGCTGCTCCAGAAATCTTGAGACAGGGTAAGTTTGTGTTCTGTTTTTCACAGAAGAAGGAAGTAGACACTATGATACAAAATGGCATTTATAGAAGGAAGGCCTGAACACACCCCTTAGGCATTATTCTTCTACTTGGCACCTGAGCTTTCCTGTGGCTACCTGCACATCCTGGCCCTGTTTTCTGACCCTGCTTATGATGTGAATGCATGTACAAGCTTGAGGTACAAAAGCAGAACTTGTCAGCATATTTTATAAAAATCTTGCAAGTTTTCTGTATTATCTGTGCTTGCAGCTTCAGTGACTATGGTAGCGCTAATAAACTTGTATACCTCTGTGAACTTGTGCAACAATATTGATAGCTACAGCTGCATAATACAGAGTAGTACATTCTGGTAAACAAATGGGCTTCATGGTCCCATTATTATTACTGGCAGCAGGACTATATACAAGAAGTCACAAGCAATGAAAACACATTGTTTCATGCCCCTGTGACAGTCCAGGTGGAATGACACACAAGGCACTGGTAAACACAGCCTAACACAGAGCAGCTCTTTACCCCTCGAGGAAGCAGGCTGTTAGTGCCATAAGAAAATTGTCACTGAGAAGATTAGAAGAGAGTAGTGACACCTGGTATTGAAGTGCCCCAGCCCAGTTCCTCCATAGCTGTGGATAAAAGCATGGCTTTCTCAGACTGTTCCATTGGAAAATTGATTTAGACCAGGAATATGCTATTTGCTTATTACTCCAAGTTATTCCAATGTAAGTGCATTCATTTAATCAGTAAATATTTATTGAGGGCCTACTACGTGCCAGCCACTGTTCAGGCTAGATAAGCGCACAAAACAAAGATCCCTGCCCCTATGGAACTTATATTCGCATGAAGTGACTAAAGATAAACAGTAAATATAACAAATAAGTAACTTACGTGGTATGTTGTGTGCTGTTGAGACTACCGTATAAAACTAAGGATTGTTACTGGAAAAGGTGAAATAGATACTCGGGAGATAAGCAGTGCTCGTTTGCAGTGATTCTTTATTGAATTCCCTACTCAACTTGTCTTTGTTTTCACTAAACTGTCTCCCTCATCAAATACAAGGGCAGCGTACTCTTTGTATAGCAACCAAATCTTTTGCCAGTGGAATTTTGTGCAGAATCAGAAACAGCAGTGCTCTGTTCAAAGATGGTAGCCGACCATGAGCTTTGAATGTGTTCCTCTAAATCCTGGCAATAATCCAATCTCACGTATCAGTCTCCTGAAAGGGCTCACTATGCCTCTTCTGTACTTTTTGCCATTCCAGTTATGGTTCCAGATCACCCATATTTTAAAAATTCAAACCTGTTCTGGTTTCGCTTCATTGGCCATGACTGTACCAGTTTGAACTGGTTCAAAGCCCTGCTTACAAGGTAAAGTGCAAATTCCTTATTATGCGTTTACCATTGACTTCCAAATAACTTCTCCGTCAACACCCAGCCCCCATGCTCATTGTTCTGGGAGAAGTGCTACATGTTTAATACCCTCCCCCCCACCCCCACTTTGCCTGCCCCTCTCTTTGCACCTTGTCCATAAATTCCTTCCAGCTGGGGTTCCTTATGTTAGTTCGGATGTTGGTTTGGCTGCTTTAACAGAGACTATTTAATAGTGACTGAAACAAGGGAGAAGGCTTATTTCTATTTCTCATAAAAGCCTGAGCTGGGGGCAGGCTCAAGGAAAGCTGTTCTGTTCCACAGGGTCATACAGGGCCCAAGTGCCTTCTTCTCTTTTGTTGCTCTGGAATCCCCTGAGGTTCTTCCTTGTCCACATGGTCTAAATAGGCTACCAACACCTGCATCCCAGCCCACAGGAAGGGCTAAAAGAGGAAGTGGAAACAAGAGGCTTCTTTTAAAGGATATAATCCAGAAGTTATACATCTGGATTATAGAAGAGCCAACATCGTATTTGCTCCCCTTAGAATTTAATAACATGGCCATAATTGGCAGGAAGGAGACTTGGGAAATAGAATCTCTTGTGATGATGGGCTCAGTTAAAACTTAAAGAGGAGGTGGGAAGTGTATACTATTATAAAAGGAAGATCAGAATGGAAAATGGGTTTCTTAGTCTCTGCTCCACTTTCTCTGAAGTCTTCCCTGCGGTCTTTAGGCAGAATTAATTTCTCTCTCCTCTAGACCCCACATTTAGGGTAAATAATTTTTGCACATTTCTCTCTCCCTTGAGTCTCAGCTGTCCTTGAGGGTAAACACAGTGTTTCCTTCTTCTTGGAGTTTATCTTCTTATTTCATACTTATATGATAGTATTTTGATTTTTCGGTGTTTCAGTTATTTATCACATTGACCTCTCACTTGGAAGATGAAGATTTAACTCTCTTCACCTTCTTCTCATAATAAACACACCCTTTCCATGTCTTCATCCACTCAATATAATGACTCCTAGTAATTTTATTTATGTCAACATTTAGTGCTTAAATTATGATGACTCTGTAAATGTTATTCACATGTTGAGCCGTGTAGTATAATATAATACAATATTTTCATTTCCCTGGAGTTTATAATTATCCTTGTTTTTAAAAAAATGTTGTTATTGTTTAATATCTATGTAATTATGGTCACTGAATTCAACCCAAACTTTCCCCAAGTTGTATAAATCCTCTTTCAATATGTTCAAATACATTAAGCATAAATTACATCTTCTTGAAGAAAACTCCCCTAGAGCCTTTGATGTGCTCCAATTGGGACTGTTTGTTTTGTAGGCCTGCCACACAGCTATTATCTTGGGATTTCCCCTCACTGTTAGTCAACTCTCTTTTGTATTGATTCCCTTATTTCCTGAATCCCATGTATCCCCCCTCTTTCTTGGTTTATTCTCTTGTTTTGGTGGATTGGAACACACCCTCCAGAAGCTTCTTGAGAAAGAGTGCATGAGAAGTGATTTTTTGAGATCTTGGTGGTCTAAATATGTCTTTATTCTACTCTCATACTTAAACAAGAATTTGGAAAGATTTTTTTTCCTCCCCCCAAGAATTTTGCTTCATTGTCTTCTAGATTTTGGTGTTGCTCTTGAGAATTCAGATGCTCTTCTGATTCTTGATACTTTGTAAATGTCTTGCTTTTTATTTCTGAAATATTTTAGGATTTTTTGCTTTGTCCTCAGTGTTCTGAAATTTCATGATCATGTCCCTTTATATATTATTTTCTCCTGGGTACCTGGTGGGACTTCTAATTCTGAAAGTTCATGTCCTTCATTATTGTAACTATTCTGGAATTATTACTTGATTTCTTCTCAGTTTTCCTCCTTTTTTTTCTGCTACTTGTATTATTAAGACTTTGGGCATTCTAGCCTGGTCCTCTAATTTTCTTACCTTTTTTCTTCTATTGTATTTCGCGTTGTCTTTCTGTTCTAGTTTCTGCTCTAATTTCTAATTTTCAAATGTTTTATTGAGTTTTTTCATTTCTTCTGTCACACTTTAAATTTACCTAGAAATGAAAAGCTCATTTTTGAATGTTTATTAAAACAAAGCATATATATATTTTTTCAACTTCTTCCTCCTTGTAAAGTCTCTGCTTTCTCCAACTTTCTTTCTTCCCCTCTTGTTTTTTTTAGCCTCCTTTTTTTCATTGCAGGTTTTCATCGCATGTCTATGATTCTTGGCTATTGTTTATTTTAATATTAGGGTCAGTGAAAATCTCTGTGCATGTGGGGCTTGTGGGCTGGATCCTGAAATGAAGAAATTAGATGGAGCAGAGTCATAACTGACCTCTAAACCAAAAACAACCAAACCTGTTGCCGTCAAGTCCATTCTGACTCATAGCAACCCTATGGGACTGAGTAGAACTGCCCCATAGAGTTTGCAAGGACCAGCTGGTGGATTTGAACTGCTGACATTTTGGTTAGCAGCCAATCTCCTAGTCAATGCAAAACATGAATGAGAAATACACTTTCACTGTTGTAAGTCACTGAGATTCATGTGTTGTTTGTAACTACAGCATAACATAGCTGAGGAGCACAGGGAATCTAGAGCCTTTTCCACCACAAGAGTAGTTTCCAAAACAATTTGTAATAAGGGGAGGCAGAGCCAACATGGCACTATAGACAGAAGCACCACGCCATCCCTCCACAGCAAAGACCTGAAAAACTAAGTAAAACAGAGACAAACATCAACCCTGGAACCCTAAGCATCAAATGAAGAGATAAAGAACTCAACCAAGCACTGAGTGGAATAAGACACTGACAGAGAACAGAGAGCGAGGAGAGATACGGAGTTGAAATCCTCTATCAGCTAATGCAGCATGGATTCACCATCTTGGACTCCTGTCAGAGATTGGTGGACAGGGAGTACCGGAAAGGAGCTTCACTGATCTCCCAGCAGGAGACAGAGCACTCAGTAACCGGTGATACATGTTTTCCCACCCCCTCCCCTTCTTCACCCTGCTTGACCTCTACCACTTCCTAGTGGGCCGAGGTTACTCAGCCGGGGAGGTGCCGGCTCTGTGCTGCTTGGATTTGCTGCTCCTTCAGTGCCATTTCTTTGCTGCTGGTGTTGCTTTCTTTGACTTCTTTTGTTTTCTTCCCTCTATCTCACTTCCTCCTCTTCCTTTCTGTTGAACACTTGGCTCTGTATGCCATCTGTTTCTTCTTGATAGGCTCTGAAAAACTGCTCAGCTGGGGAACTGCTTTCCTGGTTGGTGCTGCCACGCTGGTAGGAACCCTGGGGCCTTTTTTTTTTTTTTTCCCCATTTTCTATTTTACTTTTTGTTTTTCTTTGTTTCTCTACTTAACTTCTTTTCCTGTCTCTTGAATACCTGGAACTGTGTGCCATTTCCGCACCTTCTAGATGGGCTGTGCCCTGAGGCCTGGGAGCCACTTCCCTGGTCACTGGTGGGATCCCTGGGTGCATTTCTTTTCTTTTTTTAAAATTTTTATTTATTTATTTTTGTCTTTTCCTTTTTTTCCCGCTTCATTTCTTGGTTTCACGTATCTCCACTCCAATGGCAGGCTCCCTCAGCACTCTTTTTGGGCTCCTGTTTCTCTCTCCTCTTTCTCTTCTTTGCCATACCCACTTAGCTCCACACATCACAGCCTCCCTTCTCCCTCCTGCTTCTCTGTACCATGTGCTGAATATTGCACCTTTGAGCAGGACGGGCATGACCTAATGGAATCTGCCCTGCACTGACCCCCGGCCCTGCCCTGTCTGCTCCAGTACGTGCTACAAACAACCCATCCCAGCCCCTCCCTTTCAGATGGACCTGCCCTGGTGCACCATAGCTGAGAAACTGGCCCTAACCATTGGACAAGGTGGTGAGAAGTGTCGTGCCCACAGACGAGCAAACAACAAAGAACACACAGCCTGTCTGCTCAGACATAACTAAATAAAACAAAAAAGCAGGATGAAACAAACAAATCTACAAGCAATAAACAAAGAAAATAACTACTGAATGTCCTCAAGACATCAGATATTATTAAAACATATAAATAAAAGGACAGAATGATTCCATTAGGCATCCAAAATGAAACACCAGATGACTTTCCAGTAGAAGAAAAGGCACTGGAACTACCTGATAGGGAATTCAAATTTCTACTGTTCATAGCTATCCAAGAGTTGAAGTAAAAAGCAGACAAAAATTAGGAAAAATAGACAAAAATCATGGAAAACACAGACAAAATCTTGGAAAACACAGACAAAACAATGAAAGAATTCAGGAAAATAATACAGGAACAAAATTTCAAAATAATTTCACAACTAGAAATCACACAAAAACATCAATTAGAAATCCAAAAGATAAATAACAAGATTTCAGAAATGGACAGTGTCATAGAAGATCTGAGGAGCAAGTTTGAAATAATAGAAGAAAGGATCAGCGAAATTGAAGACAAATCCTTGGATACCACCCTGTTTGAGGAAAAATCAGAGAAAAGAATGAAGAAAAATGAAGAAACCCTGAGAATTGTGTGGGATACAATCAAAAGGAAAAATTTGTGAGTGATTGGAGTTCCAGAACAGGGAGAGAAAAAGGAAAACACAGAGAGGATTATTGAAGAATTGTTGACAGAAAACTTCCCTAATATCATGAACGGTGAAAAGCTGACCATCCAAGAAGCTCAACTAACCCCATATAGGATAGACCCCAAAAGAAAATCACCAAGGCGTATCATAATCACACTCGCTAAAACAAAAGACAAAGAAAGAATCCTGAGAGCATCTCAAGAAAGATGAACAGTCACATATAGAGGGGAAACAATAAGACAAAGCTCTGATTATTTGGCAGAAACCATGCAGGCAGGAAGGCAATGGGATGGCATATATAAAACCGTGAAAGAAAAAAATTGCCAGTCAAGAATAATATATCATGCAAAACTCTCGTTCAAATATGATGGTGAAATTAGGACCCTTCCAGATAAACAGAAATTAAGGGAATATGTAAAAACCAAACCAAACTTACAAGAATTATTAAAGGGAGTTCTTTGGTTTGAGAACAAACAACATCAGATGACAGCCTGAATCTAGGATGCAAGATCACACCAGCCAGATACCAACCTAAGAAATGAACTCTTGAGGATTACTGAAAACTAAAAGATTTAAAACAGGGAACCAGAGAGGTTAATCTATAAATGACAACAATTTCAGAACAATAAAAGAGGGAATAAATGGTATAGGTATAGAACTTTCTATTTGAGAGAAAGGCAAGATGAAGTCAAGTAATAAAAGACTGGTTCAGACTTAGGAGGATAAGGGTAAATTTCAAGGTAACCACAAAGAAAGTTAACAAACCTACTCATCAAAATAAAGAAGAAAAATATTAAGTCTCAGTAAATACAAAATCTACAAAAACAAAATAAATGGAAAAAAAAAAACCAAAAACCCAGAAACAAAAGGAATTCACTACAGGAGAGTAGGAGGAACAAAGAAATTGTCAGCACCACAAAAAAAGCACTACAAAATGGCAGCAATAAATCCACCCCTACAAATAATTACACTGAAAGTAAATGCCCTAATTGCACCTATAAAGAGACAGAGAGTGACAAAATGGGTAAAAAACAAGATCCATCAATATGCTGCCTACAAGGGACACACCTTAGAAACAAAGACGTAAAATATTAAAAATCAAAGGATGGAAAAAATATATAAAGCAAACAGCTACCAAAAAAGAGCAGAAGTGGCAATACTAATCTCACATAAAATAGACTTTAAAACAAAATCCACCATAAAAGACAAAGAAGTGCATTATATAGTGATTAAAGGGACTATCCGTCATGAAGACATAACCATAATAAATATCTACGCGCCTATGATAGGGCTCCAAAATACATAAAACAAACTCTAACAGCACTGAAAAGAGAAATTGACAGTTCCACAATAATAGTAGGAGACAACACACCACTCTCAGTAAAGGACAGAACATATAGAAAGAAACTCAACAAAGATACAGAAGATCTAAAGACCACAATCAGCCAACTTGAACTCATACACATATATAGAACACTCCACCCTACAGCTGCAAAGTACACATTCTTTTCCAACGTACATGGAACATTTTCCAGAATAGACCACATCTTAGGCCACAAAGCAACACTCAACCAGATCTGAAACACTGACATAATATGAAGTATCTTCTCTGATCACATTGCCATCAAAGTAGAAATTAACAACAGGAAGAGCAAGGAAAAAAATCAATTACATGGAAACTGAATAACACCCTGCTTAAAAACCACTGGGCAATAGAAGAAATCAAAGATGGCATAAAAAAAATTCCTAGAATCAAATGAGAATGAAAACACATCATACCAAATCCTTTGGGACACAGCCAAGACAGTGCTCATAGGTCAATTAATAGCAATAAATGCATACACCAAAAAAGAAGAAAGGGCCAAAATCCAAACATTAGCCACACAACTACAACAAATAGAAAGAGAACAGCAAAAAAAAAAAAAAAGCCCACAGCCACCAGAAGAAAGGAAATAATAAAGATCAGAGCAGAAATAAATGAAATAGAGAACAGAAAAACAATAGAAAGAATCAACAATACCAAAAGTTGGTTCTTTGAAAGGATCAACAAAACTAACAAACCACTGGCCAAACTGACAAAAGAAAAACGGTATAGGGTACAACTAACTCAAATAAGAAATGAAATCAGGGACATTACAACATATCCAACTGAAATAAAAAGGATCATAACAGAGTACTATGAAAATGTATACTCCAACACATTTGAAAACCTAGAGGAAATGGATAAACTTCTAGAAACACACTACCTACCCAAACTAACACAAAATGATGTTGAAAATCTGAACAGACCCATAACAAGAGAACACATTGAAAAGGTAATAAAAAAACTCCCAACAAAAAAAAGGCCTGACCCAGATGGCTTCACTGGAGAATTCTACCGAACGTTCAGAGAAGAGCTTACACCAGTAGTACTCAAACTATTTCAGAACATAGACAAGGAAGGGATACTTCCAAATTCATTCTATGAAGCCAGCATAATGGTGATACCAAAACCAGGCAAAGACAACACATAAAAGAAAATTACAGACCAATATCTCTCATGAATATAGATGCAAAAATTCTCAACAAAATTCTAGCCATTAGAATTCAGCATCATATCAAAAAAATAATACACCACAACCAAGTAGGATTCATACCAGGTATGTCAGGATGGTGCAACATTAGAAAATCAATCAAGGTAATCCACCACATAAATAAATGAAAAGAAAAGAATCACATGATCATCTCAATCGATGCAGAAAAGGTATTCTACAAAGTCCAACATTCATTCCTGATAAACATTCTCAATAAAATAGGTATAGAAGGGAAATTCCTCAACATAATTAAGGACATCTATGCAAAACCAATGGCCAACATCATTCTTAATGGAGAGAGGCTGAAAACATTCCTCTTGAGAACAGGAACAAGACAAGGATGCCCTTTATCACCACTCCTATTTAACATTGTGCTGCAAGTCCTAGCTAGAGCAATAAGGCAAGAAAAAGAAATAAAGGACATCCAAATTGGTAATGAAGAAGTAAAATTGTCCCTATTAGTGGATGATATGATAGTATACATAGAAAACCCTAAAGATGCCATGAGAAAACCACTGGAACTAATAGAAAGATTCAGCAGAGTAACATGATACAAGATAAACATACAAAAATCAGTTGGATTCCTATGCACCAATAAAGAGAATGACGAAAAGGAAATCAGGAAAACAATACCATTTATAATAGCCCCTAAAAAGATAAAATACTTAAGAATAAATTTAACCAGGGATGTAAAAGACCTATACAAAGAAAACTACAAAACACTACTGCAAGAAATCAAGAGATCTACATAAATGGAAAAACATACCATGCTCATGGATAGGTAGACTCAACATAGTGAAAATGACAATTCTACCCAAAGCAATCTACAAATACAATGCAATCTTGATCCAAATACCAACAGCATTCTTTAAAGAGATGGAAAAATTATCATTAACTTTATATGAAAAGGAAAGAGGCCCCAGTTAAGTAAAGCACTACTGAAGAAGAAGAAAATAGGAGGACTTGCACTACCTGACTTTAGAACCTACTATACAGCTACAATAGTCGAAACAGCCTGGTACTGGTACAACAACAGATACATTGACGAATGGAACAGAGTTGAGAACCCATATATAAATCCATCCACCTACAGTCACTTGGACTTTAGGGCTCAAAGTCCATCAAATGGGGAAAAGACAGTCTTTTTAACAAATGATGCTGGCAAAAGTGGATGTCCATCTGGAAAAAAATGAAACAGGACCCATACCTCACACCATACACAAAATCTAATTCAAAATAGGTACAAGACCTAAATATAAAACCAAAAACTATAAAGATCATAGGAGAAAAAAAAAGTATCAATGCTAGAGGCCATAATACACAGCATTAACAGGATACAAACCATAACTAACAGCACACAAACTCCAGAAGATAAGCTAGATAACTGACAACTAAAAATTAAGCACTTATGCTCATCAAAAAGACTTCACCAAAAGAGTAAAAAGAGAACCTATGGACTGGGAAAAATTTTTGGCTGTTACAAATCTGACAATGGTCTAATCTCTAAAATCTATAGGAAAATCCAACACCTCTACTACAAAAAGACAAATAATCCAGTTAAAAAAATGGTCAAAGGAAATGAACAGATACTTCACCAAAGAAGACAATCAAGTGGCCAACAGACACGAGGAAATGCTCACGATCACTAGCCATTAGAGAAATGCAAATCAAAACCACAATGAGATACCATCTCACCCAGGCATTACTGGCACAAATCAAAAAAAAAGAAATCAACAAATGCTGAACAGACTGCAGGGAGATTGGAACTCTTATGCACTGATGGTGGGAATGCAAAATGGTACAACCATTTTGGAAAACGATATGGCACTTCCTTAGAAAGCTAGAAGTAGAAATACCATATGATCCAGCAATCTCACTCCTAGGAATATAGCCTAGAGAAATAAGAGCTGTCACAAGAATAGACATATGCATACCCATGTTCATTGCAGCATTGTTCACAATAGCAAAAAGATGGAAACAACCTAGATGACCAACAACAGATGAATGGATAAACAAACTATGCTACATACAAACAATGGAGTACATGCAACAATAAAGAACAATGACGAATCTGGGAAGCATCTCATATCATGGATGAATCTGGAGGGCATTATGCTCAGTGAAATAAGTCAATTACAAAAGGACAAATATTATAAGAGATCACTAGTATAAAAACTCTGAAGAGGTTTACACACAAAAAGAAACAATCTTTGATGGTTACAAGGGAGAGGAGGGGTGGGGATGGAAAAAACACTGAATAGACAGTAGATGGGTGGTGACTTTGATGAAGGGTAAGACAGTATTCAATACTGGGGAAGCCAGCACAACTTGGACAAGGCAAGGTCATGGAAGCTCCATAGACACATCCAAACTCCTTGAGGGACCGAATTACTGGGCTGAGAGCTGTGGGGACCGTGGTCTTGGGGAACATCTAGCTCAACTGGCATAACATAGTTTATAAAGAAAATGTTCTACATTCTATTTTGGTGAGTAGCGTTTGGGGTGGAAAAGCCTGTGAGTAGCCATCTAAGATACTTCACTGGTCTCATCCTATTGGGAGCAAGGGAGAATGAAGAAAACTAAACGCACAAGAGGAAGATTAGTCCAAAGGACTAATGGACCACAACTACCACCAGACTGAGTCCGGTACAGCTAGATGGTGCCCGTCTACCACCACTGACTGCTCTGCCAGGGATCACAACAGAGGATCCTGGACAGAGCTGGAGAAAATGTAGAATAAAAATCTAACTCGCAAAAAAAGATCAGACTTGCTGGCCTAACAGAGACTGGCGAAAGCCCAGGAGTAAGGCCCTCAGACACCCTTTTAGCTCAGTAATGAAGTCACTCCTCCTGAGGTTTACCCTTCAGCCAAAGATTAGACAGGTCCATAAAACAAAACGAGACTAAAGGGGCACACCAGCTTAGGGGCAAGGATGAGAAGGCAGGAGGGGACAGGAAAGCTGGTAATAGGGAACCGAAGGTCGAGAAGGGAGCGTTTTGACATGTCGTGGGGTAGTTAACCAATGTCATAAAACAATATATGTACTAACTTTTTAATAAGAAGCTAGTTTATTTTGTAAACCTTCATCTGAAGTACAATAATAATAAAAAATTGTAATCAGATTTACTGAGATACAATTTACGTATAATAAATTGCATCCATTTAAAACGTACTACTCAAGGAATTCTGAGAGATGTGTACATATGTGAAATCACCTTCACAACCAAGACACAGAACATATTCCCACCATAAAATATTCCTGAGGTCACCACTGATTTTTTTTTGTCACTGTAGGTTAGTATGAATTTTCTGTAATTTTACACAGATAGAATCGTGCAGTATGTACTCTTTTGTGTGACACTTCTTTCAGCATGATACTGAGATTCATTTATGTTGTGTGTATTAGTAATTCCTTGCTTTTTATTATTGAATAGTATTCTACTGTATGGATATAGCTCTGAATTTTTTTATTTTTTATTGTGCTTTAGGTGAAGGTTTATAGAGCAAATTGGTTTCTCATTAAACAATTAATACACATATTGTTTTGTGACATTGGTTGCCAACCCCACAATGTGTTAACACTCTCCCTTTCTCGACCTTGGGTTCTCCATTTCCATTCGTCCAGCTTTCCTGTCCCCTCCTGCCTTCTTGTCCTTGCTCCTGGGCTGGTGTGCCCATTTAGTCCGGTATACATGGTTGAGCTATGGATATTATTGTTTGTTTTATAGGCCTGTCTGATCTTTGGCTGAAGTGTGAACCTCAAGAGTGTTGAGTACTTCAGTACTGAGTTAAAAGAGTGTCCAGGGGCCACACTCTCAGGGTTTCTGCAGTCTCCATCAGACCAGTAAGTCTGGTTGTGAGTTAGAATTTTGTTCTACATTTTTCTCCAGCTCTGTTCGGTACCCTATATTATGATCCCTGTCAGGGCAGTCAGTGGTGGTAGCCGGGCACCATCCAGTTGTGCTGGACTCAGTCTGGTGCAGGCTGTGGTAGTTGTGGTTCATTAGTCCTTTGGACTAATCTTTCACTTGTGTCTTTGGTTTTCTTCATTCTCCCTTGCTCCAGATGGGGTGGGACCAGTAGATGTATCTTAGATGGCCACTCGTGAGCTTTTAAGACCCTAGACACTGCTCACCAAAGTAGGGTGTAGAACATTTTCCTTATAAACTATTAGCTCTGAATGTTTTTGATTCTCATCCATTTCACTAAAATGTTTTGAGCATTTCCCCCTCTATATGCATATTTAATGTATTAGTAATACAGTACTAATATTTTTGCATATATAAAATGTCACAAAAATATAAAAGTTAATAGAAGATGAGATGAAGATAAATGTAACTTATTTTCTTCTTGCATACCAGAGCATCACCCTACTTACCACCCCCTGGGTATACACACTTGGTGGCCATTATATTATGCCACTTGGATGTACTTCTCCACTTGGATGTACCACACAGTGTCTTCATATTGATTCATTATCTTCCCCGTAAATTTCACCCCTCCTCCTTTTTTCCCTATGCATGAAATAGTAGTCTTTGCATTCAAGTAGACCAGGCTAGTAAGAGTTACCTTCACCCTCCTCTTTATTACCACTTACAACCAATCTCCAACTCAAATATATCTATTGGATTAATCCAATAGGTGGCCCATCATTGCCTCTCTGTGTAAATGGTCCATTTACATTTACTACTTCTTCCTGAGTCAATTAAGAAACATTGTATTTTTTTCTAGGAAATCATCCATTTCCTTTAGTTTTCACATGTGTCATCATAAATTGTATGTAATATTCTATTATAATGTTTCTTAGCTTCTCTAGAACTTGTAATTATGCCCTTATCATATCCCTAATTTTATTGTTTTGCTCTCTTTTTTCTTTAATCAAGCTTGGGAGGAATTTAACTATTAGTCTTTTCAAAGAACTAGTTATAAAATTTATGGAGGTTTGTGTTTTCTAGTTTATTAATTTCACCTTTAATCCCCCTATGGCATAGTTTAGATCACATCGTTCATTTCTCTGTAAGCCCTAAATGGTTCCCCATGGTCCTCTGAATTAAGTACTCACTCTTCATACAGGTACTCTTGGTCTTAAGGAGATGTGTACTTAATGGAGTTCTTTCTCCATTGTCAGAGAAGGAGAGCTATAGTTGTGTGGAGAAGAAAACCATGTCTGAAAACCAGCCCATAATCTGTTTAGCTATGTTATACAATACCTTTTATTTTTAACATCAGGGGCAGATCCCTGACATTTGGTAAGGTTGTGAAATAGACCTTGCTTTCCGGAAAGTTGGAGATATAAATAATATTTATATATAAGGTCTGCAATACCACAGGATCAGTTTCATGAACAGTAATTAAATAGGACTCCTGCCATAAATTCTTTAGTTCTTGATGGCATGCAACAGCTGGTGACCTTAGTTTTTTAATAGTGTTTTCAGGCGAGAAGGAAAGAAAAAGAGAGGGTCATTAATATAGCCTAGCCTCTGAGACTTTTGTGAATATTTTGGTCTGTATATTCCTCTACTCACTAAGTGAAAGACATATGTTCATTCTGTCTACAGCAATTGATGCTGACATTGAAGGTAGCCTAAACAGACACATCTTTCCGATCACAGTCTACCCATTTGCAGTATTTATCATTTTGGGAGGGAGTTGACCAACTGGCTGATTTTTTCTTTTTTTTCTTCCTAGAGTAGCATTCCCCAAAACTGATGTTACTGATTGCTCTGAGGTCTGTTTTTTACTTTCTATGAGAAAAAAATACCACCAGCTGCCAAAATTTTGTCATATTCAGGCAAGTGTGATGGGGGCCCTTATGGGTTTTCCTGAAGTTGTTGCATGAGAAAGCTGTGGCCACCATCACTTCCTCGTTGGGGTCCCACACTGATTGTGTTTTCCAGGCTCAATATAGATTACTAGGCATGGCAGGTAACTGGTGGTTTAAGACATTGAGGAGATTTATTGACATGAACGTGATAGAAAACAAGTCTGAACTAGTCGTAATTTGTACCCAAGATTTTCGTGTGTGATAGGTTGCTCTGTGGTGATTTTGGAAGATGAATATATGGGACAGTGTCTAGCTAGTATAGAATATGGAGAGAAAATAGTATTCAAGTATTCATTTTAAACTTTAAAAATTAATTTTTTAAATTTGATCTTTTTCCAATTACAAAATTAATAGATATTCAGTATAAAAAATTTAGATAAAAAGATGAAAATAAAACTCATCCAAATTTCAGAGAAAATCACTGTTAATATTTTAGGTCTTTATAATCTTTTTATAGCCACATGTCTAATTTACAAAAATGGAACTATACTAAATATACTCTTCAATAACATGCTATGGCAGTTATAAATGAGAGCTGCAAACTTTTTGACATTCCTGTCATTGTTCCCTTACCTTGTATCTGGGAAGGCTTGTGACTCACTTGTAACAAATATAATGTGACCAAAGTGACTCTATATGACTATGTGACTTCCAAGGCTAAGTCCAAAAAGGTGATTTAGCTTCTGCCTTGTTCTGTGTAACACTTGTGCTGGAGCCCTGGGCCACTGTGCAAGAAGTTCAGCAGCCTGAGGCCTCCATGCTATAAGGGAGCTCAAGCCATGTGAAGAGGCCATGCCTAGACCTAGGCAGAACTCGCAGCTGATAGCCATCTTGGATACTGGATACCTATCCCAGGAGAACTTTCAGATGACTGTGGTCCCAGCTTTGATCTTAGTGCAATCACTTGAGAGACCCAAAACAAGAACTGCCCAGCTGAGCCCCTCTCAAACTCTTGACATACAACATTTTGAGCAAAATAAAGATTGTTATAACACAGCTGCTAAGTTTTGGGATAATTTGTTACATGTCAATATTAATAAAAACACATGCTTAAAAAACAAAACAGTTTAGGAACATATTGTGACCTCTTCATGCCATTGCATTTTCTTCTACGCAATTTTTAATGGCTACATAGTATTTTTTATAATTTAGTTTTTGCTGTTGTTGAGAATAAACATAGCAGAACATACGCCAATTCAACAATTTCTACATGTACAATTCAGTGGCATTGATTACATTCTCACCCTCCTTTTCCAAATAGCTACATAATATTTTATTGTGTGGAAATACCATAATATTCTTAAACCAATCCCCCAGTGTTGAACATTATGTTACTTTACCTTCTAGCTATATCTTTCAACGAATAACCTTGTAGCTAAATGTTTGTGCTTATCTATGATTTATTTCTTAAGGTAAGTTGTTAAAATTCAAAAAGTAGAAGTACCAGAGTTGGTATGCTTATTGATTTTGACAAATACCTTCAGATAATCCTCTACGAGTGGTGTCTGATAGTGTCAGTGTACCTGCAGACACATAAGAATAGAGGAACGGGTGATGGGCTTTGGAGTTAGCAGGCCTGAGTTCCAAATCACAGCTCCACAACTTGCATGACCATGGGAAAATTACTTAAACTCTCTGAGCCTCATTTTATGTTATTTTTTGATACACATGTTTTATTTTGTCCTCATCCAAGTTCTTCAAAAATACACCAGACTGAGCAGAACAGCATGGAGGACAGAGTCTTAGCAGGGCACTGGTCTTCTCTTGCGCTGCCTTGACCTACTTACTAATCAGGTCTCCTTCACCAGCTGCATATATTCAGGCAGCTAGGAATTCCTCTGTTGTTGCTGGGTGCCATTGAGTCCATTCTGACTCATACCAACCCCTTGCAACAGAGTAGAACAGCCCCATAGGGTTTTCTTGGCTGTAATCTTTTTTTTTTTTTTAATTGTACTTTAGATGAAGGTTTACGAAGCAAACTAGTTTCTCATTAAACAATTAATACACGTATTGTTTTGTGACATTGGTTGCCAACACCACAACACATCAACGGTCTCCCCTTCTCTACCTTGGGTTTCCCATTACTAGCTTTCCTGTCCCCTCTTGCCTTCTCATCCTTGGCCCTGGGCTGGTATGCCCATTTAGTCTTGTTTTGTTTTATTGGCCTGTCTAATCTTTGGCTGAAGGGTGAACCTCAGGAGTGACTTCAGTACTGACTGAGCTAAAAGGGTGTCCAGGGGCCGTGCTCTTGGGGTTTCTCCAGTCTCTGTCAGACCAGTAAGTCTAATCTTTTTTTGTGAGTTAGAATTTTGTCCTACATTTTGTTCCAGTTTTATCTGGGCCCCTGTGCTGTGATCCCTGTCAGAGCAGTCAGTGAAGATAGCTGGGTACCATCTAGTTGTGCTGGACTCTGACTGCTGGAGGCTGTGGTAGTTGTGATCTATTAGTCCTTTGGACTAATCTTCCCCTTGTGCCTTTGGTTTTCTTCATTCTCTCTTCCTCCAGACACGGTGAGACCAGTAGAGTATCTAAAATGGCTGCTTATAAGCTTTTAAGATCCCAGATGTCTGAGCCTCATTTTAATTGTGAACTGGAGATAATAATAATTATCTCAAAGGATTACTATAAGATTTAATTGAGATAAAGTGCTAAAGTCCTGAGCAAAGAGTGTCCACTTAAAATGGTAACTATTTTCTTATGATGAGAGTTAACGAGAGTGAGGTATGCATTTGGTCACCCTTCTCCTCCTTCTTTTATCCCCAGACTTTTTTTTTCCTACTCTTCTCCACCTACTGGGTGATTCTGCTTGCTTTCTGGTACATAACCTGGCTCCTGTCCTCTTGGCCTTGCACATAGCTGGCTGATCAATCCTGGATGAGGTGTTATCTGACAAAGGTTGAAGATGTCACTTCTGCCAGCTGGTCAATGCACTTTAAGAGGTGGTTCTTGAAGGCAGAGGCAACTCTAAGGCCAATGGAATGAATCCCTGATGCTAGGATTCCTTGCACCTGAACCTGTAAACACAACAGATGTTCCTGGGGAGGAAGGCCTACCTGTCATCACACCCTTGAAACCACGTGCTGCAGAGACTCGCAGTCGTGAGACTGACCCTGTTCAAGTATGGGACAGCTTACTTCCTTCTAAATAAGAGTGAGGTTAGCAAACAAAAGCATGCAGATAGCTCTTTAACATTAGTTTTTGAATTACTTTTGGAAGAGCTCTGAAAAGTGTGCAACGGGAAAAGTGGACACAGATGTGGGGCTGAAACCAGATGGTGGCACTACCAGGCTTTTTGGAGAAAAAGCTGAGAAAAGCTGATGTTCACAAATGATATATGCAGATTATCAGCAGATGGATGGGAATGAATGATGTTGTGAAGACTTTCTGAGTCGCTGGCAAAACTTTTTCTTGCTTACTTTGGACATGTCATCAGGACAGACCAATCCCTAGAAAAGAACATCGTGTTTGGTAAAATAAGAGGTAAGCAAAAATGAGGGAAACTATCAATGAGACGGGTTGACGCAATAGCCACAACAATGAACTCCAACATATGAAACATCATGAAGATGGCATAGGACCGGGCAATGTCTTGTTCTGTTACACTATACAAAAGGGCGCCATGAGTTAGAGCGGACTCAACGGCAACTAACAACAGCAATAATTCCTTTTTCACTCTTGGTCATTCCATGCAACTAACAACAACACTAATTCCTTTTTTACTCTTGGGCATTCCAGAAAGTTGGATGAATTAAAGACTAAAATATGGAAAATTTTTCTGTATCTTTACTTTATTTGTAAGCTTTTACATGGGGGCCAGGCCTTGGCAGGAAATATGTTTTCTTGCCAAGAATTTGAATGATCTTATTGTAAAAATGCTATTATGCAGTGCAGCAGCTCTAGGATTTTCTTATTTAGAGACTAGGATTAGGCAAGATGTCCCTTTTTTAAAACAATGAAAAAATTAATTATTGGCCTTTTGGATATTCCCTTTTAGTCTTTGTTTAGATGCCCATGTAGTAGGGTCACACCTTTTCTCATAATATACTCAGATGTGAAAAAATATATAACTTTTTACTATATTTAATATAAAACCAATTCAGTCTTCCTCATGAATTCCTACCTGCATCTTGGTAGCAGGGAAAAAAAAATTAAAAACTAGATTTTTGCTGACTGGTAAATTTAGTCTGTGCAATAATTTAAACAATCTATAGAGATTTCGGAAACCCTGGTGGAGTAGTGATTAAGAGCTGTGGCTGCTAACCAAAAGGTCGGTAGTTCAAATCCACCAGGTGCTCCTTGGAAACCCTGTGGGGCAGTTCTACTCTGTCCTGTGGGGTCATTATGAGTTGGAATCGACTCAACGGCAATGGGTTTGTTTTTTTTAATAGAGATTTCAGATGCTTTAGATAAAATGGGCCGTGACTCAGGCCTGCCCCCTACCCTGCTCCTCTCTTAGAAGGATCTGGGTATATGAGAGTATGTGGTGGAAGGAAATGAGATTTCTTGAATCTTTAGATGTTTCTTTGGGATCCCTATTGGTTGTTGCTGTAAAATTGTTAGTCTGATGGCTTCCTGGGTGAGTGACTACAGGGGTAGGACTGGTCTCATAGGGTATTGGCCGGCCACTGAAGCTGAGGCCTGTTGCTAATGTAATCTGTGGTCTGCTTGGGCAGGGCTGAAGGTCTCCCTTAGTGACCAGTATCCCTCACCTTGACTATCACTGGTGCTGCAAGCTCTCTAAGTCTGTGCCACATGCTCCGTCTGACCCCTGACCTGGACTTTCCGTTTGATTTCTCACCCTATTAGGTCCCAGGCTAGCTCTCAGCTCAGCTAACTTCTGCTTCTGACCTCAGGGGAATGTAGAAACTTCTGGGTCCTATCCAAGCCACACAGAATCCAGGGTAGCTCAGGAATACTCTTTGTTTGCTAACCATGCTGTACTACAGAGTTTACTTTGATGTGGCAGCCTCCAGTTTGTCCAAATATGAGGCGAGGCCAAAGCCTTCCTCTCTTCAACATCTCTCCCAACCTATCCAACATGCTTCTCCCTAAGCCAGAGCTGGCTTTGCCTCTCCTCTTGTTGGGTAGGACCCTTTCTCAAATAAAACTATGGTCTAGCTGGTGAAGTCTACTTCTTGATTTTTGAACAAGGGTACTTTCTTATTTAGACACTCCTCTTCAATCAAGCCTGGCTTTCAAACCCATGTGTCAATAAAGAAAAAAGAAAATTGGTTCTGAGACACTAAGCTAATCAATAGCTTCTTTGTTGTGAGCACATGCCATACCCTTGCTTCCTAGCTAAGTACATTTCCTGGGACAATAACCCTATTGGCTTAGCCTGGAAGTAAAAGGCTGCAAGTAGACAGGAGTTAAGTGGGAAATATAAACACATGAGCTTAATATTTGTAATGTATCACTCCAGTAGCACAGAGATATTTTATAATATTCAGAATAAACACCATTTTGTAATCTGTTCTTTCATCCCTTATAGTATTCATTCCTTATAATAAATGTCCATGTTTCCATCAAATCATTTTAAATGACCATTTTTAGTTGTTATAAAATGTTTTAAGAGTTTGACATATTGTTGTTAGGTGCCATTGTGTTAGTTCTTTTTTAAATTTTTTTTTTTTTTGTGCTTTAGGTGTCATTATGTATCTTTTGATAGCCAAGGTTCATGGCAAAAATTGCCTTGTTGTTGTTGTTAGGTGCTGTTGAGTCAGTTCCAACTCATAGCGACCCTACATACAACAGAATGAAATACTTCCTGGTCCTGAACCATCCTCACAATCATTGCTATGGTTGAGTCCATCATTGCAGCCACTGTGTTAATCCATCTCTTTGAGGGTCTTCCTCTTTTTTGCTGACCCTCTTCTTCACCAAGCATGATGTCCTTCTCCAGGGACTGGGTAACTCCTGATAACATGTCCAAAGTACGTGAGACAAAGTCTCACCATTCTTGCTTCTAAGGAGCATTCTGGCTGTACTTCTTCCA
>NW_004443973.1:7908925-7944940 GCF_000243295.1 Trichechus manatus latirostris | reverse complement strand
TCTTTTGCAGCAGATTTGCCCAATGCAATACATCATTTGATTTCTTGACTGCTGCTTCCATGGGCATTGACTGTGGATCCAAGTAAAATGAAATCCTTGACAACTTCAATATTTTCTTTGTTTATCGTGATGTTGCTTATTGGTCCAGTTGTGAGGATTTTTGTTTTCTTTATGAGGAAGTGTAATCCATTACCGAAGGCTGTGTTCTTTGATCTTCATCATTAAGTGCTTCAAGTCCTCTTCACTTACAGCAAGCAAGGTTGTGTCATCTGCATATCGCCAGTTGTTAATGAGTCTTCCTCCAGTCCTGATGCTGCATTCTTATTCATATAGTCCAGCTTCCCAGAGTATTTGCTTACCAAACAGACTGAATAACTATAGTGAAAGGATACAACCCTGACACACACTTTTCTGACCTTAAACAAAGCAATGTCCCTTGTTCTGTTTGAACAACTGCCTCTTGGTCTATATACAGGTTCCTCATACGCATGGTTAAGTGTGCTGGAACTCCCATTCTTTGCAATGTTATCCATAATTTGTTATGTTCCACAAATCCGAATGCCTTTGCATAGTCAATAAAACACAGGTAAACATCTTTCTGGTATTCTCTGCTTTCAGCCAGGATCCATCTGACATCAGCCATGATATCCCTCGTTCCACATCCTCTTCTGAGTCCAGCTTGAATTTCTGGCAGTTCCCTGTCACTGTACTGCTGCAGTTGCTTTTGAATTATCTTCAGCAAAATTTTATTTGTATGTAATATTAATGATATTGTTTTATAATTTCCGCATTCTATTGGGTCACCTTTCTTTGGAATGGGCACAAACATAGATCTTTTTTAGTCAGTTGGCCAGGTAGCTGTCTTCCAAATTTCTTGGCATAGACGAATGAGAGCACCTCCACCACTGCATCTGTTTGTTGAAACATCTCAGTTGGTATTCTGTCAATTCCTAGGGTCTTATTTTTCACCAATGCCTTCAGTGCAGCTTGGGAGTTTGAAACCACTTGTCTGTCAGTTTGTCATTCTGTGGTGGTTTGCATGTTGCTGTGATGCTGGAAGCTACACAACCAGTATTTCAAATACCAGCAGGGTCACGCATGGTGGACAGGTTTCAGCGGAGTTTCCAGGCTAAGACAGACTAGGAAGAAGGACCTGGTGGTCTACTTCTGAAAGAATTGGCCGGTGAAAACCTTATAAGTTTGACATACCATAACTTAATTAAATATTCCTCTCTTGTTGGACATTTAGGTTGTTTGCTGTTTTTTGTTGTTTGTGGTGATGGTGGTGATATTATTATAGATAAAGGTATCTTCAAATATGTAGCATTTTAATTCTGTTGAAATAGAATGCTAGAACTAAAAAATAATGAAAGGATTTTGGAAATATAAGTTTTTAGATTAAATTGTGGATTTCTCTTTTTCATTAGTTACACATTTTTAATTGATACTGTAAAGAGAAGTAGATTGAGATGATTCAGAGTTTGGAACAAGTTCACTCACAAATAATACGCTCAGAAAGAGATGGGCACTGCCCAAGAGATACCAGGGCCTCGTGGGCAAAGTCAAATGTTTTAAGAAGTGGAAAGTTTTAACTAAAAGTAAATCCTTTTTCTAAAGAGTTGTTTTGAGAATATCTTGCCTTGCCATGTGTCATCAAGTTTTTCCAGATATTTTCCATGGGAGAAAATTGGCGATTATGTTTTCAACATGTTTTGAAGTTCTACCACTGTCAAGACCTTCCAAAAGCAGAAACTTCTGTTTTGGAAAGATTTGCTGGAGAAATAAGGTCTTTTAAAGTCGAGAGGCCTCTGGGTCCCTGAAGGAGCCCTGGTGGTGCAGTGGTTAAAGCACTCGGCTACTAACCGAAGGGTCGGTGGTTCAAACCCACCAGCTGCTCCATGGGAGAAAGATGCAGCAGTCTGCTTCCATAAAGATTACAGCCTTGGAAATCCTATGGGGCAGTTCTACTCTGTCCTATAGGGTTGCTATGAGTTGGAATTGATTTGATGGCAGTGGGTTTGGTTTGGTGGGTTTCTGGGTCCCTGACCCCATCTCCACCCTTGTCATATTCAACCAGATCTCATTTACCAGGCCTCTGAACCCAAGACCTTCATTTTACCTGCATCTGTGTTTTTGCCTTGGGGCTTCCAATTGGAACCCAGCTATTTAGTCATCCTTTTCTTGGTTTAGCTTTGCCAGCAGCTACAATTCAAGCAGACTGTGTTCTCTGAGGAGCCTTGAGATTTCTAAGCAAAGTTTGGTGATAAAGTTTTCCAGTATGGACCAGCTTTCCCCAACTCTGGATTTTTTAAGGTCCACCACCATATTTTGCTTGGTAAGTCTTCCCCTTTCTTAGTAGTTTTGGTACTCATGGCAAGTGGGAGGAATAAAAGCAGAAGAGAGTCAGTATTGTGCTCTTATTGTGTGCCAGGCACTGTGTCATCATTTTTTACAGAATGCTTATTTAATACTTCACCTTGGAAGTAGGCATTGTGTTCTCATTTAAAATGGAAAAAAAAAACAGAGCTTAGAAGAATTTAAACTATTATCTAAGGGCCCCCTGAGAGTGAGTGGCAGAAGCAGAATTCAAACTTAAATCTGAGGGCTCAACCTAGATAAAGTGTGGATTGCTCAGAAGCGGATACTTCTAAAACAGCCTAGGCATATTTGGGATGAGTGTTGGTACAACAAGGAGCCCTGGTTGCACAATGGTTAAGCACTTGGCTAACAGAAAGGTCAGCGGTTCAAATCCATCAGCTGCTCCACAGGAGGAAGATGTAGCAGTCTGCTTCCATAAAGATTACAGTCTTGGAGACCCTATGGGGGCAGTTCTACTCTGTCCTGTAGGGTAGCTATGAGTCAGAATCAACTCAACAGCAACAAGTGTGGGTTTTGGTTGGTACAACACAACTAAGCCTCATGTTTCTCCCCTTTCTGTATACTGGTTTAAACAAATTCAAGCCAATAAAGGTATGAAGAGATGTTTAACATCATTTGTGATTAGGGAAATGCAAATCAAGATCACAATAAAATTCATTTTGTGCCCATTTACTCAGAAAAAAATTAAATAATTGTACAATTTCAAATGTGAAGAGGATGTGCCACTGTTGGATCTCTTACACATGTTGGTGAGAGTGGAAATTGGTGCAATTACTTTTGAAAAACAGTTTGGCTTTATTTCCTAAAATTAAACCTAAATTTAACCTACATCTGCTAATGTTCACATACCCTATGACTCATCAAGTTCATCCCTAATTGAATACTCCAAAGAAAATCTTGTACATATACCACAGAAGAAATGTACAATAATGTTCAAAGCAGTACAATTCATAAAGCTAAAACCTGGAAGAAAACAAATACTGATGAGTAGGAGAGTGAATGAGTAAAAACTGGTATACTCACCCAAAGGAACATTATACCAAGATCAAAATCAATATACTGCTATGATATGTAACAGTAGGGATGAATCTTAGCAATATAATATTTAGCAAAAAACTCCCAAGATACTATATACAGTGTGAAACCCATTTTATAAATGTAAAAACATAGACATTTTAGGAATATAGTTGCGATAAAATTATGTAAAAAGTAAAGGAAGGGTATGATGAATACAGGACACAAGATGATGGTTGCCTTGGGTGGGGAGAGGCAAGAGGTGGGATAAGGGGGAGCACAGGTTAGATATGAGACGGGTTGTGGGTTCCTGGATACTTTTCACATTATTGAAACACAACTAATTCAAATAGCTAAAGAAAATAAATAAGAATAGGCCATGCATGGACCAAAGGACTTTGACCAAGGATTGTGATTAATTCAATTCTGTGACTGTGAGGTTAAATAAAATCTAGATAAAATAATTTGGATTCCTGAATGCCCACTTAGGCTTTTGATCTAATAAAAATAAGTTTCTCAGAAAATGGCACTCAGACTACACCTTGCTGTAGCCAAGTATTTTGTTGCCAGAGATGTCTTAGAGCAGGGCTGAGAGCTGCAGAGCTGGAGGAAGGAGGAGAGGATAATTAGCTGCTGAGGAGTCACTGGGCAAATCAAAATAGGTTTAGAGCAATGGTTCTCAACTGGGGGCGGTTTTCCCCCACGGGACATTTGACAAAATCTGAAGACATTTTTGGTTGTCACAACTTGTGGGGTGGGGAGTGCTACTGGCATCTAGTGGGTAGAGGCCAAGGATGCTTCTAAACATCCTACAATGCACAGGACAGCCCCCACAACAAAGAATTATCTCCAAAATGTCAGTGGTGCTGAGGTTGAGAAACCCGTGTGTACAGGACCAGTTACTGGCTTCTAATCTTGGATTTTCCAAAAAGTTGTGAAGTAGGGCACTTTGCTTCTCTCTTCCTCAGCGTCTTCGACTGTAAAGTGGGTTTGCGAGATTTCTATGGTTCCAGAGCTCATTAAAGAAGGTAATTAAAAGTAATTAAAGATGTCCATGCCTGAAAAAAAGAAAAATGGGGTCATCATGCTCTTCACTAAATCTGGGCCAAAGATTAAGGTATGTTAGAAATAGAGTTAAAACTTTTTATTTACGTATGATTAAATGAACCAATAGGAATTCACTTATCTGTTTTTTTTGCTCAAATTATTACTGGAATCGCTTTTCTTTTTTTTGGCCAGCTGATTCAATTTATTCTGCTATACTGATCTGCCAGTAGTGGCCAGCAGTTCTATATGTATATTATAGTTTTCTGAGAACAATTTTCATCTCTCAGGCTATGTTAGTTTTCTGTGGTATCATTTGAAGGATCTTGAATCTTCTTAGTGTTAAGGTGTGTGTGTGTTTTAATGAGTTAGTTTCCAATAAAACTGTGACTTTTAATGAGTTATTTCAAATATTTAATGCAAAGTTTGATATTTCTGGAGCTAAGAGCATCAGAAGACTGAGAACTGCTGATGTTTTGTGCATAGACATACAATCCTAAATCTGGTTAGAGCCATTGTGCTGATCTGACATCAGTGGTGAAAACAGGATCTACCATGTGGCTTATGGCCAAGTCCTTTTTTTTTTTATTCCCAATAATCTGTTATATATTATTTCCATAATAGACATACGGAACTTAGTAACTGGAGTATTAATACTAACTAAACAATCTGTTTAGCTTACCTTTGCTTCAAATGGAAGATAGACGATTCTCTTCTGAGATCACTAAGGAGGAAATACTGGGTAATGTTTTTCATGGCTCAGTAATAAGAAATATAATAGGATTTGGTAAAAAACGAATTTGCTTTTGGTATGACTGTGACCAGCCAAACGAACAAATAGCTGCCAGTCAACTCAGAAATCAGTTTACATGGAGAAGAAAAAAAAAAAAAAAAAACTTCTAATAATCATGGCTTCTTTTCTTCCCCTCTTTAAGAACTGAAAGTGCAGGGAGCACAGATTTACCAACAGGCTTGGTGACACAATATCCTGGGGTGTTTAATTGCCAAAATTATTTTTAAGACTGGTCATGGTCAAAGTTGTTCCTAACTGATCATTATTTAATCACTGCTACTAAAGTAGTTATGAGGCCAGTAGTGATTCAGTGGTAGAATTCTGGCCTTCCGTGAAGGAGAACCAGGGCCCTGGGTTCAAATCCTGGCCAGTGCACCTCCAGTGCAGCCACCATCCATCGGTGGAGGTTTGCATGTCACTATAATGTTGAACAGGTTTCAGTGGATCTTCCAGATTAAGACATACTAGGAAGAAAGGCCTGGTGATCTACTTCCAAAAGTCAGCCAGTGAAAATCCTACGGATCACAACAGTATGATCTGCAACCCATCATGGAGTTGGTGCATGACTGGGCAGCATTTCGTTCCATTGTGCATGGGGTCGCCATGAGTTTGGCAGCTAACAGACAAAACTAGTTAGTGGACTATGTCTTAGTCCCGAATTAGATGTTTGTACCACGGTTGGCATAAGTAAATGTTCCTGGAATGAATGAATGAATGAATGAATGAGGGAGCATTTGAGCTGTATTGAGAAAAATAGTGCACATGTGGAAATACCTAATGGAGAAGCATGCTTTAAACGAGGAATGAACACCTACAAACAGTGTTCTCTCACCCATTCAAGGCATGATTTTAGTAAAATTGTGCTTACTATGATTTACTGGCTCTGGGCAAATTGTTAAGTGGCCATTTTAAAGATAGATTATATTTCTTTGGGCTAAGACCCATGAGGTGAAGCAGACCAGGAGCACATTTGTCTAAGATTCCATCAGAATCTTCCATCCAGTCTGAGAGGCCCGAGCAGGATCCACCTCTACCACTCACTTGACTGATTTTGGAACTGAGGTTCCCCAGAGGACACCTGTTTCCCCCTGCCTAGGCTATTGTACTGGACAGGGTGGCCAGGAACGGGGTCCAGCTCTTTCAGCTCTTCCAGTTCAGCTTAAACAAAACAAACAAACAACCATGCATTACCAAATGCTGTTTATGAGTGATTATTCTGGCTGTATTTATTTGTGGTCAGGCAGAGACAAACGGTCAGTGCAGTTCACTAACGACATCTTCACCAGCTGGGCTGCCAGGTGTTCTGACTGACTGAACTGGCTACTATAAACATCATAGTGACTGTTTCTGTCACTGGCCCAGCCGTTTATTTCAGATGCAAAGTGATAGCTTGTATGTGTTCGCAAATCTGCAGGAACAAAATGTTAGACAAATACAACCGTTAAGAGCAGAAGCAGGTTTACCTGGAAGGAATGAAGCTTCAGTTTCAGGGCCTCTCACTATACAGGCCTCTGCCTGTGCAACACCCTGGGAGGGGCTTAGCAGTGTGTTCATAAGATCATATGTTCTTGTAAAATTTCCGAAAGTTAGCCATTTTAGTATTATTTCTTGAAAAGGACTCCACCCTCCACCATTCCAGTGGTATAAGCTTCAGGCCCCAGAAAACCTAGATCTTCCCCTGATTGTGGGTAACCTTTCAAATTCTGATTGCTTAGAGAAGGAAAATATAAAAATGGCCCTTGTGTCAGAAATGACTGATTTTCCCGATATCCATTTCCACTCTTCCCTTTTAGCAACAGAGCTCCCTAAGTTTTAGTTGGGTGTATTTCCCAGTTTCCCTTGCAGTTAGGTGTGGCCATGTGACTAAATTTGGGCCAATAGGATGTAAGCTGAAGTGAGACTATGAAAATTATAAGGTGAGTCTGGGACTCTGATAGGGAGGCCTCTGGCTCTGCCCCCTTTGAGGCTCACTTCTCAGCTCTCTTCCTTTCTCTCCGTGAGCTACCCCAGCATCCTTCCTATCATCCCCTCTTGACTTGTGTTATCCAGAGTCTCTTTCTTTGGTGTGCACCCAAATAACCCTGACTGATAGCCACAGAAAAATTGTTTGCTTCTCTCAAGTGCTTACTTTACATGTTTCTGAGCGTTGTGGAAGGGATAAAAACTATGAGTTTATTAATAAAGCAGAACAAAACTGGGGGGACAATATAAAACAAACTGTTGAAAATTTTATTCAGCTTCCTTGAAATTGTTGCCTTGGCAGGTACAAACTAAGGAAAAATATTAATGCCAATTAGAAATGTTTTTCTTATTGAGTTGTAAAACTACCTGGAGCTAAATAGAACCACACTAAGACTAAATTAATAAGTTTTGCACAAAAAAGATTTATTTACAAGTAAAATATTGAATGTACCATGTTTCATGGGCTCTTTAATTAAGACCACAATGCAAGGAAACCTTGACCCAGCTGTAGCAATCTATTAGCCACTGGAACCTCATGCTAACTCTCTTCTGAGAGAGAGGAGTTTGGTGAGCTGCCGGCCTGTTTTCGCCCTCCAAGGAGTACTTGACTGCTAATGCACCAAATGTGCTAATTGTAAGGCAGTTTTCTGTTTAAGGCAATCCCTGAGCACAAACTCCTGAGAATAGTCTATCTATGCAGCTTGTAAAACTGCCATCATGTGGGTTTTGAAACATAAACAATTACGTGGATAATATATGTGGGAATAGACTATTGTAAAAATAACAATTATGTTTACCTTCAGTGGAATAAAATGGAACATGTCCTTTGCCCTGGTCATGCTTTATTCCACTCACCTTCATTTTATAAGGATTTTTTTTTTTTTTACAGAAATCTCTCCCAACTCTAATAAAAACCTCGTTGATTCTTTCTTTGAGACATTCATAACCAGATCTTTGAAGAAATGCCCCATAATGGTTCTAAATGAGGTGTATTGAGCTGTTTTGTCAATTCTTTGCAGGAACAGTGGCATTGCCAATATTAAATGTGAGGTAAACTGTTCTTATGAAAATTATTATTGAAGCAGTGTAATCTTTGCCTTTCAAAGCTTCAGTTTTGCATTTGGGATCCTTTAAATATAGTTTGAAAATTTTCAACACTCATATTAAGTCATGAAACTAAAAATGCCATTCACTTGAAAGCCCAGCTAACAAGGGTTGATTTTCTATGAAGAGTATTGTTAGATGCTTTGTTTTACTTCTTCCTTTCACAGCTGCTTAGACAACATTCATTCATTCTTTCTTTCATTTATTCATTCATTCAATCATTGTTTGATTCATTCAACTAACCAAAAACAAAAAAAGCAGCTGCCCTGGAGCCAACTTCAACTCTTGGTGACCCCATGTGGGTCAGAGTAGATCTGTGCTCCATAGAGTTTTCAATGGCTGTGACTGTCCAAAAGATTGCCAGGCCTTTATTCCAAGGTGCCTCTGGTTGGACTCAAACCACCAACCTTTTGGTTAGCATCTGAGGGCTTAACCATTTGTGCCACCCAGGGACTCCAAGCATTCAAATACTGTTTGTAAAATGTCTGCCATGAGCATCAGATGAGCATATATGTGAATATGCCAACGTTATCAACCACCACCACAGAGACATGCCAGTGTTTTCTGAAGGTACATGGCAGAGACCTGATAGAGCTGTTTCTCTGAACAATTTGTGCTTTTTCATGGCTATAAACTACCCTACTGTGAGGAAAAGTCTTACCCAAAATAATATGAAATGTTGGCTGTTAGTCCCTCAGGTTGGAATATGTCTTCCAAGATGTGCTGCTCATACGTATTTTTTGCACTCAGTGGCCTCCTCTGTGATGCTGGGAGGAATCACTAATGCTTGTTAAATAGATAAATCCCTGCTGTTGCTCACCCTGGAGAAAATTACAAACGTAGTTTCATGAAAAGCAGCTCCATTGAGGACGGATACCTGCAGTTTGGAGCCCTAAATGAATTTTAGTTTAGGGCTCACATTTGAAACCGTGTTTTGTTTTCTCTGGTCCTAACATTTTAATTCTTTGTCATGTCTCTGAGTGGTTGTTACAAGTGCCTCTCATGTCTCGTTACCTGCCCTCTGGGGCTTCACAAAGTGACTTCCATCCTTGGCCCAGAGCCTGTTTTTTTTTCAGTCAGGTCACCCCAAACATATCCTCCAAATTTGGTAAAAATGTACTCAGCTGTTTTCGTATGATGTAGTGACAGAAACAAAACAAAACAAAACAAACAAACAAAAAAGCAACTTAATTTTAGATTTATGGAACAAAGATGAGGCATGGTAGTATGCTAGAGAGCATTCCTGCAGGTTCAAAATGAGTTCAAGTGTGTTGCCACAAGGATCTTTCCCTTTTGATGTATATTCAGGAATTTAGATGCCATGAATTTCATAACATCAGCTCTGGTTCCAGTGCTATTTCAGTGCCCCTCCCCCACTCCCTACCATATGGAATCCTAGTGGTTTGGGTAAGACATTTTGTCTTCTCCTTGTCTGTCCCCACGGTGGGGTCTGTTCACATGAAAGCTACATTCCTCAGGAGGGGCATCCTGTGCTGAGGAGAAAAATGGTATCTCTGGCCAACTTTGACTTTTTCACACATTTCCCCAAAATTCTGTTCTGAGAGACTGAGACAACTTTTTTTTTTTAAGTCAGGATTCTGAAGGAAAAGCTGCTTTTCCAGCTATCTACAGGGACATTTCTTGAGATTTTAAAGTTGTGATTACATGTGAAAAAGTCCGACCATACTATGAATTATTAATTAATATCGATGTCCCGTCAATTAGGGCAGTGCATTTATAGTTAGATATAAATTAGAGAAAGTCAAGCATCCTAATTGGCACTCTGGAGGGAGGGATACTCGGACAATCCAAGCAGAAACCCTTTCTCCACATGGTACATGGAGTATATTTACCCTCCAGACAGTATTAATGTCACTGAAGCTCTGGACAGCTTGTCCCAGTGCCCGTTTTCAGGAATCACAGTGTAGAGGAGTACCAGTTATCTATTGCTGTGTAACTGCCCACCCTAAGGCATAGTGACGTAAAACAACAACCATTAATTTGCTCTTGATTTTGCCATTTGGGCTGGGTTCACCCGAACAGTTCCTCTTCTTGCCTTGCTGGGGTCACTTGTGTGGTTACAATTAATTGGTAGGTTGGTTGGGGGTGGGTGGTCAGGGATGGTCTCACTCATCAGGGATGGCTGGAAAGTCTTGATACTTGGGCCTCTCTCTCCACTTGGGTGCTCATCCTCAAAGAGGCTAGTCTGGGCTTCCTTATGCAGTGTTCTAAGAGGGTGAAAACTGTAAGATCTCTTGAGACCTGAGCTTAAAAGTCTTACAGGGTCATTTCTGCCACATTCTATTGGTTAAAGTGAGTCACAAGGCCAGCCCCGATTCAAGGGATGTAAAAATAGACTCCACCTCTTAATGGGAGGAGCTGCAAATAATTCGTGGTCCTGTTTAATCAGCCACAGGAAAGAGGGGTCAGAATGATAGCTTTGGGCTCCTACCACCAGCTTGGAGTGTCAGGACTTTTGCTTAATGGAAAGTGAGTACTTGCTATTGAAAGGAGTTGAAGAGTGAGCCTGTGTAGAAAGGTAGAAAGACCATTGTCTTTCTACCTTTAGACCAACCCTTGCGAACGTGCTCCCACACTCCTACCAGAATGATTTTCCTAGGATTCACAGCTGATTATACCATACTAAAAATTACATGGGTTGAATTGTGTCCTCCAAAAAGATACGGTCAAGTTCTAACCCCTAGTACTTGTGAATGTGCCCTTATTTGAAAATAGGGTCTTTGCAAATGTAATCGGTTAAGATGAGGTCATTAGGGTAGGTGATAATTTCTTTATTGCTGGTGTCCTTATAAGAAGAGGAGAAAAGACACAAAGAGACACAGAGGGAAAATAGCCATGTGAAGACAGAGACAGAGACTGGAGTTATGTTGCCATAAGCCAAAGATTATCTGGGGCCACCAGAAGCTGGAAGAGGAAAGGAAGTATTCCTCCTCTAGTGGCATGGCTCTCCCGACATCCTGAATTCAGATTTCTAGACTCCGGGACTGTGAGAGAATACATTTCTGTTGCTTTAGGTCACGTAGTTTGTGCTACTTTGTTATAGCAGCCCACAGAAACTATTACAAGTGGTTTTCTTTTGCCTGGAGAGTAAAATCCGTATTCTTTATCATAGCCTATAAGGTCCTTCACAGTCTGATCTTTGTCCACCCTTCTAGGGTCGTATCTCATGGTTTCCCTGTGAGTAAGCTTCACTCCTTGCAGTTACCATTTGCTAGCTTGCTTTCATGTTTTGGTGCAGCTCTTGATGCCTAGAACCATCTCTCCCTCCCCCAACTCCTTATGCTCATGAGATGTGATGCCTTGCAAAGCTTTCTTTGGGCAGCCTCAGCTAAGTTAGGTGCTCCTCTCTGCCACTCACAGCACCCTGGACATGCCTCATTATTGCTGTCTTCACACTGTATGTAAAGGCTGGTCTTCTTAACCTTCCCTCCTACCTGACTTCAAATTCCTCGAAGGCAATAACTGGCCTCGAAGGCAATAACTGGCTTCATTCATCTCTGTAGCTCCTAGCCCAGTGTGGGGCACATAATAGGAGCTCAAAAATGTGAATGAACAAATGAATTATGTAAGAAACTGTCTTTAGGATTTACTTCTTACTGTTTTTGATAACAGGTTTCCATTTGTCTTTGGGAGCACCTAAAGGTTGGCAGTTCAAACCCACCCAGAGACTCCTCGGAAGAAAGGCCTGGCGATCTGCTTTTGTAAAGATTGTGTTGTTGTTGTTAGGTGCTGTCGAGGCAGTTCTGACTCATAGCAACCCTATGTACAACAGAATGAAACACTGTTGGGTTGGGTGCCATCCTCACAATCATTGTTATGCTTGAGACCATTGTTGCAGCCACTGTGTCAATCCATCTCATTGAAGGTCTTCCTCTTTTTTGCTGACCCTCCACTTAATCAAGCATGATGTCCTTCTCCAGGGACTGGTCCCTCCTAATAACATGTCCAAATTACGTGAGACGACGTCTTGCCATCCTTACTTCTAAGGAGCATTCTGGCTGTACTTCTTCCAAGACAGATTTGTTCATTTTTCTGGCAGTCCATGGTATATTCAACATTCTTCACCAACACCATAATTCAAAGGCATTGATTTTTCTTCTTTGTTCTTCCTTATTCATCATCCAGCTTGCACATGCATATGAGTCAATTGAAAACACCGTGGCTTAGGTCAGGCACACCTTAGTCCTGAAAGTGACACCTTTGTTTTTTAAAAAGAGGTCTTTTGCAGCAGATTTGCCCAATATAATGTGTCATTTGATTTCTTGACTGCTACTTCCATGGGCATTGACTGTGAATTCAACTAAAATGAAATCCTTGACAATTTCTTGTAAAGATTATAGCCAACAAAACCCGATGGAGCAGTTTTACTCTGTAACGTATGAGGTCACTCTGAGCTGGAATCAATCTGACAACTTTTTTTTTTTTTTTTTTTTTGTGGTCTATATGAATATGGGGACACATATCACAGAGCAGAGTCTTCAGGCTTGTTTGTGGGTCGATAGAGAATCCTGGTATTTTTCACCATTTCCAACCTCCACCAGCACCAGGGTCTCTTGTATCTTTTCTTCTCTGACATGCATGGGTGGAAAGGTACAGTGAAGAAAACCCTCAAGAAATAGCAAAAAGAATAGCAATGTTAAAATCTTATCTTAACTGGGGCCTGTGGAGTTCATGGGAATCTCAGGAAGATAGCATGCAAGTACAACTTCCTAACTCTGCATATGACATTCATTGGAAAACTACTACCCTAGGATGATGGTGAGTCATATTAGTCAGTAGTTTTATACAGCGGTCTAAAATACAATTTTCAGGATTTTTTTACTGTTTTCCTTTCCTTGTTGCAAAGACAACCATTCAGCAAAGATGTCCATGACCTTTATACATCTATGGTGACTTGAAGGAAGTCACTCTCCCTCTACCTTAGACCTTAATCACCACTTGGCCACTCACTGAGGCCACCTGGCTCTTGTCATAGCCACTAGACAACAAAGCCAGCTCATTATTCTCTTTCACCATTCAACAGCTGCTCTAGGAGAAGGTGGGGAGTGGAGGAGTCAGGCCAGGGGAAATGGGAACAAAATGGGAGAGGCTGATTGGAGAGGGGTGTGAAATGGAGCAAAGCAAGGGCTGGAGGGAGAAGGGCCCACTTTCCTCTTCTGCTGCCCTTAGCAAGGCCTACCCAAGCTCCTCCTTATCTATAGGGTCTGTCAAGGGCAGAGTCTCCAGCTTTCTCTTGGACACATTAAGAAGTATTGGTTACAGACGAGGAGTATTGAACTTGAAGCTCTGTAAACCTTGCCAAATTTCACTCCGTAATTCATTTTCTAATAGTGCTCTTAATCTTTTTCTTTTTCAAAGCCCTCAATCAATATCGATTACCAAATGCTTCTGTATCTCTCCTAAAAGGGTTGAACTTGCTCCTTGATTGACCTTATTGGGGGAACATTTGGGTAAATATTTGCCCTTATGTGATACCACAGACTGGTTGAGTCCTTAAATAAAACTGAGTCTGCAAATAAAATTGAAGAGAAAAACAGCTACCTTTTATTCTGTGGCAGGCACTGTGTTAAATTTTACATGTATTATCTCATTTATCCTCACCTCAGCTCTATGAGGTAGATTCTAGGATTATCCCCAGATAGGGAATCTGAATCTAGAATGATCAAGTTGGTTGAATAAGGCCACACAGATAGTGATGGAAAGATCTGGACTATCCTAGTTCTGTTTAACCCAGTGCTCTTAACAATATCACCCAATATATACAGAGCATATATTTTGTGCAAGTGACTGAACTAGATATCTTAAAATAGCCATTTACTAGCTGAGGTTACATACAACTAACGACTCTTCCTTTCTAAGAGATAGCATAGCATTGTGGCCAAGTACTTGGGCTCTGGCCCTAGGCCTCCTGGGTTCAAGTTCTAACCTTTCTACTTACCAGTTTTTTATACCTCAGCTAGTTTCTCTGTGCCTCAGTTTCCCCTGTGAGAGCATGTGATAGTAGTATCTACCTCCTGAAGATTAGAAGACTTAGAATTTCTAGAGTGTCTGAAACAGTGACTAACACAAAGTAAGTTCTACAGGAGTTTGATCAATAAGTAAATTGGCTTTTAAATTGTGGCTGAGAAGAAAGCCAATGTGAATAGTGAAATCTTGCTAGACAATAACTCCAGCAAGAAAATCTTTAAAAGGAAAATGAAAAAAACACCTATCAAATTTCAAAATCCATAACAAGTTTGAAATTGAGAATATTGCCCAAATGTGTCTACAGAGCTGTGAAGTGTGAGTGTAATGAGCTAAACTGTCTAATTTTATTCAAAAGGCAAAGAAATAGGTTATTTAAAACGTTTAAATAGCAATGGCTAGCAATATTGGAGCCTGGTTTTGAGAGAACACTGGTATCAACTTCTAAATTATTTGCTTCCAAGACGCTGCAGGATTGTCTACAACAGGGCTGATTATTGCAGCTAATGAGTGGATTATTTATTGTGACTATTTAGGTACTGCCAGGAGGACACAGACTGCTTTCCAAACAGGCACAAGCTGTTAAGTAACACAGTTGACTTTTGAGAAATGAAACAATAGGAAGCCAGTTTTACACTGATGCCCCACGTGCCCTATTGAATCAGACTTTTATGAGGCTAGGAATTCCTTGTGCCCTTTGGGTCAGTCATGAAAATCAGGCAAGACCTTCTTTAAACTTTTGTGGGCACGCTTAAAGATCAATGCCTGAACCCAAAATTCAACCTTCTTCACAGTCTATATTTAATTTCATTGACTGTCTTCCTTCTTCAGATTTTGCTTTTAATCCTGGCCGCAAGAGCCACCTCCCATCAAAACGTCTGTTTTCATAAGAAGTGGGAGGAAGGTTTCATAGAGGGAGTGTCTGCTTTGAAGAAGCAAGCAAAGGGTTAAGAGAAATCAAAATGCCAGTTATCTGTAAGGTCGGCTGCTGGGGAGCAAAGCTATGAAAAACGAGAGAGTTTACTGCAAAAGGGCGCCCCTTGCTGGGGACTCACTGAACTGCACCGTCGTCAGCTCTGAGCTCTCAGTTCAGCTCAGCCCTGTAACCTAACCGAGCCGCAGGCGCGCTGGCGAGGGGCCTCCTTCCCCCAACACACAACGCATAGTCCAGACTCGCTGCAGATGTTTCTTTATGACCCGTCAAAATGTTTGCTGAATATCATCTGTTAATTTCCCAAACATCCTGGCTCTACTTCTTTTATGTGTAACCTGACTCAAGAGCTTAAAATAGATGACAGCAAAATAAAGTATAAAATAAAATACTAAACCATGAATGTGCATTTGTCCTAGAACATCGACAAATTGAGCTGCTCAGTAGGATTCCAATCTCAAGGGTCTATCTTCATTTTTCCGGATTTTCACGAGGGGCAGCCTGGAAAGGTGTTTGGTGATCATCCCTAGTCTTGGGCTTTTGATCGCGAAATTTAAAAACCATCACCATCTGTAGGGAGTGGTACTGGTCCCAACCAGTTTGTTGTGGCTGCAGTCACTCCCCTCCCCACCCTCAGCAAGTACCGCACAGCAGACCTGGGTACAATTGTGTGGCAGGAGAAGTTGCGAAGTTGTGACTGTCAGCAGCCCTTTGTGGGTGAAGTTTGTCAATCCCTCCCGAGTCTGGTTCCAGGTTCCTTTTAATAAAGGAATTCACATACTTCCTGAGGGCTATTTGCATTGTGGGATGGGATTCCTGGATGGAAAAATGCTTAATCCAAAAGAATAATTTCCTAATGGTGAAATAGTTGTCATTTAGGGAAATGGCATGGCCAACCCATCAAATCACACACCAGGGTTCCTCTACTCCTCTGTGGATAGAAGATCAGTTGCCATGGCAACTAAACCTCTAGCAGTTGCCCTTAAGGCAGTGTGGACTGGTTCCCTCTGTTTGGCAAATGGTAAGAAGAGAGCTGAAGCCAGAAGGTGGGAGGAAGTGGGGAGGAAATCCATCGGCCAGTGGTTCTCCCCGGGTCCTCACCATACCACCGGTTCCCTGCGCGGAGGGAAATGAGGCCAGCTGCGGCTCTGCTCCAGGAAGCTGGGAGCAGGCAGCTGGCCTGGGAACCCTTTGTCCTAAGGGAGGTCTGCGGAGAGAAGCAGCCGCTGATTATAGGATATTTCATCAGAGCAGCTGCAACCGATCAGCTCCTGACTCAGTGCCTCACAGAAGGTCCGTCCCTAAAAACTTCTCAAGCTGTGTGCGTTGAACTTTATCGAGAGGCTCTACTACTGTCAGAGCTCTTTTAAAGGGAAAGGCAGCCTTAATTTTTGTTTTCTTCCAATCAGCTGTTTGTTAGGATAGGTTGTATAAGTGTGGCCCTCAGACCAGCGGGACCACATCAGCTGGGAACTGGATGGAAATACAAATTCTAGTGCCCCATCCCAGACCTATTGAATCAGAAACTCTGGGGTGGGACCCAGCGATCTGTGTTTCACAGGCTCTCTGGGTCATTCTGATGCACACTAAAGTTTGAGAACCATAGAAATAGGTGAGAAATTGATAATTTAATTAATATAGGAATATATAATGGGAATGATGAGAGGTGAGTGAAAAGGTGACCCAAGCCCTCTGAGGAATAAGAGGTCAAATGCAGTTCTTGATGCTCAAAGCCTTTTGGTTTCCTCCGCTGCTGGATCCCAGTGCACACCTCTAGTATCCTGTTGAGTTTGGATGGACAAGAATATTGTCTGCAATTTTTGACTTCATTCTTACGGAAGACTACAGTTTGTTTAATAATGACCAACTTTATAGCCAAATCACTGGAGAGCTTCCTGACTCTATAAGGTATTTTAAACCAGCTACAGAAAGGAAAACTTTGGCTTCAGTAACTTTTTTTTTAGATTACGGAAGTTTTTTTTTTTTATTTTATTGAACTGATACTTATTATTTTCTTTCAATGTCCTGAAAGGCAGCTAAGATATAGGGAAATGAGTATATAGTTTTTCTTGGGAATAGCTCTTGGGGTACTCTTTTTTGAAGTACTCAGGTTAGGGTACAACAGATTATCATTATATTTCTAACTGAGGGTGTATCTTTAGGATATAAGTCGGAAGGTTGTTTGGCTTCAGTAACTGTTGATAGTCTTCAGCAGATAGTTGTGGGATGTGATCACTATGGACTAATATGAGGAGGCGGATAATTTTTCCACAGGGCATTGTGGTGTGTGTCTTTCTCTGGCCCGAAGAGTTCTTTGCACCTTATCTTTTCACCCATTTTGAAAACTGCTTGGCGCAGCTCCCTCCTGAGGACAAGGACTTGAGTAGCAGCTGCCATTGATAGAGGGCTTACTGTCAGACGCTTTGCTGAGTACACGCACCAGTTTCTCATCGAGTTCTCTTCACAACCCAATGAAGTAGATGCTTTTAATTTTTCTCATTTAACAATAAAAGATAATGAATAACTTGCTCAAATTCCCAAAGCTAGTACGTGGCCAGTCCAGGGTGAGAACCGTGTGTGGTCTGATTTCAGCAACTGTGGACTTAACCATAATTTCCCTTAAAGCCCCAGGCCAAGGGCCACCTCCTGGCCAGCTCTCTGTAGAGACTACCTCTTTACACCACTGCTAATATTACTACTAATAACTTACAGAGTATTTACATTGGTTATCTCATTTCATCTTCCCAACAGCCCTATGAAGTAGACAGTAGTGTTAAGATCCCAGTGATACAGATATGGAAATGGTAGCTTCAAGTAGCCCAGCACCCTGTCTGAAATCACACAGCTGGTATGTGGCTGAGCCAAGGTTCAGACCAGGCAGTGCATTCCTATTTAATATACTCCATTCTACCACTTAGCTCATCATGCCTTGTATTCAAATCATTTATGTTGATAATGTGGTTATCAGATACCTAATGGCAGGCCCTTTGAGTTAGCTATAACTTTTTTTCTTTCAAATATTTGAAAGAAACCAGGATCTAAAACTTTTTTAAAAAATCATTATTTTATTTTAGCTTTAATTACAAAAGTAATACATGCTTATAATAAAAAGTCAAACAAATCAGAAAACTGTTAAATTTTTTATATTCCCCATACCAAAAAAAACAAAAAACCAACCAACCAAAGAAAAAAAAACCCAAACCTACTGCCGTGGGGTTGAGTCTGACTCATAGTGACTTTATAGGACAGAGTATAACTGCCCCGTAAGGCTTCCAAGGTAGTAATCTTTTGGGAGGAGCCCTGGTGGCACAATGGTTAAGAGCTTGGCTGCTAAACAAAAGGCAGGCAATCTGAATCCACCAGCCGCTCCTTGGAAACCCTATGGGGTAGTTCTACTCTATCCTGTAGAAGTCAGAATCTACTTGATGGCAACAGGTTTGGTTTTTGGTTTTTTAATCTTTAGGGAAGCAGACTGCCACATCTTTCTCCCTTGGAGTGGCTGGTGGGTTTGAACTCCTGACCTTTTGGTTAGTAGCTAAGTGCTTTAACCACTGTGCCACCAGGGCTGCTTATATTCCCCATAGCACCCCAAATATTGCCTGACACAACGTAGTTGTGCAATAAATATTTGTTGAATGGAACTGAGTTCACATATAGGCAATATGTTCATAACTGTGTTTTGAGCACCAAGAACTGTGCAGGGGGGTTGTAGGGATGCAGCTCCTGCCTCTGTCCTCATGGAAGACAGGTAATTCACGTGACGTGAGTGGGACAAAGGGGGAGGGGTTGGCATTGGAGGAGACTAAGCCAAGAGGAGTAACCAGGTTCTGGGGGTTCAGCGAAGGCCTCCCAAGGACATGATATGAGTTCCCTTTCTGAACTCTGCCTGTCTACCCCATGATATTAATTTAATCTACACTGAAAATCCACATTTATTCAAGACGACTTGGTGGCACAATGGTTAGGCACTTGGCTGCTACATGAAAGATTGGCGATTTGAACCAACCCAGCTGTTCCGAGAGGGAAAGATCTGTTGATGTGCTCCCATAAAGATTACAGCCTAGAAAACTCTATTGGGGCAGTTCTACTCTGTCACGTGTGATTACTATGAATCGAAATAGGCATGACGGCATCTAACAACAACAACATTCATTTATTTATTCATTCATTCAACAAATATTTATTAAGCAAGCACTGTGTGTTAGGTCCCGGGGCTGGGCCCTGGATGGTTCCCCCCTCCCTCTTTTAAGTAAGAGCTTTATTGAGATATAATTCATATATAATACAATTTACCCATTTAAAGTGGCTTTTAGCAAGAAGGGGAGAGTGTTGACATGTCGAGGGGTTGGCAACAAATGTCACAAAACAATATGTGTATTAATTGTTTAACGAGAAACTAATTTGCTCTGTAAACCTTCATCTAAAGCACAATTTAAAAAAAAGGAAAGTGGCTTTTAGTATATTCACAGTTTTGCGACCATGACCGCAATCACTTTTAGAACATTTTCATCACCCCAGTAAGAAATTCCATACCCATTAGCAGTCATTCACCATTTCCTTTTAACATCCATCCCCCTCCAAGTGCTGGGTAACCACTAATCTCTTTTCTGTTTAACAGGTTTACCTATTCCGGAAATTTCATATATATGAATCATATGGTCTTTTGTGATTGGCTTCTTTTACTCAATGTATTTTCAAGCTTCATCCTATTGTAGGATAGATCAGTACTTCATTCCTTTTTATTGCTGAATAATAGCCCGTATGGGTTATTATGGATATTCCAGTTACTTTGGAGTGGCAAGTAAATTTCAACTCAAGGTGACCCCACGTGTGTCAGAGTATAACTCTGCTGCATAGGATTTTCAATGGCTGAATTTTTGGAAGTAGATTACCAGGCCATTCTTCCAAGGCACCTTTGGGTGGACTTGAACCTCCAACTTTTCAGTTAGCAGCCAAGCGCGTTAACTATTTGCACTACCCAGGGACTCCTGTGGATATACTACATGTTATTTATCCATTCCTCAGTTGATGGACGTTTCAGTAGTTTCCATTTTTTAGCTATTATGAGTAATGCTGCTATGAACATTCACATACAAGTTTTTGTGTGGATACATGTTTTTATTTCTCTTGGGTATATACGTAGCAGTAGAATTGCTGGGTCATATGTTAATTCTATGTTTAACTTTTTGAGGAACTACCAGACTGTTTTCCAAAGTGGCTGCACCATCTTTAGTTCCCACTAGCAATGTATGAGGGTTCCAATTTCTCCATATCCTCCTAAACACTTGTTATTATCTGCCTTTCTGATTGCAGCCGTCCTAGTGGGTGTGAAGTGGTATTTCTTTGTGGTTTTGATTTGTATTTCCCTGATGGCTAACCTGGAGGTTTTTGAGCATGGTGGTGATCTGGCTTAGATTTTAAAAAGTATCTGTCTTGCTAAGAACAGACTGTAGTGGGGAGAAGGGAGGGAGTAGGGTAGGAGGAATCAGTTAGGAGGTTACCACAGTAGTCCAGGTGAGAGATAGTGGTGGGCAAGCGTGGTAGCAGTAGAAGTGGCAAGAAGTAGTGGGATCCTGGATTCTGAAGAACTCTCATGTAAGAAGTATGAGATTTCCAGGTTATTTACAAGGTAGAAAAGACAAAGACTTCATTGTTGTCCTTGGAAAATGAAAGAATGGCTGAGCATTAGGTTTCGTACTAAGCAAATACAGTAAGGAGAATGGTGGGCCTGTGAGCCCGTTTTTGATGGGATCTACACCTACATCAGTATCCTGATAGCACACGGAGGGTACTGTAGTTGGGGTTAAGTGTGGCCTTGGGAGTCCATCAGAGCTTGGACTGGAGACCTGGCTCTGACACAGTGAGTCTGGGTTACCTTAAACACACCGTTTAAGATCTCTTTGCTCCAATTCTTACCCACAAGAGGAAAACAATTCCTAACTTTTCCAGGGCTATTGTGTGGGAGTTATCTGGGGATGTCAAAAGCATTATGGTCATTTCCTAGGAGCTTAAGAGGAGAAAGGAGCCCCGGTGGTGCGGTGGTTAAGCGCTTGGCTGCTAACTGAAAGGTCTACTCCGCAGGGAAAGATGTGGCAATCTGCTTCCATAAAGATTTATAGGCTTGGAAACCCTATGGGAGCAACTCTACTCTGTCCTATAGGGTCACTATGAGTTGGAATCAACTTGACTACAATGAGTTTGGTTTTATTTGGTTTTGAGAAGAGAGAGGTAGCTTTAGGCGGGAGTCAGTGGAGAAAAAGTGAGAGAGGAGAAGAGCTTTAAAATGTTTTGGCTAGGATCACTGAAATGCAACAGTCATTCATATTTTCCTACTTTGGAATGATGTTTCTTCCTTTCAGCCATCAAGAAAAGGCAAATATCTTCTTTAAACATTTCACATGAAAATAGAAGTTTACTATTTTGCTATCCTGAGTCATTTAGCAATCATGATTTGATTTAAGTAAGTTGATTGGAGGTGTGTGTCAATGGATTTAGGAACTGGAACAATCCATGGCCTCAGTTTAACCTTTCACAATGTCACTCAGACATTGTCCAGTCTCTGTTAAGTTCCAGTTGATCAATCAGATTAAGTCTGATGCATGAAAGACAAGCTACCGTTCTATGTTGATAGAATTCTCCCTTTACTGAGTGCCCTCTGAAGAAGCCAAACACACAAAAGTTCCCAGCAAGGGCAGAGGAACAAGATCCCAACCATCATATTCACATTTAGACAAAATTTACCTTTGGGTATAATGTCCATTGACTTCTTAATAGCAACTTTAAAGTGTCCAAAAAAAGATTATTCACTTTTTCAGCTGAATGTTTTGTTGTTTTACCTTTGTTTTTGATTTATGATTTTAAAAATAAAATACACAATCTAGTTTCTGTACTAGTTATGCATTTGATTTATTAGGCAACATGAAATATGTGAAAATGTGTATCATTTTACAGTTACAAAACTAACAATAATACATATAAGTAGCGGTATGTACCTACTCAGCTTATAGAGGAGTGAAAAAGAGTAGACCTGTATATTGTTGATATGAGTCTTGATGTGTGAGCCAAAGAATTACCTTATTCTTTGACTAAGTCCCACTAACTCCAGATTATTCCTATTTCTTGGTTATTTTGAGTTGAGGATGTTTGTAGAAGAAGGGGAGTGAATTGCCTTTTCTGTCAGGAACCCCTCATGGTACTTGGTATTCTTATGGGTCTAGAAATGGCTTGGCTGGTATAGCAGTGACTGGATAGCTATTCATCCAACCTGTTTCCCTTTCTTTTTGGGCACCAAAAGAGTCTACATTTTCTAGCCTCTTTTTCAGTTAAATATGTTCATAAACCAAAAAAACCAAACCCACTGCCCTCGACTCCATCCCGACTCATAGGGACCATCTAGAACAGAGTAGAACTGCCCCACAGGGTTTCCAAGGCTGTAAATCTTTACAGAAGCAGACTACCACATCTTTCTCCCATGGAGCGGCTGGTAGGTTCAACCGCCAATCTTTCAGTTAGCAGCCAAGCACTTTAACCACTGTGCCACCAGGGATCCTTAGATAAGTTCATACGACTAAGTTTTGGTCAGCGAAACATGAGTGGAATGATGTTTATTCCCCAAATGCAATGATGATTTAACATTATGAAATCTGTTATGTTATTCTCCATATTAATATGGAGGGGGAAAAGTATCTTTTTGAAAGATACTGCAAAAGCATTTGATACAATTCCACACCAGTGAGCTAATGGAAAAAAAGTAACCTCAAAATAGAAGAAAACTCCTTTAACTTGCTAAAGCCACTTAATAAATGGTAACTGTTATTCTGTTCATTATGTATCTTTTGACAGCCAAGGTTCATGGCAATAGTTGCCTTGCTGTTGCTGTTAGGTGCCATGGAATTGGTTCCAACTCATAGCAACCCTGTTACAACAGAATGAAACACTGCCTGGTCCTGCGCCATCCTCACAATTGCAGCCACTGTGTCAATCCATCTTGTGGAGGATCTTCCTCTTTTTTGCTGACCCTCTACTTTACCAAGCATGATGTCCTTCTCCAGGGACTGGTCCCTCCAGATAACATGTCCAAAGGGCAAGAAATGAAGTCTCATCATCTTCACTCTTAAGGAGCATTCTGGCTGTACTTCTTCCAAGACAGATTTCTTCGTTTTGGTAGCCCGTGGTATAGTCAGTATTCTTCGCCAACACCATAATTCAAAGGTGTCAATTCTTCTTTGGTCGTCCTTAGTCACTGTCCAGCTGTGAGGCAATTGAAAATACCATGGCTTGGATCAGGCCCACCTTAGTCCTCAAAGTGACATCTTTGTTTTTTAACACTTTAAAGAGGTCTGTTGCAGCAGATTAGCCCAACGCAATATGTTGTTTGATTTCTTGACTGCTGCTTCCATGGGCATTGACTGTGGATCCAAGTAAAATGAAATCCTTGACAACTTCAGTATTTTCTCCGTTTATCATGATGTTGCTTATTGGTCCAGTTGTGAGGATTTTTGTTTTCTTTATGTTGAGATGTAATCCATACTGAAGGCTGTAGTCTTTGATCTTCAGCAGTAAGTGCTTCAAGTCCTCTTCACTTTCAGCAAGCAAGGTTGTATCATCTGCATATTGCAGGTTGTTAACAAGTCTTCTTCCAATCCTGATGCTGCGTTCTTCATGTATAGTCCATCTTCTTGGATTATTTGCTCAGCATACAGATTGAATAAGTATGGTGAAAGGATACAACCCTGACACACACCTTTTCTGATTTTAAACCACACAGTATCCCCTTATTCTGTTGGAACAACTGCCTCTTGGTCTATGTACAGGTTCCTTATGAGCACAATCAAGTGTTCTGGAATTCCCATTGTTTGTAATGTTATCCATAATTTGCCTTAGAGTAGCTTATTACTTATTTACCTAAAAGCAAGTCTGACCAGTGAAGTTTACTAAAGTCAAATTCCAAAGATATAAAAATAGTTCACTCAATTGAACTTATTCTTTGTTGCCAGAATCTTTGTATGTTATCAGGGAGAAGAAACTTGATTTCAAGATCGTTCGTTGGTTTGATTTTGGATTCAGGACTTGAAAACTTAAAGGTCCCTGAAGAACCCCAAAGCTTTCATCAAGACTGTAAAGCAGAAATGGCTCTCCTTTAGGGTGGGATGAAGCCTGTGGTCTTTCCAAATCCCTTTCCTGAGGGTTGGAGCCTTCTGCATACAAAGGGACTGCCTGTGCCCAGGGTCCGTGAAGAACCTCTCCTCCCTCACAATCTCACTCAAGCCAATTCATGAAAATAAACTAGTTTTTGGACTCACTTAACTTCCTTTATAAATTTTTTCTACCACGTTTAAAAAAACAAAGGTTCAGATTTCACGCCTGGTAACAAAATTATGCTTTTAAACTTCTAAAAATGCTTCCAATGTGCTTGAATTAAATGGTATTTCGTTTATTTAGGCATAGATCGCTCAAAAAACAAAAAAAGGTCTTTCTATATTTGGCAAATGGTAAGAAAAGAGACATTAAACTATTTGCACTTTTAAGTACCACTGAGCAATACTTTTATTCCCCAAATGCAAAGCTTTGAAGGAGATTGTGTCTAATAATTAGCTGGTAGACCAGATTACTCAGGAGTCTCTTCTAGTCTCATAAGTAAATAGTATTTCTTTGTTGTAATTATTTATTTTCCCAGGAGGCCAGAAAGGCTGTAATCTTAACAACAATTTTATCTGTTTCCTCTCCTCTATAATGATTTACTGTGTATACCTAAGAGACTGAGAAATGTCTTTGGGTTTCCCTAGGCCAGACTTCCAGAGATATTTCTCTTTTAAAGGACCAGATGTTAAGCTAAATCCCCTGTTTATAGAATGTTAAGGTTGTGACACAAGTCAATAAAAGCCTGGAAGTACTGTTACTGCTGACATTGCACCCCTAACACACGCCATTGTGCCTTTTATTTCTCCTTCACAATAGTGTGGAGTTAAGGAGGGAGTGTAAAACTTAACTTTGAATTTCCTGGCTTTTGCTGGTTTGTTGAGCAATCCTGATGCTATTGAATTTTTTTCCCCCTTGCTGGGTGGTTGTTATTCTGGTGTGCAGTTGTGTCTTGTATTTTTCTAAGAATTACAATGGTTTGGATATGTCCTATTGTTATGAATGTAAACTGTAGGTTGACCTTTGGCATGATAAGTGGAATCAGAGGAATTCGTGCAAAATGTGCAAATTCATTTGAACCTGACAGTGATTTTCAGTGGGATAGGTAATGTTATGTATGGACTTCTTTTATTCTTTGGCTTGAACCAGCTCATGGAGTTGCTGCTATGACATGAAGACAAGCACCCAAATAAAAAGGAAAACATTCTGCCAATCATCATGGTACTTCCAAACTTAGAGAGCCCACGTTCGTCCTTTAGGGGCAGCAGGCACCCCTTCGCTCACTCTTTCCAGTGGATTTACTGCAGAATGGTGGTCCTGAGCTTGTTCATGTGGCAAAATTGAGGAGTCTTTATTGATAGACCTTTTCTTCTTCTTCCTTTTATTTATTAAAATTGATTTGTTTATTTTTTTATTACAAAAGCTATACATATACGTATGTATGTACATATACATATTCATGCTAGAAAAATTGTTAGATAAAAATAGGCAAAAAGAGAAAGATGAAAGCATTACTTAGTCAACCACTGCTAACAATTCAGTGTATATCTTTCTAGGCATTTTTCTTATGCAAAACTAATTTTTTAAAAAAAGGAATCATACCATAAATACTGTTTTGTAACCTACTTTCTTTTAAACTACAAACTCAAACACACTTGCACACCAATAATGTTTGTCTAATTTTTTAAAATATAGAAAAAACATGTCTATAGTTTCAAAAAAGAAGAAAACATCACATGAAGTAATTTGTTTAAGTTTTAAACTTTGTGTTGTTTTACATATTTATTTCCTTTATATAATATTCCTTGATTAGATGAACCATAATTTATGTAAGTGATCTTCTCTTATCTTTCCACTGGGTTGTAAACTCTGTGGAAGCCTGTCTGTTTTATCACCATTGTATCCTCAGCACCAGCCTGATGCCCATAACATAATAGGCTCTCAGTAAAGAACTGATAAAAGGATAAGTAAACTTTTAGATGGTTTTTGCTTTTCTCCATTACAAACACTCTTCCACATATAACTTTAGTCACATGTGTTTTTGTAGGTTTTGTGTAGTTCTAAAATTAGAATTGCTGAGCGATGGGCATTTGAAGCCAAACTGTCTGAATTTGTATCCTGGTTCTACCGCTTACAGATGGTGTGCTGAGGCTGGCACGTGAGAGCCAATCTCGTGCATCTCTTCCCAACTCTGAGTTCAGTAAACTCAGGTTGGTAACTTGGAATTGGCTAAAGAGGGGGTATGGTATTACACCACAGAAACTGGCAAATGCTACTAACCCCCCCCCCCCATATCTCTCTGTCTCTGAGTGCTGGTTTACTAGCACACAACTGCTATGACCATAGGAAAGTTACATAAATTCCCAGGGGCTTAGTTTTCTCAAGTGTCAAAAAGGGACAATTGAGTACTACCACATAGGCAGCGTTCCCGCCTCCATAGCTCCAGGAGGCACTATTCACATGCGGAGTACATGGCCTGCAGTTGCGGAGTGCTTGGCCCTGATTTTAGGGTTGTGGTGAGGATTAAATGGTTAATACGTGTAACTGTGCAAGTACTTAGCCCCAACACACACTAAGCAATCAGTAAATGCAAGCAACTATTAAATTATGTTATTGTAGATACATTATTTTAGATGTTCCAAAATATTCTCCAAAAGTGTTATACCAGTTGATATTCTCACTACCAGTTTCCTCACTCCTTTTCCACGAATGAATATTATTCACTTTTCCCAGTTAATTACTGAAAAATATCTCCTTATGATATTCATTTGCTTTTCATTGATTATTGGTGAAGCCAAGCATCCTTTCATTTGTTTATTGGTCATTGTTATTTCTATGAACTATCTGTTTATGCTTCTTGTCTACCTTTCTATTAGCGTCTTCTTCTTCTTCTCCTCTCCCTCAGTCTCTTCTTTCTTCTTAGTAAATCCCTCTGGAAGAGCTCTTTGTATACCTTTTCCATTGTATGTTTTGTAAGCATTTTCTTTGGTTTGTCTTCTGACTTTTTTTTATTCTGTTTTGTTTTTATGTTTTCTTGCCACACCAAAGATATTTAAAATTTGCATGTAGTAAAAATCATCAACATTTTCTGTGTTTAGTACCATGCTTTGAAAGACACTTTAAAATTATAAACACAATCTCAAAAAATTCCAGTAATTACAGCACAGCATTTTTAATAGCTGCAGAGTATTTCACGTATGGATGGACATCTAGGTTGTTTTCATATCTATCTTTTATCCATTTATTTATTTTGCTATTATGACTACAACGATTATAAATAAATGTAAGTATATAATACTTAACATAACAATTATAAATACACATAATTATAAATAGCTATTTTGCTATTATAAATGGTTCTAGTTCAACATCCTTGGAACTAAATTTTTGCACACATCTCAAATTATTCATTTAGGATAGTGCCAAATTGTCCTCCAGAAAGGTTATACTGTTTTTCACTCTCCTAATCAGCATACGAAAATGTTCTTATGTATTGAAAAAATAAGAAATTTGTGAAGCTAAATGTTCACATTGAGATTTTGGGATGCAGCTTGTCATAGCATTTTTTCTTTTAGCTGAGAAGACGTCTCAATGTCTTTCCAATTCTGATTTTGTTACGTCGCCACCCTATAAATTATTCCAAATACAAAGACTGAAATGCGTTGCTAAGCTCTTTATAGGATTTGGGGACATAACAACAACTGGAAAGGCAGCCTGAGCTGCGGCATAGTGTTCATTGTTACATCTCATCCAGAGACAGTGCACAAATGCAAAGCGAGGCTAAGCAAATGAAGATTAAAGTGATGTGCCTCGGGGGGAGCCCGGTCCACAAAACCTGGTACGTGAATTAGAGACAATAAGAATGTGAATCCTGAGGTTCAGAAATAGCTAATGCGGATTGTTGGAAGTGTAAATGTGGTCTGAAGACGTCCAATATATTTCTGGTGTGAGCTGTCACACTGCAAATTTAGCAAAGGGTGCAGGAATGATTTCACATAACAGTTCACCCAACGATTTACATGGGTGCAGGCAGTGGGATCACATGGCACTGGTGAACCAATAGACAACAGATCTGCTTTGCCACTGACAATCAACTGACACTGAGAGATGTCAGCAGCCAATATGACTGAGAACTGGGAAGGCATAATAACATTTACATTGATGTTTTCAGCTGCATTTGCTACATGTTTTCTCTCTGCTATTGCAAAGATGCAATATGTTGATCGTACAATAAATTCCCCAGCTTTCATTCTTTAAGGCTTTCAAACCCAAATTAGATAATTTCATAGCAATGTTGTGGTTTGCTGCTATTACTCTAAAATGGAATCAATACCTATCTTATATATGTGGTTTTTCAGGGATCATTGTTTCTATTTCTTGAATACCAGTGTCATTTAATCAAAAGGCGAAATTCAAGAAAAGGCAAGATTATATTGTCCTGAATGTTAAGCAATATCCTGCATACATAGACATTGATGAATATTTCAAGGAGCATCTAATTGCTAATCCTTGTCACTTTAAAAGATTCTGTTGTTACACACACCCAGACTCTTATACTCAGACTAGAAAAAGATGACAATTTGGTGAGACTGAATTCTGCTATGTAGATGCACACTCCCATGTTCTTCTGGGGGAAAGAGAAAATAAAGGTTAAAATGAAAAGAACACAGGAGTTATGTCCTAACTTTTATTTATTTTTAACATTTATAGAGATCCAACTCTTTCCTAGACCTCATTGCACTTTTTAGATAAAGCTGACAAAAACAACTGTCATGCCCCAAAATGACAACTGTGGAATTTTAAAGGCTGATTGGTTATAGCGCCAAGAAGGAAATAATGACAACTACCTACCTATGAGGTGCATATGGCTTGCTATTTCTCTCAGGGTCTCAGGGGAGAGATAAAGTTTATTTGTCTTTTCTCATTCCCCATGTGGACAGCTAGTTTGGAGGAGAAGATGTGGTGTAACAGAAATGCCAGGAAAGCCTGAGACCAGACACTGGGTTATAATCTTGTCCGGGAGATAACTTTCTACCTCAGGAACATGGCTCCACTTTCAGATCCCATGTCTTCATCTGTAAACGAGGTCTCAGCTTCTCAGAAGAAAATTCCGTGAATCTCTCCACTGAGATGGACAAGAGACGGTGACTCTTGTCTTCTGACAAGAGAAGGGAATCTTCTCTTCCAAGCAGGAGGAAATTTGAGAGAGTGGATAGCCGCTGGGTGTAGAAGAGCCTGAGTTTGTTCTAGTTCAGAGAGAAGAAACAGGGAAGAGTGCTTGTGTTCAAGGATTGTCAACCATGAGTGCCTTGTAGCCCCCTGAGGATGCAAGAAAAGGGTCACCACTATCTGAAAATTACTGGATCATAGGATCTATCAGGGTGGGACCCTCTATTGCATTCATCACGGTATCCCTAGAGCCTTACACTGCAGTATTGTTAAAATGGCATGGTGGCATCAGAAGTCCTCTAATTTCACAGTGGGGAGGTGGAAGGGGGGAGGATAATCATCATCAACATCAGCTCAAGGCTGATTCCTATGAGGAGATATACCTGCTCTCTCCAACCTTTTTACCAGTTCTGATACCAGCCGTCTCTCCCACGGCACTCTCTACTTCTCTGCTGAGTTTGATAATTCATTGCCATGGCCATGCAGAACTCACAGACTATACTTACAGTTATGGGGTTTCTCAGGGAAGTAACAGGTACAACTCAGGATACAATTCTTCTATCAGGACAGCTTCTTCTCGGCCATGCCCACAGGCAGCTCTCCTTTGGCCTCTTGGCCCCTTGATCCCTTGGCCTGGCCTCTACCCTGCTCAGGCAAGTGTTACAAACAGGGCTTCAAACTGATTCTTCTTGGTTCAATCATGGCCGAAGAAGTGACGCTGAAACAGACTCGAATTTTTAAAACTTGGGTGAACCGGAACCATAACTGGAACAGGAAAAATTATGGATCGAAGCCCTGCTAGAAAATTAATCTCCCTCTTGGAAAACAAGGGCAGCATATGCATTACATAGCAACCAAATCTCTTGCCCGTTGGATTTTTTTTTTTTTTTGGCTTTAACAAACAGAAATTTATTCTTTCACAGTTTAGGAGACCAGAAATCCAAATTCAGGGCTCCAGCTCTAGGGGAAACTTTGTCTGTCTGTTGGCTCTGGGGGAAGGTCTTCATCTCCTTTCAACATCTGTGGGCCCGGCATTCACTGGAAATCTCCATGTGTCTTGGCATCAATCTTCTCCTGGGTCTAGGAGCTTCTCAGCACAAGAACCCTGGGTCCAAAGGCTCCTGGCTCTCCTTTCTTGGTGGTAATGAAGTCTCTCTCCTCTGCTGGTTTCTCTCTTTTAGATCTCAAAAGAGATTGACTCAAAATACAACATAATCCTATAGATTATGTCTTGCCTCATTAACATAACTGCCTCTAATCCTGCCTCATCAACATCATAGAGGTAGGATTTACAACACGTAGGAAAATCACATCAGATGACAAAATGGAGGACAACCACACAATACTGGGAATCATGGCCTAGTCAAACTGACATACATTTTTGGGGGACACAATTCAATCCATAACAATGAGTGAGGAAACTGTTTTGTTTTTTTGATTTGAAGGTTTAGTAACTGCTAGAAGAAGAGGTAGCCCGTTGGCTTGTTCGCTGAGTCAGAAACAGTGGTGCCTCACTCAAAGATGGCAGATGACTGTACTGCTTTCAATGTGTGTGGCTCTCCTCTGTGCTGGCAATAATCCAATCTCATGCATCAGACTCCTGAAAGGGCTCACTACGCCTATTCTGAGTCTCTCGTTCCAGGGCTCTGACCTGTAATTTTTCCCGTTCTGGTTATGGTTCTGGGTCACCCAAATTTTAAAAATTTGGGTCTGTTCCAGTTTCAGTTCGTTGGCCATGACTGAACTGGTTTGAACCTGTTCAAAGCCCTGGTTACAAAGCTCTTTAGTTCTGCCAAAAAGTGTCTGGAGGCACCCCACTCCACCCATAAGGCTTGGCCCAAAGGTGCTCAGATCTCTCCGTGGTTTGGCGCTCCCACTGTAGCCACCACACTCTGTGGGCCAGGAAGCCCACTGCACCATCTTGTGCCAGTCTCCTGGTTCTGCTGCTACTGTTTCTCTGCCACTGGACTCTGCCATGCTTGCTGTCACTTCTCGTCGCTTCTCACGGTTTCTGGTGTTACACATCTCTCTGTATCCTAGGTCTAGGAGGTTCTCAGCGTATGGACCCTGGGTCCAAAGGACATGCTCCACTCCTGGTTCTTCTTAATGGTAGTGAGGTCCCCTTCCTGCCTCTGGCATTGGCTTCCTTTAAGCCTAGCAGATGGCATAATTCACCAATCCCCTTGTTAGGGTTCCATACACTTTATTTGCATGGTCCTGCTCCTACACAGTTTCCATGTACTTTATTTGCATTATTAGCAAGCTGTCCAATCCTCTTGGTGGGTCACAAGCACCTTATTTGCATAGCACCTCTCAATCATTTTGTGAGAGTCACAAGACCATGGCTAGAAGGGCCATATTAAGTAGTTTTCTGCACTGCAGGTATGCAGGAGGCACTAGATGCAGATTTACTGTAAAGCGAATAAACTTTAAGAATCAGGGCCTCTCTTGCACAGGCCCCTTCTATTTGTATCCTAAGAATCACTCATTTTTACATCAAATTTTCTATTTGCAATTTTGTATTCTTTTTCATCAGAGTCTCCCAAATAATATAAAAACTTCAGGCCCCATCAAACCTGTATCTGCCTCCCATTGGGATGCAATAAATATTTGTTGATCTAGTAAGTAAAAAAAAAGCAAAACAAACAACGGCAACTGGGAGGATCAAATATGACCTTGATCAGTCAAAGGCAGTGTTTCCAAAGTATTCCTAAACAGCAGTGGGCAATGATTTACTTCAGTGAATTCAGCCAGTTAAGTTTGGTTCTTACTTGTCAACTGAAGGCAGGAAGGCAAATGTGTTTAAGCCTCTCTTCTTATGGTACTCTGAGTGATTGAGGTAGGGTAGTGAGCATCTCTGGAGGTAGGAGAGGTGAGTATAGGGGAAGCTTTGTGCTTAGTGAAGTCCCTGGGTGGTGCAAATGGTTAATGCTCTCATCTACTAACCAAAAGGTTGAAGGTTTGAGTCCACCCAGAGGCTCCTTGGAAGAAAGACCAGGCAATCTACTTCTGAAAAATCAGCCATTTAAAACCCTATGGAGCACAGTTCTACTCTGACACACACAGGGTCTTCATGAGTTGGAATCGCCTTGATGGCAATGGTTTACTGGTTTGTGCTTGGCAGTGTTCTATGTGCTTTCATATACATTATCTCACTTAATTTATTGTTCCCTTTTCATAGATGAGGAAATAAGCACAGAGAGGTAAAATTATTTTTCTTAAAATCCTGTAACTATCTGGAAAAGTTGAGATTTGAACCTTGATTTGTTGAGTCCCAAATCCTCTTTTCTCTACTGCTCCATGTTATTCTATAGTGAGAAAATGGCTGGCCCCTTTTGAAATTGCAAAAATCTAAATAAAAATCAGAAAAGCTCAAAGGAGGATAGTAATACACTAAAGTGAATAAGAATTAGAGGATGTGACATCAATTATCTGGTTGATTTATGACCTGTGACATCTTTTATTCAGCTGCGTATTAGAACAAGACCCACGTAATTTGGGTGGACTGGGAAGGATTCATGCATTTGGCTTATAGGAGGACTTCAAGAAACAGTGTACTTAGAGGAGGGATTTTAAGCAAGGCCTGAAGAGGGTTCAAAGATCAAACAGAGGAAATTTGTATTCCGAAGGATCAAAACAGGTGCATAAACTTAAATGATAAGAAATAACTTCTCCATCAAATTTTAATTTCCCTGTAGTTCTGCAGAGCTCTTGGTTATTCATTCCTTGTATTAGGAATCCTTAAAGAAGTTCCACTTTGGGGTACTGCAATGTTTGTCAGGCTGTGCTAGGCACTGTGGTGCATAAAAAAAGAAACATCTGATGCAATCCCTGCCCAGAAGAACTAACAGGGCAGTTAGGGACTGTGATCATTAAGGTTGTGTGTCAACTTGGCTGGGCCATGATTCTCAGTGGTTTGGCAGTTATGATATAGTTTGGCAGTCATATAATGATGTAATCATTTTCATGATGAGATCTGATGTAATGTGATCACTTCCATGGTGGAATCTGCTGTGAATAGCCAGTCAGTTGAAAGGAAGTTTCCTTGTGGGTGTAGCCTGCATCCAATATAGGTGGATTTTCTGGCAAGGCTTGTGGCCTTTTGCTCGCTCTGGATCCTGCAGCTGGCTCCTGTTCATCTAACCTCCAGTTCTTTGGATTTGAGCTAGCAGCTTACCCGCTGATCTGGGGATTCGTCAGCCTCTGCAGCCTGTGATACAGAGGCCTGTTGTCTGACTTGCTGGTCTTAGGTTTGCCAGCCCCTGCAGGTACATGAATCAGGAGAAGCCTCCGCCTGACCCACAGACTTGGGACTTTCTAGCCTCTGCAACCTTGTGAGCCATTTCCTTGATATAAATCTCTCTCTCTCTACATAGATAGATAGATAGATGCATCACTGGTTTTGCTTCTCTAGAGAACCCAGCCTAAGACAGGGAGTGTCTTAGTTACCTACTGCTGCTCTAAGAGAAATACCATAACTGGATGGTTTTAAAGAACAGAAATTTATTTTCTCGACGTCTGGAGGCTAGAAGTCCTAATCAAGATCTCTGTCTTGTGGATTCCTTCCTTGTCCATAGATCCAGGTGTTCCTTGTTTCCTTGGCTTCTGGATGATCCTAACATGGCATCTGTCATGCATGTGTTTGTGTGTGTGTGTATCTGTGTCTAATCTGATCTTTTTGTAAATCAAAAGTGATTAGATTTAAAACCTACCCCACTCAGGTATAATCTAATAAACATAACAAATAAAACCCTATTTCCAAACAGGATTATATCCACAAGTATAGGGGTTGGAACTTCAACACATATTTTGCGGGGGATGCAATTTATTTTTTTTTTTTTTTGGAATTTTATTTTCTTTTTATTTCTATTTTTTCCCCATACAAAAATTTATACCTATGTTGTTATGTGACTCTAAATGCTCTCCCCGTACTGTGATAGCACACTCCTCCTTTCCACCCCTGATTCCCCAAGTCCATTCAACCAGCTCCTAACCCTCTTTGCCTTCCCATCTCACCTCCAGACAGAAGCTGCCCATTTAGTGTCTTGTATCTACTTGAGCTAAGACGCACACTCCTCACGAGTATCACTTTGGGTCCCACAGTCCAGTCCAATACCTGTCTGAAGAGTTGGCCTCGGAAATTGTTTTAGTTCTGGGCTGATAGAGAATCCAGGGGCCATGTTTTCTGGGGTTCCTCCAGTCTCAGTCAGACCATTAAGTCTGGTCTTACTAGAATTTGAGTTCTGCACCCCACCTTTCTCCTGCTCCATCAGGGACTTTCTGTTGTGTTCCCTGTCATGGCGGTCTTTGGTGGTAGCTGGGCACCGTCTAGTTCTTCTGGTCTCAGGCTTATGAAGTCTCTGGTGTATGTGGCCCTTTCTGTCTCTTGGGCTAATACTTCCTTTGTGTCTTTGGTGTTTTTCATTCTCCTTTACTCCAGGTGGTTGGGACCAATTGCTGTATCTTAGATGGCCGCTTGCGAGCTTTTAAGACCCCAGATGCCACTCATCAAAGTAGGATGCAGAACATTTTCTTAATAAGCTTTGTTATGCCAATTTACCTAGATGTCCCCTGAAAGCATGGTCCCCAGACCCCTACCCCTGCTACTCCGTCCCTCAAAGTGTTTGATCGTATTCAAGAAACTTCTTAGTTTTAGTTTAGTCCAGTTGTGCTGACTTCCTTTGTAGTGTGTGCTGTCCTTCCCTTCACCTAAAATAATTCTTATCTACCATCTAGTTAGTAAATAACACTTACCCTCCCTCCCCACCCTCGTAACCATCAAAGAATGTTTTCTTCTATGTTTAAACCTTTTCTTGAGTTCTTATAATAGTGGTCTTCTACGATATTTGTCCTTCTGTGACTGACTAAATTCACTCAGCATAATGACCTCCAGCTTCTTCCGTGTTATAAGATGTTTCACGGCTTCATCATTGTTCTTTATCATTGAGTAGTATTCCATTGTGTGGATATACCATACTTTGTTTATCCATTCATCCGTTGATGGGCACCTAGGCTGTCTCCATCTTTTTGCAATTGTGAACAGTGCTGCAATGAACACGGCTGTGCATATATCTATTCATGTGACGGCTCTTATTTCTCTAAGATATGTTCCAAGGAATGGGATAGCTGGATCATATGGTACTTCTATTTCTAGCTTTTCAAGGAAGCACCAAATTGATTTCCAAACTGGTCATATCATTTTTCATTCCCACCAACAGTGTGTAAGTGTTCCAGTCTCTCCACAATGTCTCCAGCATTTATTATATTGTGTTTTTTGGATTAATGCTAGCCTTGTAGAGGCGAGATGATATCTCATTGTAGTTTTGATCTGCATTTGTCTAATGACTAATGATTGTGAGCATTTCTTCATGTGTCTGTTAGCCACCTGAATATCTTCTTTGGCAAAGTGCCTGTTCATATCCTTTGCCCATTTTTTAATTGGGTTGTTTGTCTTTTTGTTGTTGAGGTTTACAGGATCTTGTAGATTTTAGAGATT
>NW_004443973.1:7899334-7908060 GCF_000243295.1 Trichechus manatus latirostris | reverse complement strand
CTGAGTCGTTTTTCTTTATGTGTTTTCTTTTCATCTTTTTCATTGTTGTTGATTTTGTGTTTTCTGAGTCTTTATATTTTTCTAGTTTTTTATTTTGATTTGTAGGATTGTTAGTTTCCTTTGTGGTTACCTTAATATTTACTCCTATTTTTCTAAGTTTATAACAGTCTTTTATTTCTTTATATTGCCTTGACTTTCTCTCTGTTTGAAAAATCTATGTCTACATTTTTTAAGTCCCTCTTTTTTGTTTTAATTTTGCCATCTTTTACATATTGACATCTGTTTCCCTATTTTCAGTGTTTTAGCTTTGATTTACTTTTGTTTCTTCCCTATCTGGGTTGGTAGCTGGTTTCTCTGTCCTGTGTTCTATCTTGGGTTGTTATCTGATGTTACTGATTTTCTAACCGGAGGAGTCCCTTGAGTATTTCTTGTAATTTTGGTTTGGTTTTTGCAAATTCCCCAAACTTCTGTTTATCTTGAAATGCCCTAGTTTTGTCGTAATATTTAAGAGACAGTTTTGCTGGGTATAGAATTCTCGGCTGGCAGTTTTTTTCCTTCAAGGCTTTATATATGTCATCCCATTGCCTTCTTGCCTGCATGGTTTCTGCTGAGTAGTCCGAGCTCATTCTTATCGACTCTCCTTTGTAGATGACTTTTCGTTTATCCCTAGCCTCTTGTAAAATTCTCTCTTTATCTTTCTTTTTGGCAAGTTTGATTATAATATGCCTTGGTGACTTTCTGTTTGGGATCTACCGTATGTGGGTTTCAATGAGCGTCTTGGATAGATATCTTGTCATCTTTCACGATATCAGGGAAGTTTTCTGCCAACAATTCTTCAAGAATTCTCTCTGTATTTTATGTTATCCCCCCTGCTCTGGTACTCCAGTCACTCGTAGGTTATTCCTCTTGATAGAGTCCCACATAATTCTTAGGTTTCTTCATTTTCTTAAATTCTTTTATCTGATTTTTCCTCAAATAAGTTGGTGTCAAGTGCTTTATCTTCAATGTCACTAATTCTGACTTCCATTGTCTTAATTTTTCTCTGGAAAATTTCTAGATTCTTTATTTTGGGAGCTTGCTGAAGCCATCATGGATTTCCTCTTTATGTGATTCAAAATTGACTGTTGTTTACAAGTCATCAATAAGTTATTATATTTATTTATTTTATGTTTGCTTACTGTGTCCTAGCTTCTTGTTTTGTTTTGACATGCTCAGATAGGCTGCTTGTATGAGCTAGTTTGATTATTGGCACCTTTGAAGCTCTAATGTCTTGTCACCAGGTGGTTAGATCTGTTACTAGGTATGTGAGCTCAGGAGTCTGCCCACTCCTCCTGTATGGATTCAGATCAGCTGCCTAGGTAGATAGCCACCAAGTGTGTTGTGTAGGCTCTCACCTACAGTCCTCGACAGGCATGGGTGATTGGTGTAAGCACAGGCTTCTGGCTGTAGCAAGGGGACACACTCTGAGCAAGGCAGGGGGCTGACGACCACCACTGAGTGTCCATAAGGAAGGCGTGTCCCTGCTCCCTAGAGTGCATAGGTGGGCGGGTTTTGCAGCCAGACTGTGAGTATCTAATGCTGTTGGGTGTAAGGACTGGGGAGCATCTGTTACTCATGGGCCCCTATCACAGGTCGCTAGGTGGTGTGGGTGGAGCCACCAGTCTTCAGGCCCCTGACGTGGGTAGGTGAGGACCCTGCTTAATGGCAGAGCAGCGTCAAATGTCAAGAACCTGCCACTTCACAGCTGAAACAGTTGAAGTTAGATTTCCGGTATACACCCTGTTTTTCTGCGGTAATGAGGGCCTATGCTGTTGAGATGGGCCTTCACAAGTCTATGCAGGGGAGAGACACTCAAAGTCCATGGATCCCTTATGCCTGTGCCTAGGCAAAGGAGCTGTGCCTACCCTGGGTTCCTGGCTTAGGGGAGCTGGCCGTTTTGTTTTTCCCCTGTTTGTTAATTTGTTCACTCTCCAAGGCAGGGAGAATGGCTCTGGGCATGTGACAGATCCTACCTCCCACCCAGGGGACTTGGCAATTGTTGAAGCTGGTCTGGGACCCAGTGCAGAGCAGGGAGTGTGGGGGTAAATGGCATAGAGGTTTTTCCCTGGGGGGTGTTTTTGATCCACGCAGTAAGCCATACGCAAGTACTTACCATTCGTCAAGGGTTGCTTCTCACTGGTTCTGCGTGGCTGAGTAGACTGTCAGAAGCTGGGTCTCTCCCAGTATGAAATATGCCTCCTGGGCACCGATGCTTGCCTGCCTCGCCGCTCACCCCTGAGCTGATCAGGCCTGAAGGGCTCAGGCTCTCGCTGGATCAGGTCTGGCAACTCCTCACTGCTTCCGAACTGTCTCTCCCTCCCCCTTCCACTCAGTCCAGTTCCTCAACTCTGCTTTTGATGTTCAGGGCTCCCAGATTGCCATATATAATCAAATCATTTGTTTTTTAGGGTGTTTGTTGTAAGAAGGTCCACTGGAAGCAACTGACTACTCTGCCATCTTGGCCCCACCTCCCAAAGCCCTCCTGGGACACAATTTAATCCATAACAGAGAGTCAAGATACAGACCCAGCACATAAGGAGGTAAAATCATCTGCACTGAGAGAAAGTAAATTATGAGGAAGGGATAGGTAATAAGAAAATAATGCAAAAATGAATATAATGCTAATCTTGTAGATTCTCTGGTCATTTTTCAATGCCTCACAGTTTAGAATATAATTTATGGACATTCTCACAAGAATCTTGTGAAGTGGCAGGGAAGGTATTATTATCCTTATTTTGCAGTTGAGGAAACTGAGGCTCAGAAAAGAGAAGTGAATGCCCAAGGTCACACCACTGGTGAACAGGAGAGCTGGACTCCAGCTCATATCCTCTAAATCCCAGACCAGTGCTCTTGTTGTTGTTGTTGTTGTTGCCATTGAGTCAGCTCCAACTCATGGCCACCTTAAGTATAACAGAATAAAACATTTCCTGGTCCTGTGCGATCGTCATGATTGTTGGTATGTTTGAGTCCATTGTGTGGCTATTTTATCCAGACAATATTTCTTCACAGAATTTCACTGGTTAGTGTGACCCAACACATTTTAAACAGAATGGAAAGTTGTCTATTCATTGAATTGACAAGGAATGCACAAGTCTGCCTCAGTATCAAAAGTGTAAGAGTAGAAGTCTGTGACTTTGGAGTAAGTTTAAGGATATATTGGATTATACCCTAAATGTTGACAAGCGATGTGCTGTTAAATGGTTCTGGGGCTGGGGAGAGCCCTGCTCTGTAGCATTTGCTGATTTCCTTAGTGTAAATACTCCCTTCATAGCAAATTTTAAGCTACCAACAGTTTAAGGATGAGTTCAGGAAATTCATGACTATTTAACAAAAGGCTTTTACAAGCCGGTAAATAGGTAGCATACTGCTGGCAGTTGCCTCTTCACACTTCTCTCTTATTTTTGGTACCAAAAAGCATCGTGAGTGAACATTTTGGATTCAACTTGAAAATCTTGAGTGTAGTACTGTGGTTATGCCTTCTTCTTTTTTGCATTTGTGCCTGTCCATCAGAATACAAATTCATATTCTGTATCTCATTGATTTTTTAAAAGTGGCTTGACTTTATCTGTCTGACATACACAAGCTGACTACATTATTGATAATTACTTCTCCTTTTTAATTCTTAAAGAAAATGTACTCCTTGTGGATTTGAAAATTTGAAAATCAGATTTCTAGGGTGGATAAGAAAGACATGTTTTCATTTAAATATTCTCCCTCTCCTTATTCCCTTCAACACTTCTATAAGGAACTAATCTATTTAAGATCTCCACCTTTGCTGAATTTAATGGTAGTAAGTCAATCCTAATGAACATCTTTTTTCTGGGTTTCTAACGTTGTGATACTCCTTGCCTTAGTGACACTACTTTACCATGATTAAGTCAAAAGAGCTCCTTTATTTATGTTGTTCTGAAAATCTTTGAAGTGCAAGGTATCCACTTGATTTTATTCTTCCCTGGTGGGTATATCTCTCAATGGATACTAATGAGAATTACAAATGTGGGTAAAGGAGAAACAAGTGCCTTTGGAGCTGAGGAGCTGGTTATTTAAAGATGTATTGCCATGGCACTTAAGGAAAATGATTTATCTGTTTTGTTTTGTCCTCCTATAAATCAAGAATACAGCACAGCGTTAAACATTCCCCAATATTTATGCTAATATAAATCTGAGTTTACATACTTGACACTAATTCAGGAGGAGCAGTAGTATTAGAATAATGAGTACCTGTGACAGCCATGGGTATTATAGAACAGCCACTTTAACTCTTTATTAGGCAACGGGTGTTTCCATAGAGAACAGACATGCAAAGTTTTCCCTGTCAGCGGCAGTTTTTCTGGAAAGTGCATTCCGACCAGGTTCTTTATTTTTCATTTGGTTTTGTTTTGGACATAGGTTATCAATTGTATTTATATATATATTTTTTTAACTACGTATTCACTGTAAGAGAGTGATGAGAGAGGATAAGCTCTGTGGGAAATCGAAACTTAGAAAGTTTGACTCTGTATCTGCAAATCTTGAATGGTCCATGGATCCAGTGAGGAAACAAAATACAAACGTTTGCTAAAGGAACAGATTTTATGTCTACTTAACTAAGTTTCCCCCTTTTCTGCCCTTGTATTGGTATCACCTAGATGTGACCCTTGGCAAGTTCTTTAGCTTCTTTGTGTTTCAGTTTTGTCATAAGCAAAATGAGACTAATGATAGGACTCAGCTCATAAGATTATTATGAAATTAATTGAGACAAATGCGTACACACAGTGCCTGTATACGCACATCGTTGTGGTTGTTGTTTTTGTTAGGTGTTGTCAATTCAGCTCCAACTCATAGTGACCTTCTGTATAACAGAATGAAACACTGTCCAGTCAGTTGCCATCTTCATGATCGTTGGTATGTTTCAGTCCATTGCTTTGGCTGCTGTATCAATCCATCTCATTGCACATGGTAGGTGGGCTGAATATGTTATTAAGCTTTGAGTTAGCCATGCATTATTGGAATCCTGACTGTGTCTCTGAATGCTTGATCCTACTGGAGTGCTTGTGAAGGTTCATTTGACCCCACCAATCACAGGCAATGTTCTGAGATTTTTTGTTATGGCTTTCCTTCACTAGTCCATAGAAGAGACTCAGAGACTTGCTGGGAGTCCACTGTACTGGGAGCATCCTTAGTGCCTCAATGAACCGTGAATCAGGCCAACCTCTGATTAGCTGCCTGGTTGACCTTTCAGGAAGAACATTGAAGCTCTATTTTCCATATTTCTCAGTGTCTGAGTGCATTTTTATGTTTAGCTGCCCCCACTCCCAAAATGCACAATTTAATTTGGTAACAGATTTCCTTTGGAAGATATAACTGATGTAGACTGACCACCATATCTTCCATGAAAATTTGGGACTTCTTTGATTACTTTTGATGCAAAGTACAATGAGAATTCAAGACCTTATTATTATTCTTGCTAACCAGGAGACACGGGAGGTTTAAAGTCAGATTTGTTTCTGTGTTAATAATACATTTGTATTACCCTTCCTTGCAGTCCTCGTCTCCATTCCTGCTATCTTCAGTGTGAGTTTGCACTTGTCAAAATGAATAATATGCAGCATCAATTCAAACTCCACTTTTCCAGTGTGTTCAGCTGTAATAGTTTCACTTTGCCTTGATTCTGTTGATTGCTATTAAATCCTGGGTTGCTTTAAATTCTGTGAGATAGTCCTCAAAGTATCACTTATCAATTGTGTGCATTTATTAGAATTTTGCTTAGAACAAAGAGTATTCAAATCCCTGAATAAGATTGCATTCTTCTTCTGCTTTCTACTTTCTGCTTCTCTGGGTAGAATAGGGGATGGAAACATATTTTTTGTTTTGAGAAAAATATTAATTGTTTAAAAATATTATAAATGATTGCAGAGGGGCTTTTTGCTTTTTTTTTTTGATGAAGAAAAAGAAAACAACAACAACAAAAAAAAAAAACAACCCACTGCCGTCAAGTCGATTCCAACTCATAGCGACATTATAGGACAGAATAGAACTGCCTCATAGTGTTTCCAAGGCTGTAAATCTTTATGGAAGCAGACTGTCACATCTTTCTCCCAAGGAGTGGCTGGTGGGTTCAAATTGCTGACCCTTCAGTTAGAGCTGAGCACTTTAACCACTGCACCACCAGGGCTCCTTTTTGACAGAGGAAAGAAATAATCCAAACCCTATACACTTTAGTGAAGAGTGTGGATTGTGGCCAAGATCCACAATAAATTTCTTTGTTTATATTGATGTAAATGAAGTGTTGGTGAATTTATTATGAGGGCTTTGTTCTGATGTAATATATCTGTGTTTCAAAGCCAGTCTCCAGCTCTTTTATTCTTAGTATAGTTATTAGGGATTACATTTTAAGAAATTCTGTCAGAGTATTGCAAACATGAAGTCTATTTTTCTATTAAAAAAATTGGTCCTACTTCAAATAAAAACCCACCCAAAGTGTAGTTAAGTCAAGTTGAGCATGCTAAATAGCATCTAGTCGTCCTCAAGCATTGGTTGAGGATCTACTGCAAATGCAGCAGTGTACTAGGTGCTGGGTGTGGGAGTCCTAGCAGGCACTGTCCTAGAAGAGCTATGTGAGGGGAAGGGAAGATGCTCGTTTGTTGAGTGCCTGTTATGGTCCCAAACTGAGATAGGTTTACCATGAAGCTAATGACGCTCATTCATATGGGTCCCTTCCAAGACCTTGAGTAGGACCCAAATAATATGTTCAGATAGCCGTATATTCTGTAAAGTTTAAAGAAGTAAGATATTTAAATGCAGTTGGTTAAGACCACTCTCTTTGTTCACTCCAACTTCCCCTCTTGATACTTCCCCTTGTGTTGGGTATCTGGGTGTGTTTGGAATGGCCACCAGTATTTTGGGGATCTAGTTAAGGGAAAATTAGGCTGAGGCAACATTTAGTTTGGGTTTTCTGAGATATGTTTATGTGATCTGCAGTCAATTCCATGCCCAGGTTACTGTTAGTCATTCCACCGTAGAAGTGGCTTCCCAGAATACACCTGTGCTACCTCACCCAGCATTGAGACACAAAGATGCAGAGCCCAGACGTCATACAGTAATCTCAATATGGGCTTGACATCAGAAGTAGGTAAGTGACGAAGGACACGAGATTTGAAATGTACAGAGCTAGTCTCAGCAATGACTAGTAAAAATAAAGTACTTTCCTGTCACGAATATACTCAATAATGAAGCATATGCCACTCATACATAATCACTGTATACATTTTTTTTCTTTTTTGATGGGAATGTGTTGAAATAGAAATTGTCACAATTCTTGTATTTGTAGGGTACAAACCTGTGTCCATATTATAAACAGAGATATATCTGTGCATAATGCTTAATGCATCTTACTTATCAGTAATAAAAAGCAAATTTTGTCTAACCCAGCTAGAACAGAGACTGAATTGCCTTTTTATTCTCTCTACTAAAATGATATTACAAAACATTGTCATATGGAGAAGTGATCAAGACTCTGTGGCCAAGTAATATAGCAAGAACATATTATAGAGGTATGCCAGGCAGTTAATTAATAAAAATACTGTTATTTTTCTGGATTTTATGATGCATGTAGCATTTTATAATTTGTGGTGATTTATCATTCTAAATACATATTCACTTTTGAATCTGATTTTATATTCATAGTTTTGTATTCTTGTCTTTAAAAAGTGCTCTCCATTTTGTACAAACTCCAACCCATTGCTGTCAAGGTAATTCTGACTCATAGTGACTCTATAGGACAGAGTAGAACTGCCCCACAGGGTTTCCAAGGCTGTAATCTTCACAGAAGCAGACTGCCACACCTTTCTCCAGTGGAGCTGCTGGTGAGTTCAAACCACCAACCTTTCAGTTAGCAACCAAGTGCTTAACACTGCTCCACCAGGGTTCCTTGTACAAACTCCAGGTCCCATAAAACCTGGATCCGCTAGGCCCTGGCTCTGTGCCACTTTCAGGTACGTTAATCTTATCTAAGCAGTGCTAATGTGCAAACTGAGGCTTAAAAAAGGTTAAATCACTTTAGCAAGGTCAGCTGGTAAGTGCAAGCTTCACTTCATGAGCAGGACAGTGTGACTGCCAACTGTGACTTCTTATTGAAGGCTGCCCTTGATGTCCCTTGGCACTTAAATGAGCTTTCTCTTACAGCCCTCACAATAGTTTTTCTGTATCTCATTACCTCTTCATTCATTTTCAGCAAACTTTTTTTCATCTTTTATTTCACATGGCAAATAGAGTCCATCAGGTGGAAATTTCCTCAGCTTCCTCCCCCCTTCCTCTCCCACTTCTCCCTATCTCAATGAAGGTTAGCCCTCTACTCCCCTTCTACAGGCCTGGGTTCCTCCTTGATTCCACTCATTCACTCACCTCTATTTTCTACTAGTTTCAGACTTAGAGAATTTACCTCCCAATGACTTCTCACCATTCGTCCCCCCCTCTTCCCTTCTGCCACATCATTAGCTCAGGCTCTCATCCTTTCTTGCTTGGAGGAACTCAGTGGCCTCCTAACTGATCTCCTTAGTCTTTTTTAATTTGTTCTAAAAATGGTGCCTTCTGGACATTAATCTGGTCCTATTACCCTCCTGTTTAAAATTGTTCAAGTCATCCATCCATCCACCTGTCCATCCATCAGTCCTTCCATCCATCCATCCATCCATCCATCCATCCATCCA
>NW_004443973.1:7892218-7899234 GCF_000243295.1 Trichechus manatus latirostris | reverse complement strand
TCCATCCATCCATCCATCCATCCATCCATCCATCCATCCATCCATCCATCCATCCATCCATCCATGCATCCATCCATCCATGCATCCAACAAATACTTGAGATGCTACCTTGACTTGGGCAATGAGGATACAGCACAGAACAATACAGACAAAGTTCCTGCCTTCATGGTTATCACATTCTAGAAGGGGTGGTTGGAGACAAACAATAAACAAGCTAAATATGTTAAAAATATATGCATATAAAATAAGAACAAAAAGTATATGTCAGAGTGTGACAAGTGCGAGGAGGCAAATAAATCAGGTTAAGGGAGATAGGGCAAACCAGTGGCAGGGGGAAGGGACAGTTACTATTTTATATATAGGCTGGTTAAGGAAGCCTCACTGATAAAGGGATATTTGAGCAGAGATTTGAATGAAGTGATGGTGGCAAGTCATGTGGATATGTAGAAGGGCATTCTAGGCAGAGGAAACAGCAGAAAGGAGCATGAATGTTGTGTAACTGTAACTGAGTGAGAGAGGGGAAATGGGGTGACAGTATGGCATTGTTGTGTACATCTTGGAGGGCCTTTTGGGCCATTGAGGGACTCTGATTTTTACTCTGAGTGAGGTGGGGAGCAATGGCAGAGTTCTGAGCAGAGGAGAGCCATGATCTAAGTTCTGGTTCACAAGATCGCTCTGTTGGTGTGTAGAAGAGATTGTAGTGGGGCAAGAGTGGAAGCTGGTAGAACAGTTAGGGAACAACTGCAACAACCCTAGCAAGAGATGATGGTGGCTTACACCAGGGTGGTGAGAAGTGGTAGATTCAGGATATCTTCTGCATTGTTCTCCAGGTCTTTCAAGATAAGATGCCAACTACTCAGCATAGTACACAAGGTCCTTCGTGATCTGCCTACCTGGTGGCCCTCAGAGGCTTCAGGGGCTTTGTGCATGCCCGTCTGTGTTTCTGGAGGCCCTAGCTACTTCCATCAAGGTAGTAGTCCTTGAAGCAACTCCGTAAGTCCTCCTTTACTTCCCCTCTTCTTCTAAATCTGATTTTGCCCTTTTCCCAGTACCTGGCACTTATCTCCACCCCTCTCTGTTATAACTGTCCGTTTACTGGTCTGTATGTCTTCCCCATTCTGAACTGTGGGCTCCCTGAGGGAAGTAAGAGTGTCTTTTCTCTCTGACTAGTGCTTGACACAGAAGTGCCCAATAAATATTTGCGTCATAGATAAATATGTTCATTAACTAGGCTTGACCTTGAACTTCTAATTCCTAAGAACTGGCCCTAGAGAAGTCTTTCTCTCTGTGTAGGGACATATATGAGCAAAGGTAGTTGTAGGATTTAACTTTAGAATATAGGTATTACCATCTCAGGTAGTTTTTAGAGTAAGGCGAAGCTTAAGCAAACAAGCAAAAATTTAAAAAAATAACAGTATAGGCAAAAGGAATAAAGAGTTGGCTAGCAGTTATACAGTAAAAATAATAAGATCCACTTTTTATAGAATACTACTCTGAGCCATACCCTCCATTATCATCTTATATACTGAATGACAGATGGGGCTGGAGGCTAAGGGGTCCCGTAAAAGCCAGCTGAGTGTGCTTTTGAAATATAAGTTTCCAAGAGCTCACTCATCCTCCTAAACAAGCAGAGGTAACAGACATGATGAAAGTGGCATTTAGAAAGAGTGAAGAAAATGTGCAAAGGGGTGAGGATACCTTGCCTGTTCCCCCTCTGTCACCACATACAAGTACTACAAGGACACCTATTCTTCCTGCCATCCCCAGCAGCATCTAGAATTGACATGACTGTTGGGTACCCTGATTGGAATTCACTCGTAGTCTTCACCGAAGTGACTTTGTTTCTGTGTGGCACACTTCATATGTACTGCTTCCCACCCTTGGCCTACCTTTTCCTCTAGCTGTGCTGTGATGATTAGTTTCATGTTGGTGAAATTTGAAATTTGACAATGTCTCACCTCAGCTGCACCATAGACCTCTTGTTTCCTGCCTTGGGGCTCATTCAACAACAAGGGTAAGAGAGATACCTGTGGCAACCCACTCACATGGGCAACCTGGAAGTGTGGGAAAGAAAGGCCTCCCAGGCAACCCTGATCAATGGGTATGGGAACTGGTGGAGAAATATTTTGCCTTTGGTTCCCTAGGCAGGTAATTCTAAGGTACATTCTATAGTTTCTCGGAAGATCCTGGTGGGATTGATCTCTGGCACCTGTAGCATCGACCAACTGGTCTGCACTCCCTTGTCTTGGCTTTCCCTCCTTTCCTGTTTTATTTTCCACAGTCTCTCACTCCCATGAAATCTCTGGGTGGTGCAAATGATTAATGCGCTTGGTGGTTAAGTTAAAGATTGTTGGTTCGAGTCCACCCAGAGGCTCCTTGGAAGAAAGGCCTGGCAATCTACTTCTGAAAAATCAGCCATTGAATACCTTATGGAACAGTTCTACTCTGACACACATGGGTTTCCATGAATCAGAATCCATTCCAAGGCAAGTGGTTTTGGTTCTCACTCCCAATTTTGGGTATTGCCTCCCACCTTGAGGCAAGACATTGTCCTAGACTCTGATTGGAAGTGGCAGGGTAGCATAGAGGCCACAGGGGGAATACTGGCCAAGAAACTTGTACTTTTAGAACCATTTAGCCATCTGGAAGTTAAAGCTCCGTCTTGGAGCAAAATAACGCATCTGCAGATGAAACATATAAAAAGAGTAGTGCAGGGAAAGAAAAATCACCAGAACGAATGGTCAAACATGTTCTTTACAAAGATTTGTTTTCACTAGATATTCTAAAATTTACCTTCCAGCTTCGGTAGGTCAATTCATTACTTTTTTTACAGGCCCCAGTGAGAGCACTTTTCTTCAGAAACAAATGACCCTAAGTTGAGGATCCTGGTGGGGTGATCTGCTGCCTTATTACTTGATAAATAGCTTCTCATGTAAAGATATCATGAATTATATCACGAAAAAATATCTTAAAAATAGAATACTTCTCTCTATTAAATGTCTTATGAAGGCAGTTATTACAATTTTGCTATTAAACATCACAGCAACCAGTTGTTCTGGACTTTGATATGACACTATTTTATCAAGTCTTGCATTTACTGATTATTCAAGTGAGGAGAATTCTATTAATGTTAGCTCTGTGTTTCTACAATGTGGTATTTTTGCATAGGAATTTTTCTAGAGATCAGGAACCAGGGAAACATCTTTTAATTTATATAAGATGGGGTTGTGTAGAAAAAAAAAGAGAAATGGATTCCAAAACTCACAAATACTTAGTGTCTGAGTCCCTGCCATTGCAAAATGCACAGAGATGCAAAAGTCATCATAACATGAAAATATTTCCTGTTACTCATTTGTTTATAAAATTAGCCCCTAGTCAAAAATCCCTATCTACTTAACACTAGACTTGTCCATTCATCAGAATAGTCATTCATCAGAAATGTTTGAAAATCAAATGATTAAGAGGGGCCTTGGGAAAATGATGGAGTCCTAAAATATTTTACTATTTTTGTGATAGTAATGGTCAATGTGCTTGGCTGCTAACTGAAAGGTTGGAGGTTTGAGCCTACCCAGAACTGCCTGAGAAGAATGGCCTGGTGATTTACTTCTGGAAAATCAACCACTGAAAACCCAATGGAGCACTATTCTGACACATAATGGGGTCACCATGAGTCGGAGTGGACTGGATGGCAACTGGTGGTACTGGTAAAGGCTATCATAGCGTAATATTATAGTATCATAAAATTTGGTTGAAAAATTGTGAAAAATGCCCTACTTGTTTCATTCTTGGTTCTAAGAATTAAATTTTAGCTGCAATTATAACCCACATTTTTCAAATTTGATAAAGTCACTCTCTTTTAATAATTTTTAGTTTTGTTTTTCAAAGTGAAGTCCCATTCAAACCTTACCCTCAGAATCTGACTAGTTACTCTGAACTTTCAGTTTCTGTTTTAAGTGGTTTCACTTTAGAATTACAAATTATCCTGTATATGAAATCGTAGAATCATAGATCAGAGTATCTTGGAATCTGGAAAGAATTTTTGAGAAACCATCTGTCTTCATAACCTCACTTTGTGGTTGAACATATAAGAGATTGGATAACATAGCTGATTGTTAGGGATATGAAGGTGGAGGAGGGACTGGATTCTAGGTCTCCTGACTCCCAATGTAGTGCCCTTGCACTAGGTGTATGCAACTTTGTCCAAATTATCAAAGCCCTCTACGTATGAGAGCTCAATAATTATAATGGACACCAGATCAAGTCTATGAAGCTTTTGGAGACCATTGAGAAAAAGTGCCATGGAAAATTAAAATACAGTTAACTCTTAAATATTTAGGTCCTTGGATTAGAATAACAGTGCAGATAATTTACCCAAAAAAAAAAAAAAAAAAAACTTCAGATGCTTAGAAAAATTTTAGTTCTGTTCTGCTTTATAAAGTATAACTTATTCTTAAAATTATATTATATTTGATTTTTCTCTGAAAGTTTTGAAATGGCTTTTGGCCAAAAACATTAGAATTCTGACCTAATAATCTAAAACAGCAGATAATTCAGAAAGCATTTATATTTAGCTTTGTAAAGCTTTACAGAATGTTTCTGGTAGTGGATTTATCTTCTGTAAATATTTAGGAAAATGTTAAAATTAGTTTGTCTTTCCTGAACATACATCACTAATAGTGGGTGGTAGAGGAAGTCCGTTTTGAATTAAAAATTTGTCTTAGATAATCCACCGAGCCAAGAATTTGTACATGGATGTTACAAAGTTGATTGTATTCCAAATTTCAGACACATTTGTCATGCAGAAGCTTTTCAGGTGCTTAGTAAAACAGCTTGAGGCTTTTCCAGATACAGCATTTTTAAGATATTAAGAAAATACTCAAAATTTAGAGAGCTATCTTAAGACAATTAAAAATACTTAATATCTAATAAGACATACAAGCAGAAAATAACTAATTTTGTCATTTATTTTATTATACTTCATCTCTCTCCTCCCCCTTCCTGAAATTACAGCTGGTAAACAGATGACAGGCTCAAAGTTTGCACAAATAAGCAGTCACACATAGAAACACATATTCTCTTAATGGGGGCCTTTGTCTGTTGGGTGTTTAGTGGGGACTCCTGACTGAGGAGGCTGATTTGTCAAATCTCTGTTGGAACTTTTGTGGACAGGGAATGGCTTTGGGATCAGGGCTTCAAATCAGTTCTTCCTGGTTTAATCACGGCCGAGGAAGTTAACACCAGAACAGACCCGAATTTTTTAAAATCTGAGTGAACTGAAACCATAACTGGAATGGGAAAAATTACGGGTTGAAGCCCTGCTAGAAACTTAATCTCCCTATTAGAAAACAAGGCCAGTATAAGCACTGCACAGCAAAAAAATCTCTTGCCTTTTGGATTTTGTGCAGAGTCGGAAACAGTGGTGCTCCGCTCAAAGATGGCGGGCGAGCGCGCTGGTTTGAAGGCTTTCCTCAGTCCGGCAATAATTCAGTCTCACACACCAGGCTCTTGAAAGGGCTTACTATGCCTCTTCTGAGTCTCCCATTCCAGGGCCTCGACCCATAATTCTCCCCGTTTAGGTTATCGTTCCAGATCACCCAAATTTTAAAATTTCGGGTCTGTTCCAGTTTTGCTTCATTGGCGATGACTGAACTGGTCATAACTGGTTTGAAGTCCTTTTTGGGATATATTAGCTCTGCTTGTATGTCCAACAGTAAAAAACAGTTGGTAAGTCACACATTCAACATGGCATAACCCTCTCTCAATTCTTATGTTCCTTGACTATTTCTTCAAGCCCCCGAGAGGTAGAAAAGTTACCAACAACAGATGAATGGATAAACTATGGTACATACACACAATAGAATACTATGCAGTGATAAAGAACAATGACGAATCTGCAAAACACCTCATAACATGGATGAATCTGGAGGGCATTCTGCTGAGTGAAATAAGTCAATCACAAAAGGACAAATGCTGTATGAGGACACTATTATAAAAACTCAAGGAAAGTTTTACAAACAGAAAGAAATGATCTTTGATGGTTACAAGGGAGAGGATGATGAAGAGGGAAAAAAACACTAACTAGATAATAGATAAACGTTAATTTTGGCGAAGGGTAAGATGGTACACAATACTGGGGAAATCAGCACAACTTGGCTAAGGCAAAGTCATAGAAGCTTCACAGACACATGCAAACTGCCTGAGGGACTGAGTTACTGGGCTGAGGTCTGGGGACCATGGGCTCAGGGGACATCTAGCTCAACTGGCATAACATAGTTTATAAAGAAATGTTCTACATCTGACTGTGGTGAGTAGCGTCCAGGGTCTTAAAAGCCTGTGGCAAGTGGCCATCTAAGATACATCTACTGGTCCCATCCCCACTGGAGCAAAGGAAAATGAAGAAAACCAAAGACTCAAGCAAAAGATTAGTCCAAAGGACTAATGGACTATAACTACCACAACCTTTGCCAGACTGAACCCAGAACAACTAGATAGTGCCAGGCTATCACCACTGGCTGCTCTGACAGAGATCACAATACAGAATCCTGGACAGAGCTGGAGCAAAATGTAGAACAAAATTCAAATTCACGCACACACACACACACACACACACACACACACACAGACCCAAAAAACAAAAAAAACAGACTTGCTGATCTGACAGAGATTGGAGAAACCCCAAGAGTATGGCCCCGGGGTCTTAAAAGCTTGTGAGTGGCCATCTAAGGTACTCCACTGGTCTCATCCCATCTGGAGCAAGGGAGAATGAAGAAAACCAAAGACACAAGGGAAAGATTAGTCCAAAGGACTAATGGACCACAATTACCACAGCCTCCACCAGACTGAGTCCAGCACAACTAGATGGTGCCCAGCTACCACCACTGACTGCTCTGACAGTGATCACAGTAGAGGGTCCCAGACAGAACTGGAGAAAAATGTAGAACAAAATTCTAACTCACAAAAAAAGACCAGACTTACTGGCCTGACAGAGACTGGAGAAACCCTGAGAGTATGGCCCC
>NW_004443973.1:7877610-7892118 GCF_000243295.1 Trichechus manatus latirostris | reverse complement strand
ACCCTTCAGCCAAAGATTAGACAGGCCCATAAAACAAAATGAGACTAAAGGGGCACACCAGCCCAGGGGCAAGGACTAGAAGGCAGGAGGGGACAGGAAAGCTGGTAATAGGAAACCCAAGATTAAGAAGGGGAGAGTGTTGACATGTTGTGGGGTTGGTAACCAATGTCATGAAACAATATGTGTACTACGTGCTTAATGGGAAGCTAGTTTGTTATGTAAACCTTCATCTAAAGTACAATTAAAAAAAAAAAAAAAGAGTATGGCCCCCAGGCACCTTTTTAACTCAGTACTGAAGTCACTCCTGAGGTTCACCCTTCAGTCAAAGATTAGCCAGATTCCTGGTGGTACAACAGTTAAGTGTTTGGCTGCTAACCAAAAGGTTGGCAGTTTGAGTCCACCAGCTGCTCCTTGGAAACCCTACAGTGCAGTTCTACTCTGTCCTATAGGGTTGCTATGAATCAGAATCAACTCGATGGCAACGGGTTTGGTTTTTTGGTTATAGGGCAAACAATAACACACTTGAGGAATGTGCTTTGTAGTTCAATCATGTATATGAGACTAAATGGGCACACTAGCCCAAAAGCAAAGATGAGAAGGCAGGAAGGGAAATGAAAACTGGACAAATGGAATCAGGGGGCACAGAGCGGAGAAGGGGAGAGCATTGACACATTATGGGGTTGGCAACCAATGTCACAGAACAATTTGTGTATTAATTGTTTAATGAGAAACTAATTTGCTCTGTAAACTTTTACCTAAAGTACAAAAAAAAAAAAAGGAAAAAGAAAAGTTACTGAGGCATTTTGAGCAGAGAGGTGACATGATCAAATTTAAAAGACCTCTGGATGCAGTGAGGAAAATGGGCTTTGCAAGTGTGTGTGTGTGTGTGTCTGTGTGTCTGTGTGTGTGTCTGTGTGTGTGTGTAGGAAGGAGCTCTGGTGGCAGAGTGGTTAAATGCTTGGCTACTAACTGTAAGGTCAGTTGTTTGAACCCACAAGCCTGTCTGCAAGAGAAAGATGTGGCAGTCTGCTTCCATAAAGATTACAGCCTTGGAAACCCTGTGGGGTAGTTCTACTCTGTCCTATAGGGTTGTTATGAATCAGAATCTCCAGGACAGCAGTGGGTTTAAATGGGTGTATGCAGGGGTCATTTGGGGGTGGGGTGGGCTCTGAGGCAAGAGAGGAAGTCAGGAGACTCATAGTTGACTCTTGGAGTGGTTCAGGTAAAGGATGATTCAACCTAGGCTACAGAAGTACCCAGATTACAGAAAAAAAAAAAAAGCAGTTGAATCAATAGGACATGGTGATTAACTGGTAATATGCATGAAGGAGAGAATCAAGGTATCAAGGAAAACTCCCATTTTCCTGGCTTAAACATCTGATTGGTGGAGGAGCCATTTACAGAAATGGGAAAAACTGGAGTTGGTAGAAATCTGTAGAAGAGCAAGAGGTCCATTTTGGACATGCTAAGTTTGATATACGGGTAAAACATTGAGATGGAAATGTCAAATAGATCACCTATATCTTAGAAGAGAAGTGTGGAGGGCTGCAGACGAACATTTTAGGACATTTTATGTTTTTCAAAACACTTATACAAATTTTAATCTCATTTAATCACATAACAATCCTTTTATGAAGTCAGCAGAGCACATATTGTTACTCTGCATTTCATAGGTGGGAAAATTGAAACAAACAAATGTTCAGAGACTTAGCCAAGTCCATGTCCCCAAATCCCAAGAGCATCCTATGGGACATGGTCACTGGATCTGTTTTTTCATCCCAAAGTCTTACTGAGTGCTGAAGTCTCTTTGAAGGCTAGTTTTCTGTTTTTTTTAGGTGAAACAAGAAGCAGATTTTTTCCCTTTACAGAGTCCCAGATTCTGCAACTTTTGACAGGGCATAAGTCAATTTTATTGCTGTCTCCTGTCTCTTGAGGACTAGGTAAGAAGGAAAGGGGATGATCTCCAGCTCAAAGGGAAATTCAGAGCCACAATTTCCCACAACTCTGGACAGAGTGGATACAGCAGAGAAAGGTGGTAGAAGTACAGCCTGTGGGTGCTGAAGAAAATTTCCCCTTCTGTGTCTGGTCAGTGGGGGACAGCTCTGCCATCCATTGAGTCACAGCAGGGACAACAGCAGACCCGGAGAATAGGAGTCTGCCCTGCTGCTTTAGGCAGTTCTACAGAGATGATCCTCAGGCTCAACCCGTTTAGGATAGCTGGGTGTGGTCCTGAGTGACTGAGAATGTCTGGGCATCCAGGAGTTCAACTACCTGGTCATAACAACCCATCAAACTAAAAAAACCAAACCAGTTGCCATTGAGTTGAACTACACTCCACAGGGTTTTCAAAGCTGTGAAGCAGATTGTCAGGCCTGTCTTCAGAGGTACCTCTAGGTGTGTTCAAATTGCCAACCATCGGTTAGTAGTTGAGCACTTAACTGTTTGCACCATCCAGGGACTCCTAACCACCCGCTAGTTCTTTTAAAACATCTAGAGAAAAGCAAATCTCATTTCAAACCTAGTCTTGGTGTCTACAAGACCTCTGTTATAATCAAATTGCAACAGCATAAATGAATACCCAGGGCCTATAGGCCTTTACTACTTTGAGGGGAAATCTGGTGACCAAAGAAAGGCAGACTTGTAAAAATGATGTTTGCTAAGGGTACTGAAAGCCCCAGGGAGGTATATGTCTCAGAAACCAGTACCAAGACATCAGGTTTCTCTGGCCCTTCTCTCTTGCCAGCCAAGGCCCCTCTGGCTTTTTGTACGTTCTCTCTGTGTATATTTGAATAGTCCCTTCTCCTTTCAGCTCCAACATACTTTTTTTTTTTTTATTAACTTCACATTAAACATACCTCCTCTCAGCTGCTACACACTCTATTTTCAGTAGGAGAAGGTGAACATGGTTGCACTCTGAGTTCATCTAACATCTTGAAGTATTCTTCAGACGTTGTGGGTAAACCCAAATCCTAAATAACTTCAGCTGAACACTTTCTCCTTAATTTCTAGCATCATATTTATTTAAAGGGAAATGTATTCCACATGTTTCTGATTTTGTTTATCCCTAATTCCTCAAGAGGTTATTTTCTGAGACTTGGTTGAGGTTCCAGAAGCCTCATGAACCTTACCCCGCCTCAGTCAAACCCATCTTCCTCAGGCTTAGAAGGCCACTTCGTATCCAGGGTCAGTCACTTAATCAACAGAAGTTTTATTCTGAAACACGTACACTTCAGAAACTACAGTCCAAAAAGTATCCATAGTTCTCTTCTAGTCTCTGATTTTCTGTATCTTCTTTGGTCTACGCATTTAGGTCATTTAAACACGTGTATACACACACACGCACACATTTTCTTTTTGACAATCTTTCTGGTTTTAATCAACCAACAAAGACATATTTAGTATCTCCTATAGGTCCTCAAGGAGCACTTTTGGTGCAGTGGTTAAGCACTCACCTGCTAACCAAAAGGTTGATGGTTCAAATCTACCAGCTGCTCCACAGAAGAAAGATGTGGCAGTCTGCTTCCATAAAGATTTACAGCCTTGGAAACCCTATGGGGCAGTTCTACTTTATCCTATAGGGTTGCTATGAGTTGGAATTGACTTGACAGCAGTGGGTTGGGTAGGTCCTCAATATTGAGATAGGTCTTGGGGGATGTAAAATATGAGAAATTAATTCTGAACAAGCTGCCTTTCACGGCCTCTGTACAGTCCAAGTGAGGGTGTCTGGTGGCCTGTAAGAAATACAGGGCTAGAGTGCAGGTGAGAGGCCAGCGGGCAGCCTGGGCGCCATAGACTGAATGTGCTTCCAGAGGGGTCAGAATGAAGAGAAGAGGAGAAGGCTAAGTAAGAACAGGGAGAAGTATTGGTGGGCACCAAGGAGCCCTGGTGGTGCAGTGGTTAAGCACTCGGCTGTTAACCAAAAGTTTGGTGATCTGAATCCACCCTGTGACTCCTCGCGAGAAAGACCTGGCGATCTACTTCTGTAAAGGTTAAAACCCATTGCAGCTGAGTTGATTCTGACTCATAGCAACCCTATAAGATAGAGTAAAACTGCCCCATAGAGTTTGCAAGGCTGTAATCTTTACGGAAGCAGACTGCCACATCTTTCTCCCAAGCAGTGGCTGGTGGATTCAAACTGCCAACCTTTCAGTTAGCAGCCAAGTGCTTAACCAAGGCACCATCAAGACTCCCATCGTAAAGATTACAGCCTAGAAAACTTAATGAGGAAGTTCTATTCTGTCATGTGAGGTCTCTATGAGTTGAAATTGACTTGATGGCAGCTAACAACAACAAGGGTTAGGAAGGAATGGTCAAAGATAAAACCTAGGAGAGTGTAGGGAGAGCATCCAACGTGTTTCAGGTTGAGAGGAGGAGTCCTTGTCCCCTGACCCTGAGCGTCTGTCTTTAGAGATTACAGATGATTGCTGCAATAGGAAGGGGGATTTACTGATGCAGTCATTTTTCACATACCAGTTTATTCTTATACCAAAGGAAAAAGTGGGAAGTGAAAAATACTTGTCCTCATGTGCCACTTGGGATTTGGGATATGCACTGTGAAAAAGTTGCAGTTTTTGTTTTAAAAAGACATTTCTAAAAGAATAAAACAAACAGGAGCAACAGCACCAAGTCCACTAATGACCCAAACACCCGCTATTTAAAACGCACAAACCCTTAAGAGGCTGGGGGAACCACAAAAGGAAATTCCGGTGAACAACTGAAAGAAGAGGCACTTAGAAATAAGTGGGGGTCATTTCCTTAATGCGTGAAGTTTTTCTCCAACCATTGCCGCAAGGCTTAGTGTTTCTGGTACTAATAATTCACAGGAATAGGTAATAAAGTAACCCCAACCTTACAAGGCACAGAAGTGATTTAGAGTCTTAATGAAGGAAGTACCTTACCAGGAAGTTTTCTCCATAGCCCTGTTATGCATCTCCCTAACACACTCTCTTGGGTTTGTTCTAACCGACTCAAGTGTGGTTTCATTGATGATATAGGATAAATTAATGTTTGGCAAAAGAATTACCACCTACAGCTTGGGACAGCTGACTATAGGTCAATTCCGCATCCACAGCCAATTTCCGTTGAGCATGATTAGCTGAAGGCAGCTCTTGGCTCGTGTATACGATTAGCAGGGTTAAATGAAGATTTAATGACCCAGGATTCAGCTGTTTCATTCTCAGTATACCTACAGTTTCCAACTAATCATTCCAGTGCACCCTACCTTGAAGGGAGCAGAGCAACTGAGACCTGTTCTTTTGTGAACACAATTCAGGGGCTGGAGGGCCAGAGATGGTGCCATTCCATCAGGAGTGATTCAGGAGCTGATGAAAGTGAGCACTGCAGCACACCTGTAGCCACCTTTACCCAGAATAGTGAGCATGAAGCAGGGTGTCACTAGGGTTGGTGTCACCCTCCCCATGGTAATTACACAATATTGTAGCTAAAACACCAGAAAATTTGACAAAATCAGCGACTATAAAAACACCAGCAGCAACGAAAACAACAGCACGCGCTTGTAGCATGTGTCGATGAAATTACGTGATTTGAAGCACCATTGTAATTGGGTAATAATGATAGCTCTGACTGGAGCACATTAGAAGGTTTGAAAAGTAAATTAGTGTAGAGTTTTAGCCTTGTAGGTATATTGGTACACATAAGCAGGCCTTACGAAAAAAATTATTTTTTTGTTGTAACTACTGGGATATTTTTATAAAAAATAATAAGTTTCTGCTGAAACATTGCACAAAAATTTTATAGAGAGTCATTTTGGTGTCACCCCCTCTGACAGTGTCACCTGGTGCGGTCCACACCCCCCTGCACCTGCCTAGTGATGCCACTGGCATGGAGTTTCCACCATTATGAAAGGTCTTTATTCCTCAGCCCTTATCTTGATCCCTTATGGTACAAAGACCATGGTAGTACAAGACCACACCACCTGTCCAAACCAAGAAAGTAAGTTCACAGCAGGAAAGATGAACTCTCTCAACATCTGTGTCCAGCTGGCTGGTTACATCACACCTTCAGCCCCTCCTTTTGGCTCCTCATATGTATAGAGAAAAGCCAAAGGGCTTCCTCAGCAGTTACAGAGCCATCTCAGTGGAGGGTGACTGCTTTCACCAATATCCCCCAACAATGGCAACATCCCTACAAGAGCAAACTGAGATGTACATGCTTCTTCCCTCCCTCCCTTCCTCCTTCTTAAGATCTACTGTGGCCCAGCACTGGGGCTGACTCCAGTGGAGCTGCTGGAGCCTCTGTGTAATGTTACTTTTATACATATTTTATTATGCCTGGCTGTTGGTGATATTTAGATGAAAATTATTTCCAGATTATAATAAAGGCTGCCCTCTATTAAAGGAGTGCAGTTAGATCAGTGATCATATTAAAATCCTCAAAATTGGGGACCATACAACAAAGCGTCAAGGAAGCAGGGGTTGTAAGGGTTCGTGGGGGCAGCCAGGGGAACCCAACAACCCACACGTAGCGTTCTTGGCTTAAAGGAACTGCTGAACTTGGAAAAGATTTATACCACATTTATTATGATGCTGTAACATTACCAAGGATATAAACCAGTCACTGGCACTCTCTCAAAGAACACATCATTGTAACTCGTTATAACAATACTGCTGTGATATGTGCTCGTAATATTTATAAAGGCTAAGCTATGAAAACAGTACATGCCAACTGTCAGCAGTGATGTATCACTTTAAAAAAAGAGAACGTGCACGACATAATGGTTTAAATGATCTCTGTAAAAATATACTGCTCTGCTGAAGTAGTTTGGCCACTTGGATCTCCGGTGTCATGCACTGCTTTCCAGGATTCACTGTGGCTTGGCCTCCAGCAGCACTCTCCCCTTCCTGTAGCACTGTTTGCTATTTTCAGAAATTCGGCAGTGTTTTGAGCAGCCTCATTTGATCCTATGTCTAGTTACTTAGTACCTAGCTGAGTGCCTTGCTAAGAATGCTTATAATCAATATATGTAGGCTGATTTGATGTTTATACAAATGTGGGATACTTGGTGGCCTGTCAGAGGGTGGTGTAAATGATTTTGCTTCCTTGTGGAAAGAAAAGTGATGGGGGCCATCTTCAAGGGGACTTGGCTTGTGATTTGGCTCCTGATTTTGGGTCTGCTCTGAGAAGACGCTCATGGAGCTTTTTGGAAACTGGCATGATGTGATTAACCAACAATACCCCAGTGAGACAGCTGTCTGACAGTTTTAACCACAGCAGCAACCACAGGAGCAAGGAAGAGAAAAAACACTTAATAGTCAACCCAGGAAATAACCATAGGGAGATAGACTTCTAAGGGTTGGGCAGGATGTTTAGCCCATGAGATGGTTAAGATTGTGTGTCAACTTGGCTGGGCCATGATTCTCAGTGTTTTGGCAGTCATGTAATGTTATGATCACTTCCCTGTTAAGATTTGATATGTGACCACCCCCATGATGGGATCTGCTGTGAGTAGCCAATCAGTTGAAAGGGAGTTTCCTTGGGTATATGGCCTGCATGAGAATATAAGTGGACATTCTGGCAAGGCTCAGGGGCTTTTGCTCATTCTGGATCCTGCAGCTGGCTCCTGTTCATCTGACCTCCAGTTCTTGGTACTTGAGCTAGCAGCTTACCCACAGTCTTGCCTACTGATCTTGCAATTCATTGATCTTCACAGCCTGTGAGCAAGAGCCCTGCTCTCCTACCTGCTGATCTTGGGTTTGCCAGCCCCTGCAGCTACATGACTCAGGAGAAGCCTTTATCCTGATCCATGGACTTGGGATGTTCCAGCCTCTACAACCGTGTGAGCCATTTCCTTGACATAAATCTCTCTATATATATTTATATGCTTTACTGGTTTTGCTTCTTTAGAGAACCCAGCTTAAGAAAGCCCATAAATTGTTCTATCTAGTAAAAAGTCAAGATAGTTGGTGAAATCCCTTCCATTACTGCAGGAAGGAGGGAAAGAGGGAGAAAAGGGAAGAGGGAGAAGAAGAGGGAAAGGAAGAGAAGAGAGAGAGGTTCCGGTCAATATGGCACCTTAGATACATGCACTGTAACAACCTCCTGACAACAAAGACTCAAGAAACTAAAACAGACACAAAAAACAACCTCGGATCCCAGAACATCAAATGGAGAATTTAAGAAACAGACTGAGCACTGATTGGAAGGAGAGGCAGAATGAGGCCAGCAGGAAAACAGAGATTTCCTAGAGATTGCCAGCATGTGCTCCCACTGCCAGAGGTAGGAGACCCCCCTCCCCTGTCCCACTAGCCTGCCTGCCTAGCAACTGGTGGTGGAAGATCCTGTGCCACCCACCCGGTGACTGGTGACCCGTGCACCCTCACACTGACCAACCAGAAACAAACTGTGCCCACACACAATGCCCAACCGAGTGACCAGGAGAATGCTTCCTGCACCCATGCCCCCGTGACTGACCAGACAGACACATCACCTCATCAACAATGCCAGTCACATCCTGACAGGAGCCATCTGCACCTTTGCCAAATGATGAGCAGAAGATCCTGGTGCCTCATCCAACATCTGCTTGGCTGCAAAGTCACACATTCCACATCCAAGCAATCCCTGCAGGCCATCTGCACTTGCACTGAAACTCTTCGATACCCTACAACCTACTGATACGCCAATTCGTGCATGCACATCCATTTGGGTAGTGCTCCCTCACAGTGGATATGGAGACATCCTGCCCTGGCCTCCAGAGAACACACTAACTGCTAGCACTAAACCGGAAGGACCCCACGGTCCTACAAAGGCTGTGGAGGGACCCTGACCACTCAACACTTGTTACCCAATATCAGGGAAAGAAGCTGCTCTTCCACTTCCACTCAGTCAGGTAAGGGAAGACATGTGAATCTAACCACAGAGGACTCACATGTGGGTGTGACCCACCATACCCAATAATGAGAAGAAATCGTGCCCAGCCAACAGACGCCACCAAAGTCACACATAGACCACAACCACAAAACAACAATTAAAATAATACAAAGAAAGAAAGATATTCTAAACAGAAAGAGAAGAAACAAAGCTCCGGGTACATCAAAACAAACAAACAAACAAAATCAGCACAAAACAAACACACATACACTCTAAAGAAATATGTAAATAAATAAATTAACACCTAATGCCTCAAAGAGAGCAGATAATAACAAATCATATGAAGAAACAGGATAAGATGGCTCAAACAAGTGACCAAAATAAAGGAGCAGAAAACCTTCCTGAGGAAGAAATGGTAATAGAAATATCTTCTTTGTTTTTTTAAAGAAGAAAACATATTTTAATGTCAGTTTTACCACTTAGTTAAGTGATCATTAGCACTTTTTTTTTTAATTTTGCTTTAGGTGAAAGTTTACAACTCAAGTTAATTTCTCATTCAAAAATTTATACACATATTGTTTTGTGACATTAGTTGCAATCCTCACAATGTGACCGCACACTCTTCCTTTCTATCTTGGGTTCCCTGTGTCCATTTGACCAGTTCCTGTCCCTTCCTGCCTTCTCATCCTCTCCATTTGGTCTCGTATATCTGATTGAACCAAGAAACACATTCCTCATGTGTATTATTTTTTGTTTTATAGTCCTGTCTAATCTTTGTCTTTGGTTTCAAGTTCTGGGTTAACAGTGCATCTAGGGGCCGTAGTTTCAGGGGTTCCTCCAGTCTCTGTCAGACCATTAAGTCTAGTCTTTTTATGTGAATTTGAATTCTGTTCTACATCTTTTTCCTGCTCCGTCTGGGGCTGTCTGTTATGTTCTCTGTCAGGGTGGTCATTGGTGGTAGCCAGGCCCCATCTAGCTTTTCTGGTCTCAGGCCAGTGTAGTCTCTGGTTCATGTGGTCCTTTAGACCTTTGGGCTAATATTTTCCTTGTGTCTTTGGTTTTCTTCATTCTCTTTTGCTCAGAATGAGACGGGACCAATTGATGTATCTTAGATGGCTGCTTGCAAGCTTTTAAGACCCCAGATGCCACTCACCAAAGTGGGATGTAGGACATTTTCTTTATAAACTATGTTATGCCAATTGACCTCGATGTCCCCTGAAACTATGGGGACATACATGGAGAAATATCTAATAAGGAATTCAAAGACTTATATACAGAATCCTCAAAGAGATCAAGGAAAACACAGACAAAACCCTAAAAGAATTCAGGAAAACAATACAAGAACAAAATGACAAAATAAATAGATAATTAGAAACCACACAAAACAACAAATAGAAATCCAAAAGATTAACAATGAAATATCCAAAATAGGTAACTCAATCAAAGGACATGGAAGTAGAATTGAATCAATGGAAAAAAGAATCAGTGAAATAGAGGACAAATCCTGTGATGATAATTTGTTGAGGAACAATCAGAAAAAATAATGAAAAAAAAAAATGAAGAAAGCCTAAGAGTTATGTATGACACCAGCAAGAGGAATAATTTATGTGTAGTAGGAATTCCAGAACAAGAGGAGAAAAAAAACTACAGAGAGAATTTTTGAAGATTTATTGCCAGAAAACTTCCCTAGTATCATTAAAGATGAGAATGTCTCCATTCAAGAAGTTCAACGAATCCTATACAGGAAAGACCCCAAAGGAAAGTCATCAAGGCATATTATAATCAAACTTTCCAAAACAAAGGACAAAGAAAGAATTCTGAGAGCAACTCGTGGAAAATGAATATCACCACAAAGGGGTACCGATAAGACTAAATGCCGATTTCTGGCCAGAAACCATGCAGGCAAGAAGGCAATGGGATGACATATACAAAACCCCAAGAGACAATTATTGCCAACCAACAATCATATATCCAGCAAAATTGTCTTTCAAATATGATAGCAAAACTAAGACATTCCCAGATAAACAGAAATTAAGGGAATTTGTAAAAAGCAGACCAAACTTACAAGAAATATTAAAGGGAGTCCTTTGCACAGAGAACCGATGACATCAGACAACAACATGAGATTAAGACACATGACACCATCACCCAGATACCAACCCAGATAAAGAATTCTCAAAAGTAAAGTAAAGAGGCAAAACTGAACACAGGGAACCAAAGATGTCAACCTATAAATGCTGACAACTTAAAAACAAAAAGGGGGAATAAATGATGTAGCTGTAGAACTTCCATGTAGAGAGGAAGTCAAGATGATACTAAGATATAACATGCTGTTTTAAACTTAGGAAGATAAAGGTAAATATCAGAGTAACCACAAAGAAAACTGATAAATCTACTCACCAAAATAAAGAAGAAGAAAATAAAAAAGATTCAGTAAACACAAAATTAACAACAATGAAGGACACGGAAAGAAAATCCATAAGCAAAAATAACTCAGCACAGAAGATTAAGCAGAAGAAAGAAACCAGTAACATCACAAAAAAAAAAAAAAAAAAAAAATAACAAAACAGCAGCAGTAAACTCATACCTATCGATAATCACACTAAATGTAAATGGTTTAAATGCTCCAGTTAAGAGACAGAGAGTGGCAGATTGGATAAAAAAAATATGACTCATCAATATGTTGCCTACAAGAGACACACTTTAGGCACATTAATAATAATTAATAATATATAGTTATATAATTAATATATAGTTATATTATATATATAATAATAGTTAATAATCAGTGGATGGAAAAAAAATATATCAAACAAACAGTAACCAAAAGAGAGCAGAAGTCCACCAACTGCTCTGACAGGGATCACAATAGAGGGTCCCGGACAGAGCTTGAGAAAAATGTAGAACATAATTCTAACTCACAAAAAAGACCAGACTTACTCGTCTGACAGAGACTGGAGAAACTCTGAGAGTATGGCCCCTGGACACCCTTTTAACTCAGTACTGAAGTCACTCCTGAGGTTCACCCTTCAGCCAAAAGATTAGACAGGCCCATAAAACAAAATGAGACTAAATGTGCACACTAGCCTAGGGGCAAGGATGAGAAGTCAGGAGGGGACAGGAAGGCTGGTAATGGGGAACCCAAGGTCAAGAAGCAAAGAGTGTTGACATGTGATGGAGGTGGCAACCAATGTTACAAAACAATATATGTATTAATTGTTTAATGAGAAGCTAGTTTCTTATGTAAATCTTCATCTAAAGTACAATAAAAAAAGAGCAGGAGTGGCAATAATAATCTCTGATAAAACTGACTTTAAGTCAAGGTCATTATAAAAGACAAAGAAGGGCATTATATAATGATTAAATGGTCAATCCACCAAGCAGGTCATAACCATAATAAATACTTATGCACCCAATGGCAGGGCTCCAAAATACTAAAATAAAGTGTAACAGAATCGAAAAGAAAAATGGACAGTTCTACAGTTGTAGTAGACTTTGGCACACTACTTTCAAGGGTGCACAGAACAACAAGAAAGAAACTCAACAAAGATACAGAAGATCTAAATAACAAATCAACCAACTTGACCTCATAGACATATGTAGATCACACTAACCAACAGCAGCACAGTACACAATCTTCTCCAATACGCATGAATCATTCTCCAGAAAAGACCATATTTTAGGACAAAAAGCAAGCCACAATAAATTAAAAAACATTGAAATAATACAAAGCATCTTCTTTGATCATAATGCGATAAAACTAGAAATCAATAACAGAAAGAACAAGAAAAAAAACTAAATACATGGAAACTGAACAACACCTTACTTAAAAAATACTGGATAACAGAAGATATTAAAAATGAAATTAAAAAATTGTTGGAATCAAATGAGAATGAAAACACAACATATCAAAACCTTAGGGACACAGCAAAAGCAGTGGTTGCAGGAGAATTCATAGCAATAAATGCACACATCAAAAAAGAAGAAAAGGCCAAAATCAATTGCTTAACCCTGCAAGTTGAACATATAGAAAAGGAGCAAAAAAAGAAGTCCACAGTTAGCAGAAAAAGGAAATAATAAAGATCACAGCAGAAATAAATGAAATAGAAAACAGAAAAACAATAGAAAGAATAAAGAAGACTAGAAGGTGATTCTTTGAAAGGATAAATAAAATGGACAAACCACTGGCAAAATTGACAAAAGAGATGAGAAGATGCAAATAACCAAAATAAGAAATGAGACAGGTGACATTACAACAGAACCAAGTGAGACAAAAAGGATGATAACAGAATATTATGAAAAACTGTACCGCAACAAATTTGAAAACCTAGAAGAAATGGAGAAATTTCTAGAAACACACTACCTACCTAAACTAACACAAACAGAGGCATAAAATTTGAACAGACTTGTAAAAAAAAAAAAAAAAAGAAGAAATTGAAGAGATCATAAAAACCTCCCAACAAAACATAGCCCTGGCCCAGACAGCTTCACTGGAGAATTCTACCAAATATTCAGCTAAGAGTTGACACTAATTCTACTCAAACTATTCCAGGACATAGAAGAGGAAGGAATTGTCCCTAATTCATCCTATAAAGCCAGTATAACCCTGATACCAAAGCCAAGCAAAGACACTGCTAAAAAAGAAAATTACAGACAAATATCCCTCATGAATATAGATGCAAAAATTCTCAACAAAATTCTAGCCAACAGAATTCAACAGCATATCAAAAATAATACATCATGATCAAGTGGGATTCAAACCAGGGATGCAAGAATGGTCCAACATTAGAAAATCAATCAACGTAATCCACCATTTGTCAATAAAACAAAGGAAAAGAATCATATGATCATCTCTACTGATGCAGAAAAACCATTTGATAAAATCCAACACCCTTTCCTGCTAAAAACTCTCAGCAAAATAAGAATAGAAAGGAAATTCCTCAACATAATTAAAGGCATATATGCAAAACCAACAGCCAACATTATTCTCAACAGAGAAAGATTGAGCACATTCCCCTTGAGAGTGGGAACGAAACAAGGATGCCCTTTATCACCACTTTAATTCAATATTGTACTGAAAGTCCTAGCTACAGCAATAACGCAAGAAAGGGAAATAAAGAGTATCCAAACTGGAAAGAAAGAAGTAAAACTATCTTTATTCGCAGATGACATGATCCTATACATAGAAAATCCCAGAAACTCCACAAGAAACTTATTGGAACTAACAGAAGGATTCAACAAAGTGGCAGGGTACAAGATCAACACACGAAAACCAGTTGGGTTCCACACTTCACACCATACACAAAAACTTCCTCAAAATGGATCAAAGATCTAAATATAAAATCTAAAATGATAAAGATCATGGAAGAAAAAAAGGGACAATGCTAGGGGCCCTAATACAATGGCATAGATAGTATACAAACCATAACCAACAATGCACAAACACCAGAAGAGAAACTAGGTAACTGGGAGCTCCCCCAAATCAGACACTAATGCTCATCAAAAAACTTCACCAAATTGAGAGGCATCTGGGGTCTTAAAAGCCTGTGAGCAGCCATCTAAGATACTTCACTGGTCTCACCCCTTTGGCAGCAAGGGAGAATGAAGAGAACAAGATACAAGGAAAAGATTAGTCCAAAGGACTAATGGATCACAGCTACCATGGCCTCTACCAGACTGAGT
>NW_004443973.1:7854692-7877510 GCF_000243295.1 Trichechus manatus latirostris | reverse complement strand
GTATGGCCCCCAGACACCCTTTTAGCTCAGTGGTGAAGTCACTCCTGAAGTTCACCGTTCAGACGGGTGTTGGACAGCCTCACAAAACAAAATGGGACTACTGAGGCACAGCAGTCCAGGGACAAGGACTAGAGGGCAGGAGGGGACAGGAAAGCTGGTGATAGGGGACCCAAGGTTGAGAAGGGACGGCATTGACATGTTGTGGGGTTGTTACCCATTGTCATAGGGCAATATGTGTACTAACTGTTTAATGAGAAACTATTTGTTCTGCAAACCTTCATTCAAGGTACAAAAAAAAAAAAGAATTATCTATGCGAGATAAAATTGACAACAGCACCTCAAAAGGTTTGATGGGAAGCCTAGTGGGCAGTGAGTTGAAGATAATGGTGATGGAATAATTTGGAAAAGGATAGTGAGAATAGCAGCACAACTGGAAGAATGTAATCGACGTCACTGAATTGTACATGTAGAAACTTTTGAAATGGTGTAATTTTGGCTAGGTATATTTTCACCAAAAAAAGGTTCTCCAAGGTTGAGAAAGGAGAGTGTTGACATGTCATGGAGTTATTAATCAATGTCATAAAACAATATGCATACTAACTATTTAATGAGAAACTATTTGTTCTGTAAACCTGCATCTAAAGTACAATTAAAAAAATCAAAAACAAACAAACAAACAAAAAGAAAGACTTCACCAAAAGAGTAAAAAGAGAACCTACAAACTGGGAAAAAATTTTTGGCTACGACATATCCAATAAGGTTCTAATCTCTAAAATCTACAAGATACTGCAACACATCAACAACAAAAAGACAAATAATCCAATTAAAAAATGGGCAAAGGATATGAACAGACACTTTACCAAAGAAGACATTCAGGTAGCTAACAGACACTTGAGGAAGTGCTCATGATCATTAGCCATTAAAGAAATGCAAATCAAAACTACAATGAGATACCATCTCACCCAACAAAGGCTGGCACTAATCCAAAAAACACAAAATAACAAAAGTTGGAGAAGTTGTGGAGAGATTGAAATTCTTATGCACTGCTGGTGAGAATGTAAAATGGTACAACCACTTTGGAGAATGATTTGGTGCTTCCTTAAAAAGCTAGAAATAGAAATACCATACGATCCAGCAATCCCAGCCCGTTAAAAACCTGTTGCCCTTGTATCGATTCTGACTCATAGTGACCATATAGGACAGAGTAGAACTGCCCCATAGGTTTTCCAAGAAGCACCTTGTGAATTCGAACTGCTGACTTTGGTTAGCAGCTGTAGCTCTTAACCACTACGCCATCAGGGTTTTAAGAATATACCTGGGAGAAATAAAAGCCATCACATGAATAGACATATGCACACCCATGTTCACTGAAGCACTATTCACAATAGCAAAAAGATGGAAAAACCCTAAACATCCATCAACGGACAAATCGATAAACAAATTATGGTACATACACACAATGGAATATTATGCAACAATAAATAACAATGATGAATCCACAATGGATGAATCTGGAGGACATTATGCTGAGTGAAATAAGTCAGTCACAAAAGGACAAATATTGTATAAGACCACTATTACAAGAACTCAGGAAATGGTTTACATACAGAAAAAAACATTCTTTGATGGTTACGAGGGTGGGGAGGGAGAGGGAGGGAAATCACTAACTAGATAGTAGGCAAAGATCAACTTCTGTGAAGGGAAGGGCAAAACACAATACAGGGAAGTCAGCACAGCTGGACCAAAGCAAAAGTGAAGAAGTTTCCAGGCACATCCAAATACTTTGAGGGACAGAGTAGCTGGGGCTGGGGCCTGGGGACCATAGTTTCAGGGGACATCTATGTCAGTTGGCATAACAAAGTTTATTAAGAAAATGTTCTATATCTCACTTTGGTGAGTGGGGTCTTAAAAGCTTGCAAGCAGCCATCAATTGTTCCCATACCACTTGGAGCAAAGGAGAATGAAGAAAACCAAAGACACAAGGAAAATATTAGCCCAAAGGACTAAAGGACCACATGAACCAGAGACTCCACCAGCCTGAGATCAGAAGAACTAGACGGTGCCCAGCTACCACCAATGATTGCCCTGTCAGGGAACACAGCAAAGAGTCCTGGACAGAGCAGGAGAAAAATGTAGAACAGAACTCAAATTCATGTAAAGAGACCAAACTTAATGGTCTGACAGAGACTGGAGGAGCTCCTGACACTATGGCCCCTGGATGCACTGTTAATCCAGAACTGAAACCATTTCCAAAGCCCACTCTTCAGACAAAGATTAGACAGGACTACAAAACAAAAAATAACACATGTGAGGAATGTGCTTCTTAGTTCAATCAAATGTATGAGACCAAGTGAGCAGCTCTTGTCCAAACACAGGCTGAATGAACACAGGGAACCCAGGGTGGAAAGGAGAGTGTGCTGTCACATTGTGGGGATTGCAACTAATGTCACAAAACAATATGTGTATAAATTTTTGAATGAGAAATTAACTTGAGCTGTAAACTTTCACCTAAAGCACAATAAAAAGAAAGAAAAAAAATCAGTTGGGTTCCTTTACACTAACAAGGGAGACTCTCAAAACGAAATCAAGAAATCAATACCATTTATGATAGCCCCCGAAAGAATAAAATACCTAGGAATAAACCTAAACAGGGACGTGAAAGACTTATATAAGGAAAACTATACAACACTACTGCAAGAAACTAGAAGAGACCTATATAAATGGAAAAACGTTCCATGCTCATGGATTGAAAGACTTAACATTGTGAAAATGTAAATACTACCAAAAGTGACCTAAGGATATAATGCAATCTGTATTCAAATTCCTATGCAATTCCTATCCAAATTCCAACAACATTCTTTAATGAAATGGAAAAACTAATCTCCAACTTGAAATGGAAAGGAAGGAGGCCCTGAATAGCTAAAGCAATATTGAAGAAGAACAAAGTAGGAGGACCCACACTTCCTGATCTCAAAACTTGCTATACAGCCATGGTAATCAAAACAGCCCAGTACTGGTTCAATGACAGACACATAGACCAGTGGAACAGAATTGAGAACCCAGAAGTAAATCCATACGTCATCAACAAAAGGTCAAAATCCATTCAATGGGGGAGAAACAGCCTAACAAATGGTGGTGGCAAAACAGGATCCATACCTCACACCATGCCCAGAAACTAACTCAAAATGTATCAAAAACCTAAATGTTAAATCTAAAACTATCAAGTTCCTGGAAGATAACATAGGGTCAAAACTAGGGGACCTAATTTTTGGCATAAATAGCCTATCAAACAAAACTAAAAAGGCATGAATGACAGAAGATAAATTAGATAACTAGGACCTCCTAAAAATCAAATGCTTATGCTCATCAAAAGACTTTAGCAAGAGAGTAAAAAGAAAACCTACAAACTGGGAAAAAATTTTTGACAATGACATATCCTATAAGGGTCTAATCTCTAAAATATATAGAAAACTTCAACAACTCAACAACAAAAAGACAAACAATCCAATCAAAAAATGGGCAAAGGACATGAACAGACACTTCACTAAAGAGGACATTCAGATGGCCAACAAATACATGAGAAGATGCTCCCAATCTTTAGCCGTTAGAGAGATGCAAATCAAAACTACAAGATAACATCTCATCATTGCAAAGATGGCAATGATCAAAAAAACAGAAAGCAAATAATGCTGGCAAGGCTGTGGGGGGATTGTTGTTGTTGTTGTTAAGAGCTGTCACGTTGGTTCCGATTCATAGCGACCCTGTAGGACTTAGTAGAACAGCCCCATAGGGTTTCCAAAGAGCAGCTGGTGGATTTGAACTACTGACCTTTTGGTTAGCAGCCAAGCTCTTGACCACTACACCACCAGGGCTCCGTGGGGGGGATTAGAACTCTTAAAAACTGCTGGTGGGATTGTAAATGGTACAACCACTATGGAAAATGGCATGGCGCTTCCTATAAAGCTAGAAATAGAATGATCCAGCAATACCACTCCTATGTATATATCCTACAGATACAAGAGCAGTGGCATGAATAGACATATGGATACTTATGTTCATTATAGCATTATTCACAATAGCAAAAAGATGGAAACAACCTAAGCACCCATCAATGGATGAATGGATAAACAAATTGTGGTACATGCGCACAATGGAATATTATGCATCTGTAAAGAATAATGAGTAGTCCTTGAAGCATCTTATAACATGGATAAATCTGGAGGACATTATAGTGAGTGAAATAAGTCAATCACAAAAAGACAAATATTGTGTAGTCCCACTATTATAAAAAGTCAAGAATAGATATACATACAGAAAGCAAAGTTCTTTGATGGTTACCAGGGATGGGAGGGAAAGGGAGGGGGGACTCACTATCTAGCAGACACTTGTTACTTTGGGTGATGGGAAAGACAATCCCAAATATGACTGAAGTCAGCACAACTTGACCATGGTAAATAAAGACACTAAAAAGTACAAGAGAAAAAGGGACAATTTCGGTATATACTGTAACACATAAAATTTTCCAACAAGAGTAAAAACAACCCCAAAATATGTGTGTGGTTATGTAGGTAGATATGGATGCATATATGTGTGTAGGAAGGCATATGGGAGTAAATGCACATGCATGTATAGGTGTATCTGTAGGCATATGTATACACACATTGTGTAACAAACCACATAGGGGGCACAGTTATGGAGCCTTCCTAGACATATTCAAACAACTGGCAGGATAGGTTTACTGGTTCAAAAGGCTTGGAATCATAGTCTTGGGAGACAACTTAATCAATTGGCGTAACATAATTCACAAAGATAATGTTCTACATCTGAGTTTGGTGAGTAGTGTCTGAGGTCTTAAATGCTTGCGAGCAGCCATCTAAGATATAACTATTAATCTCTATTCGTACGGAGCAAAAGAGAGTGAAGGAAACCAAAGCCTCAAAGGAGAAACTAGTCCACGGGACTAATACCCCGCATGAAACACAACCTCTTCTAACCTGAGACCAGAAGAACTAGATGGTGCCTGGCTACCACTACTGATCATTCTGACCAGAGACATAATAAAAGTCCTGGATAGAATAGGAGAAAAAGGCAGAACAAAACTCACATTCCTAAAAGAATCCAGACCTACCAGACCGATAGAGCCTAGAGGAGCCCCGGAGACTATCGCCCTAAGACACTCTTTGAACTTGGAATTGAAGCTATTTCTGCAGATCGCCTTTCAGCCAAATAATAGATGGGCTTATAAAATAAACAATATCTTCCATGAGTAATGTGCTCCCTTAAACAATCAACTATATGAGACCAAACAGTCAACAGTTACCAAAAAGCAAAGATGAGACTGAAAGGACAGGAAGGGAAGCTAGATCAATGAAAACAGAACAAACAGAATGGAAATAATGAGAATGCTGACACATTGTAAAAACTGTAACAGTTTATATAAAAATTATTAAAGGGAAACCTAATTTGCTGTGTAAACTTTCACCTAAAACGTAACAAAATATTATTAAAAGAGAGAAAGAAAGACTGCCCCGTAAAATGCAGGTTCTGAACATTTCAGACACAGAGACAGAAATCTTTGCTATTAGCGGATCAGCATCGACACAGGGAAGGGAGCAGTCCCATATTGATAGAAGATGATGAACAAGACCCACATTTCTTTGACCAGTCTTTGCTAAGGGTTTCAAACAGGTTTGGAGAGAGTTAATAGGCAAACCATGGTGAAAATTTAGTTGACTATAATTTGGAGCTTTATATGCATTTATGAACACATGCATATATGTGTAAATGTTCAGTTTAGCAAGCTATGTATTGTTCATTCCATAGTGCAGATTTGGGTGTTTCAATCAGTGAACCAGTTGCCATCAAGTCGATTCTGACTCATGGCAACCCCATGTGTGTCAGAGAAGAACTGTGGTCCATAGGGTTTTCAGGGGCTGATTTTTTGAAAGTAGATTGCCAGTCCTATCTTCCAAGGTGTCTCTGACTTTTCAGTTATCAGCTGCATGTGTTAACCATTTGCATTGCCCAGGGACCCCTATTTGTCTCAACTAATCCTTTCTTCCTTTTGTTGCCCTTAGAAGTCCTGAGTTAAAAACATCTGATGTATTTAAGAAGTGATATCTAAATGATTTGGAGTCGACCAATATTTATAGTCAGAATACTTTGCTCAGGGTGGGCAGCTGCTTTTAAAGAGTGGTGACCAACAAAGCCATTGCTGCTTTGTAGTGCCTACTGGCCAAAGGTGTGCACACAAAGCAGATGCAATTGTATCTAGCAGGGCAGTGAGAAAAAGGGATGGAGAGAAGGGAAAGAGCCTAAGAGTGGGGCAGGAGGCCCAGGGTGGAAAGTGGGGCTACAGTCAGTATGAGAGCATGGAGGGGTAGGTGGTAACCACGGTAGTAAGGTGGCTGACCTAGAAGGTCAGAAGGCTCAGAGAACAACTTTCACAAACTTGTTCTGGAAGGTTTAGTCTTAGTGATAGCCCTGCTGGCTTCTGGCTGATCAGAATGCAATGACCTGGTGACCCCTAGTTTTGGGAAGATACCATTTCACTACAGAATTCTTACAGGAATCTCCATGATGATAACAGAGACCTCAGCAGGGATGAAAAAAAAACATACCTTACCATCAAATACCAGACCCAAATAGGATCCATCAAACAGAACTGTGCAAGTTAAGCTGATGTCTGGGAATGTACTTGTCCCTCTGGAGAAAGAGGGGCCCTGTTTCTCACAAAGTAATCATTCCTGGAAGCTGACTTGATTTATCCATGCTCTATCAATCTGCCACCTTTTAAGAGAACTAAATCTAGTCCAAACACTTCTATAATGCTATTTGATAGTTTGAAACCAATTTGCATTTTATCAGGCACACATTGTCATAGCTCCAACAGAGAGGCTAAAGAGCTGCCTTCTAAACATGGAGTTAAAAAAGTCTGTGTTCCTCATTAGCCATAGACTTTAAATTTTACTGTTGGAATCTTCTCAGCTTAGAAAAATGTTAGATGAAACAGCCTTAATTGTGGACATTCTCACAATTGTTAAAATTTGACATGCACACAGAAGGATATTCTTGCTGTGAAGTTGGATTTGTGTCTCTCTGTTCTATGCAACTCCAAAAACATAAAGAACAAGGAGAACAAAGCGTGAACAAAAGAACTAGATGCTCTGAAAAACCAGCTGTACCCTGATAAAGTTTGGTGCTGAAGAACTGAAGTTCAGGTGGTGAAACCTTCCCTGAGTGAAGGAAAATGACTTCCTCCCAAACAGCAAATCTTCTCATTCATGGGTTTCATCATAGGTCTCAGAGGTGACATTGCCTTCTCATTAATGAGCATTAATTATCTGAGAGGTAGCCTCATTTAACAGTAAATTATCGACATTAGAAATGCAAAATTTGGAAACAGAGATTCAGTTGGAGAAAATGCTATGCTACTTTATCTTTCTTTTGAAAATCTGCATTTTCCGTTCTTCGTTCCATGACTGCATTTTACATTTAAATAAGAAAAATTTCTCTGCAAATTCCTGAACTGACAGCATAACTTATCTTCTAATTTTGGAGCTGGGAGATACCTTGATCCAATCCCTTGGTTTTACTAATGAAGAAAACAAGATCAGGAAAAGACAAAGTGACTCATCTATGCTCATATGAGAGAAACCAGTTTATTTTAGGAGGTAAAGGGCTCAACTCCCAAAATGAAATGAAATGAATTAACAAAGCATATGGTTTGTTTTCTAGTGTTCACTGAACAAAGTTTAAAATTCAAAGCCAGCATTTAAATCAAAGACCGCACATCTATTCCCCCTCCCTCACCTCCAGGCTAAGTCCGTAAGTATGAAGATGTTCCCACCGAGTTTCACTCTCGTTTAGCTTTTCTCTCTGTGTGACATCAACAGCGATAATCAACAAATGGGTTACTCTGTCCAGGTCTGGCCCTCACTGCAAACATGCATAGGTTTTACAACACTATAGGATACAAGGAGTCAGGAATGGCTGAGATGCAGCAGAAGAAACAGTGACAAGAGAACAAAGTGGCCACGGTCCCACGAATTTGGTCTGAGCTGCTAGCTAGAAAATAACTTTACCTGTGTTCTCATCACTCTTCCCTGAGCTGTATATCTTAGAAGGAGAATCTCTTCTAGACTCCTGATGCTCCACAGATACAGCCATTGTGACTCTCCTGAAGGAAGCTCGGGCCCCCTTTCTCTAGAAAGAAGGATCACTGGGAAGAACCAACCGGTTGCCTCCAGTGGATTCTGACTCATGATGACCCCATGTGTGTCAGAGTAAAATTGTGCTCCATGAGGTTTTCAATGGCTGATTTTTTTGGAAGTAGACTGCCAGGCTTTTCTTCCGAGTCACCTCTGGGTAGTCTCCAACTGCCAATCTTTCAGTGCTTTAACCATTTGCTCCACCCAGGGACTCCTTTGCTGGGAAGATTAGTGCATATATTTTTGCACATTACTTATACCTATAAAACCTATTCTGTCTTCTGTTGAAATGAGTGGTTTATTTTTCTCTCTTCTCCAGCAGTCCACAAGCTGCCCAGCAGCAGAGTGCAGCACTCCCACTGAAGCTTGTGTCCCTCTCCCGGGGTGCAGCACATGGCTTTGCACCCAAGAACTTGCTGGATTGAGTGGTCCCTTCTCTCTGTTCTTTGCTCTTGCTCTTTTGCTCTATTTCTATCTCTAGCAGGCACACTGTTCTCCCCCTGCCTCTGTATTTCCCTCTCATGCTCACACATTCCACTGGCTGAGTGTTGACTTTTCCTCCCTGGCACTCTGTTCCCATCCCCCAGCTGTCTCTGTCCCCTTTCCTCTGGGCAAGCAGTGGGAGAGGAGTGCCAAGCAGCTGCCGGGGCCCACGCCCACGCAGCCATGGCCGGGAGAGTCGAGACTGGTTCGGGGGCTGGGCACCTGCTCTTGCTGTCAAAGGCCACAGCTGAGGGATGAGACAGTGGCATGTAGCCCCAGAAAGTGTGAATACCAGCTGAAAAGATTTAATGTGATTCAGATTGCTGAAGATGATGGTTATTCCTACGGCAAAGGGAATTAATGTCTTGTCTCGCCCTTCCTTAACAGCTACTCACATTTCCCCAGCTCACCACACCCTAAACAAAGGCCGGCTTCCCTCGCTCAGGGCTGCTCCTGCTGGACGCTGTGAAGGTGGTTTCCTGACTTGGTGTGCTCCCATCTAGCGGTGGTTCCTCATACAACAACACAGAAAGGGAACCGTCCTCTCCTAAGGCTTTTATCTGCATCAACTGAAGAATGTAGTGTTTATGATCCAATGGTGGAGATTCCTGTGGCCTGGTGACATGTTTCTCTCCGAGCTTTGCTTCTCTGGCCCTCTCAGATGGTGCCCATTTTGATATTCTTATATTCCAGTCAGAAAAGAAGCCATTCACAAGCCCAGATATTTCCCTCAATGAAACAAAGAAGTACAGTAAGTGATTCTTGGCCTCCATTCAGTGTGAGAAGGGGTTCAGAGTTCACACTTCCGTCCTTCTGTTTGACCACTGCAGAAATGGAGGGTCACTGTGTCAATTGCTTTGCTTCAGTTGCAAGCAGTGGTTCCAAGAAAAACCCTTGAAGAAATCTTCTCTAGAAATGTGTATGAATCTACTGGGTTTGAGGACTTATCCCAGTCGTCAGAACAGACTATGATAGCCACACACGTAAAGAGAATCATACAGGATTTTCATATGTGAGAAATCATATATGAAAAAAATATACATACCATTAAATAGCCCCATGAAATTGCTAACCACTTTCATAAGCTCTCAAATGTGGTATCCTTCTTGTGACTAGTGAAGGGATGGCTCAGGAATAATTCAGAAACTGGCCTGAGCCAAATGTGGGTGTCAGTCTCTGGTGATATCTGATGTACCCGAAGTAACCACAGTCAGAGGAAGAACAGAACTTTCATCTGAAAGGTTCTGGCTTGTGAAAATGACTCAACTTGTTTGCGGGGCGAACTTGAAAGTGTGCAGCCCGCGTGTAAATTTTAAAATCCATTCTGCCTGACACAGCTGTAGTCTCCAAGTTGCCTTCAGATGGAGTGGGGCCACACCCACAGCTGCAGCCAAGCAGTGCTATTTGAAACTTCCCCAGGGCCAACTGCTGTGAAAAGAACAGTTTATTGTACAAAATAAAACAAAATGCCAGCTCATCTCTACAGTTTCACGGTCTGCCTTGGGGGAAAGAAAAGGAGTTTTAGGTTTCATCCCTTGTGCACCAAGTGCATAGTCTGGGGGTCGGTTTTGGGAAGATCTGGAAAGTTCTCAGCTAAGCTGTTGACTTGCTGTCTGACCATGGACCTAGCATTTAACTCAACAGGCAACCACTTCTCTTTCTAAGAAATGGGGAAAATGCCACTTGCCATTTACCTCATTTGAATGAAATGCTCGATACTATCATTTTCTCCATCGTTTCAAACAATGACAACTGAGTTTGGGCCAATTGTTTGCCCTGGCCCATAGCTTTAGGAAGCTTATTCAACTGTACTCTGGTTTTTAAGAGCAGGTTTTGAAGGAAAGAGTTGTACTGGAAAGACTTTATAACAATTGGAATATTGAGGCATATATTAAAGTTTTTCTGCTCTAAATACACACAAAAAAAGAGACAGTGAAAGAATCCTGCTGTCAAATGAAACATCAGAACTACTGGATTAAATATTAAATGATAAATGTTCTTTTTCCCGTAATATTTAGCGTATAGACTGAATGCTGTTTATTTAGTGTTAAGGAGAAAATAGTATCCTTGTCTCTTTATCATCTCTCAGGCCCCTAATATATTGAAATGAGCCCTCTCAACCTAGAAAAACAGCTCATTTACACTCTATCGAGGAGAACCCAGCTGATGACTGAGTATGAGAGTGTTTCTATGGTACTCAAGCATCTGAAAGAAACATGAACTAAGTTGATCAATCAGATGTTTTGTCTACACAATGCTAAGTATTAAGATGTTTCTCCTATATGTGGATACTTGGTGTCATATAGATGAAACATTTGGTTGGATAATTGAGGGTTTTTTTTTTTTTTTTTTTTTTTTTACTTTTCATTCAGGTGTTTATGATATACTTAAACAGCTGAAGAAGTATTCTGTTTGAAGTTCTGTGTCTCTCCATGGTGACATAGCCCGCTGGGTGTACAAGCAGAAGGCACTCCTATGTGAAGAAGAAAGCACCACATGACGACAGCAACCCCATGCCAGGGTGTGTGACTTGGCCATCGGAGCATAGACTAGATTTCAGCTCCCACTCTCCCCTCCACTGAGAGCTATTGTGAAGTGCACAAGCTGTACAACTGTACATAGTGGCCCCAGAAAGTCATCAAAAGGAGCAGGAGAAATATTCAGTAATCACATAGCAATGGATATGAGGATGAGAGGGAAAGGGGGTTTTACTTAGCTCACAAGCCTCCCACAGCGAATGTACACTGTCCAGAAGGTCACTGTTCGGCACAATGAAGATAACACTTGCCTCTTTTTTTTTTTCTGTGAATGCCATCTATTTATTTATTTTTAAGGTAAGGAAATGCTCGCTGTAAATTCCAGTCATGTATTTACTGCCTTTTCTATTCAGTGCTGTGCCTGTCAAGTTTTCGCATCCCTGGAATTTGAACTCCTCATCTCCCTCCACACTCCCTCTCCTCGTCTGTAACACAAATGCCTTTTTTATTTTTGCTAGTTTAATTAGCGCATGAATTCAGTTTGATTGATGAATTGATGTGGCTTATTGGCATGAAGATTTTCTTCCCCTCCCAGCACTGTCTGTAATAGAAACGGCTTGTGTGGGGGTGACACCAGCTTTGATGCTGCAGACATTCTGTTTGATGTGGAGAGGCCAGCCATTCAGCTGTGATTTTCTAGTCTCTGGAGAGGTTTTTTTTTTCATCATTGTTGGGGGGTGGAGAGGAGGAGGTTGGTGGTGAATAGTGAGAGAGAGTGGTGTGGAAAGTGATGTCTGAGAAACTGCGTAGCTAAGGATTTAATGTTTATATTTTATTGGACTGATTTTGAAATAGTTATTGTTCACACCCTGGACCCAGGAGGGAATGAGACCTTGACTCTTTGCCATCAGTAGTAAGGCATTGTGAATTAGTGCATCCAGCTCAAAATTCCAACGCCTCTTGCCAAAGAATTAAGCTGAAATTAGCACACAGTTGGTAAAAATGTGATTTCTGGTTTCACTTTAATCAGTGAAGATTAATGGTTAAAATTTTTATTTCTAATCTCGCTTTAGCCTGACTAACAAAAGTTGTCACTTTCTTGAAAACTGCTAAATGAAGATGGATTTATAGGCTCTCTGAGAGAATAAAAGCCCAAGTGCTAAGGCCTACTTTTCAGACCATAAAATTTTCAAATTCCCTCCATAGTCCCCCACATACTGCTTGGAGAGCTGACTGCTGCTGGATTCAGTAATGCTTACTGCTGGACAAAGGTGGTGGGAGAGTTTGAATGCATTCTTAATGACCACAACTCTAGATGAAATGCAGTACTACTCCTGGGGAAAATTAATATTACAGAACAGATAAGGAAGTAGATTTGAATTGTAAATAGAGCATAGTCTAGCTTGTATATTTTTCCCTTTTTGCCCACCTGAGCTAGACCTTTCTATGACCCTCCCCACAAACTGGTCCACAGCAACGTTATGAAACCTGTGAGGTCAGTTACCGCTTTAACAAGATTTTCCCTGCATGTTCTGTCAACAGTTTCTTGTTGACTCCCACCTTCCAGAAACCCTCACTGAAGACCCCTTTCCTTGGGGATCACCCCCTTCTCCAGACTTTACCCTGCCTTCTTGCCCCACTTCCCACCTAAACCAAGTATTGTTACAAATCTTTATGCACTCATTTGTCACCTCTCCATTTTGAGTGTCTCAAGGGCAGAACCTGCGCCCCTCACTTCTCCTTTGTCCACCCTGCCTGACACAGCGCTTTGTGTGCAGTAGGCATGTTCAAATCATTGTTTCAGGGGGTGCAAATGGCAAGGATGTTGAGGAGGTGATATGGGCATCAGATGATCATCAAAGTTCCTTCCACTTTCCAATTCTAGAATTCTACAGCCTCACTAGAAGGGGCAACCTACTTCTTCACCCCTTTTTTCTAGTTTGATCAAAATAAAATGGGAACCTTAAATAATTTTTAATCATCTTCTGATAAACACAACCCCCCACTATTGGTTTGCCCCAAAGGTTATACAGCAAAATGAACACCTCCTGCAACAATGGGCTGGGCAATAGGAATGAATTCTCCAGTGCTTAGATGTAAGAATGGTGGCATCGGTTGTTTGCTGGTAGAATTCTCACCTTCCAGGTGGGATACCAGGTTTTGATTCATGTAATCACCACCTGTCTGTCAGTAGAGACTTGAGTGTTTCTGTGATGCTAAACAGGTTTCAGTGGAGCTTCCAGACTAAGATGGACTAGGAAGAAAGGTCTGGCAATCTACTTCCTAAAATCAATTTGGGTCTGGCGAGCTACCTCTGAAAATCAGCCAAGGGCAGATTTGATGGCAGCTAACAACAGCAGATGCAAGAACCATCAACTCTCACAATTCTTTGTTATTTTTTCCCAGTCTTCTTAAGTCCAAGTTCCCGCTTATCAAAGCAAGTGAATAGTCCAATATCACCCTCCAATGAATTATACTAGAATTCCAGAACTTAGGTGGTGCCAGGAAATCATGAAACACCCTGGTCCTAACTCGTGGTGCCTTTAATCTTTACAGTGAACCTCTGCTAAATGAATATTGTTCGGCTTTGTCAGCCAGTGCTGGTCAAGGCAGCCCACAAACCTGCCCTCACAGCTTCCCCCTCACTCACCTTAGGCCAGCCATGGGGCATCTTTCCAATACTGAAGGTCATGGTCTTTGCCATCCTTCCCCCATCTGGGCTCCCAGTGGGAGTGGGCATGGTTCTTCTCCACTTGAGGAATTTGTCATGACCCTCTGTTTCCCACCCTGCTTTGGGGGAATCCTTCTGTGCCCCTGGATTGGGCCATGACCATTTCCTCTAACCCTTAGGGCCCTTCTCATTCTGGACAATCTGACTCATCTCTTTTCTAGTCCTTGGATTTTCAAAACAAGGATATATTTCTCCTCTCCAGGACAAGAGAAGCCTCCTTATTCTTTCTTAACGCTTACAACAGAAGAAAAAGAAAAAGCACTATCCTATTAGCTTGTAGTACGTAAGGAGAAATTGGGTAGATTAGTGAAAGCTTTCATTCCTACTGGATTCTATCTTCTACCATCTATCTACCTATCTACCTACCTACCAACCTACCTATGTTATCATCTATCTAGCTATCTAGCTATCATCGATGTCTATATCTACATACCAGTCTTAGGTTTATTCATTATAGGACTGTAACTTACCTTTTGAAAAATACAGCTCTAGAACATCTTGTCTATACATGTATTGTATTGGCTAGGATTGCTTGTGATTGTATGTAGCAGAAACTTGATCACAGTGGTTTAATACCAAATAGGGGTTTATTTTTCTCACTCAATAAGAAATCCCAAGATAGGCAGTTTAGGCTGCTGTTCCATGTTGTCACCTGTGTTCTCTCTTCCTATGCTTAGTATATTCCTTTCATCCGTATGATTGGAAGTTGGCTGTTCCTAGGCAGGAAGAAGGGAAATGGGCAAAAATCTTCTTTTCATGAAGCTGCTTTTTATTCAGGAAAAGGGGTCTTCCCCAAAGACCTTGCTTATATTTCTTAGACCAGAACTGTGCTACAAGGTTACCCCTAGTTATATAGGAGCTAGGTAAGTATGTTAATTTCCAGGCTTTCTAGAAGGAGGAAAAGGCAGTGGGGGCTTGGAGAGGGTGTTGAGTGAGCCATTCTACCAGTAACCATTAAGACAATTCTGATTCATGGCGAGCCTATGCGTGTCAGAAAGAACTGTGCTCTATAGGGTTTTCCATAGCTGATTTTTCAGAAGTAGATGTCCAGGGCTTTCTTCTGAGGCACCTCTGGGTTGACTCAAACTGCCAACTTTTCAGTTAATAGCTGAGCACATTAACTGTTTGTGCCACCTAGGGACTCTGAGACATTCTACAGTACCTGTTAAAATGCGTGAAGTATCCTACATTAAAAAAAAAAAAAAAGACTATGATGGATTGATATCTGTATATGTGACTATAACCAAAGAAATAATGCCTACCCAAAGATTACAGTTGGGTCATTTTTGAATTAAGAGCTAATGCATGAAGGTTGACAGCAAAGAGCTAGGTCAGAGCCAAGGCAGAGATAGTCTGGAGATCCTCCAGGGAAGATGGTAGTGGCCAAAATCACTTTTTGCAGACATAGGAGAAAATGAAGCCTCAAAGCTGCCTTGAGTCTTGTATATCTCCCCAAGCCACACAGTGCGGGAGGTTGGGGACTTATGCTTCTGAGTCTGGATTTAGTGAGGTGGCTGTGGGACAAAGAAAGGAGAGAATTATCATAATGGTTCTTGACCCTGGCTGCACACTGAGCTCACTTGGGAAACTGTTTTAGAAAAACACTTATCTCTGGGATCCATTTGCAGAGATTCTGATTTAATTAGTCTTGGGTGTGGCCTGGGTATCAGGATATTTCAAGCTCCGGAGATAAGACCCCAATGCAGAGTCAGGATTGAAGCTACTGTATTAGATTATTCTAAAACAATCATACAACCCCACCTTCCTTAGAATCACACTCACTAAATGGACCTTGGCCTGATGCCACAGCAGATACTGAAGGAAGAACCTGTGTGTAGGAACTCCTAATTGTGTCTGTGGTAGGGATGCTGTTGGTCATCAGTTTGCAACATCTTCATGAGAAGCCGCAGGAAAAAGCCCAGGTTTCAGGATCAGAAGGTGTGATTCTTCTGAAACATTTGGTTGGGTTTTGTCTTGTTGACATACCGAGTCTTATAAATGATTGTGTTTTCCCTTTTAGAAAGCTTAGGAGCAACTCTACATTACCATCTGATATGCATTCCTGTCTGCTAATATCACTCTTGGAGTTATTACTTTCTCACCCCAAATTTTTACTTAGACTCTTCCAATTTTTAAAAATACTTTCCTATTGGATTTCCATAAGTCATCTTCAGTTGTTGGTAGAATGAGGCAGAGGATTAAAATATATAAATGCCAAAATGCCTAAGCCCTTCACCATCACTCAAGAAAAACCTTTTCATCCTTCTATTTTCAACTTCTCCAAAGTTTGAATTTTTAAAATGTGATTTCTTTTTCTCTTTAAGGTTGCCCTCAAAGTTTGTTTTAATCTGGTTTCTATATAAAAATGTTCCCAGTGGGGACATGGATTGTTGTATCCCAAAGAGTAGTAAGTTTCTGGGTCTCCACCCTCAAGGGATGGAGTCATGGGAGTACTTTGCTTTTGGATTGTAAAAAAATTAAAATTTAGAAATTTAAACATGCAAGACTAAATGGGCAGCTCCCATCCCGAGGTAAGATTAGAAGGCAGAAAGGGACAGGAGCTGGTTGAATGGACACGGGAAATCCAGGATGGAAAGGAGGAGTGTCACATTATAGGGAGAGCAACTAGGGTCACATAACAATGTGCGTATAAATGTTTGTAAGAGAAACTAACTTGACCTGTACACTTTCACCTAAAGCACAATAAAAAAAAATTAAAAAAAGAAATTTAAACGTTCAGCTTATACTAGTAGTGTCTAGAAGATAGTGTAATTGGTGTTGTTAGGGAATGGCTATGTTTGTATTTTTGCCTCTCACAGTTTCTTTCTGGGCTTACTGTTTCAAGGAGCTGTTTTTAATGAAAAGAAAAGCAGTTGCTGTAGCAGTTCACCATGAGACAAAGAACCAGAAAGCGGTCCCTAGTTCATTCCATTTCATTTCAAAAAGACAGCACTTAAGCTTTGACTTTCAGGGTTGCCCAGTATCAGTTATTTGTTTACCAGACATGCTTTAGATAGCTACAACCCATTTGTAAGTCACTTAGTTTATACATTATGGTCTAATGTCTGGCAAAGTGTTTCTGAGTTGCCTATTATCATAAAACCTAAGGACTCTGACAGAGATATTAGGAATCATAATGATACAATATTTATGAGGCAAACTACCAGGTACTATCCAGTGATGGAAAAATAGCTAGCAAGCATTTTCAAAATAAGTCCGCTATTAGTCAGCCGTTGTTAACTCGTATAAAGTTAGAAACAAGCCTGAAGTCCAGAATTAGTTTCCAAGTACTCGCTGTGTATGCTTAACCCTTTTGGATTCCAGCGCCAAAGGAGGACAGTTAAAATGATCTGCTTCACACGGACATTGTAAGGTTAACAAAGACGCAGAGAATGGGTCTCGTTGTTCAGTATTCTGAATAAAAAAGGATAATTAGCAACAGATGCCAGATTCTCTTGCTGTTGACTCGGGTGCTGATATGAACGTGGCCCATAGGAGAGGTAGCCTGCTTTGAGCAGATTCCTCACATCTCGCAAAAAGAAGCGCTGGCAAATAAGGGAGGTTAGATCTAGACAGAAAGGAAGCATGGATTCCATCTTTTTCCTTCTCTGCTTTCCCACCTCTTGGCTACTAACATTTGTTTGTGTCTTTTTTGGGCACCAACCAACCAACCAACCAAGTTGATTCTGACTCATAGTGACCCTATAGGACAGAGTGGAACTGCCCCATAGGGTTTCCAAAGCTGTAATTTTTACAGGAGCAGACTGCCACATTTTTCTCTTGCCGAGGGGCTGGTAGGTTTGAACCTCCGACCTTTTAATTAGTAGCAGAGCACTTAAACCACTGTGCCACCAGGGCTCCCTTTTTGGGCACCAGAGGTGGAAAATTTGGGTCCTGTGCCCCTTTTTCCCTCCCTCCCTTTTTTATCGTGGAGAACTCTGCAGAGAAGAAATTCGCAGTAATCAACTTTGGCCTTCAAGGCATGAGATCATGCTATGAAAACTGCAGAAGTCTCCAAACTCTAGCATTGGACATGGCTTTTGTGGAAATTAGATTCCTAGCTTCCGGGACAGGGACTGTCTCTTGCAGAATTTTGCCCACCCTTGCTGTCCTCTCTCATAAGCAGCAACATTTGTTCAGAATGCTGCTGCTTCCCATCACCTGAGAGTTCTGTCAAGACAAAAAATGATAATTGTTACACTCAAGTTGTTACATTTTTGTGACACTAGAAAAATGACTTGCAGTATAATCAAAACTAAGAAGGGAGAGAAATCTTCTGTAATCAGAGATCCCACTCAGCTTCCAAACAAAAATTTTCATTCACAATATGACATCTCAGTAGTAATTTTGTAGCAAAATTTCCGAGAGATTTTTCCATTGCCATTTTTTCCCACTGTGTACCAAGGACATATAGGGAGACTTCGGCTCAAGTAAAAGGAAACCTTGGCTCAGTCTACATCGTCTTACCTTCCTTCACTGCCCAGTGCTGCAGAGAACTGTGTTTTCTATATGAGAGAGTATACCTATGTAGGGGACATGGGTGATTCAGTGGTAGCATTCTCACCTTCCATGAGACTGGGGTTCAATTCTCGGCCAATATACCTCGTCAAAGCCATCACCTGTCTGTCAGTGGATGCTTATGTGTTTCTATGATGCTGAACCTGTTTCATTGGAGCTTCCAGACTAAGACAGACTAGGAAGAAGGGCCTGGTGATCTACTTCTGAAAATCAGCCAATGAAAATCCTGTGGGTCACAATGATCCAGTTCACAACCGATCTTGGGGATGGCACAGGATCAGGTAGCATTTCGTTCGGTTGTGCATGGGGTCACCATGAGTCAGGAGTGACTCAATGGCAGCTAACAACACAGCGACAACAAAAGTATATATAAGACTCAGTTTCCCGTGAGGTGGCCTAGACCAGCAAATCTACCGACACCGCCTCCGGCCCCTCCTCCCCTGACTGGTTTAATTCTGTCATGGAACGCATGTTCGTCTGCTAGTCTCCGAGAAGAACTCCAAGACTTGGACAACCCAAGCTTGCTTCTGGCCACAGAATGAGAAGGTGAGCAAAGTAGCGAGGCTTTTGGGGATAGAGTAGGTAGGAGGACTCAGCTTTCCCAGCTTTGTTAGAAAGCATGCTTTGTCAGCTCTGAGCTTCGAACTGCTCCCTGGAAGAACAGAAGGGTGTGGGTTGGTTACCAAAGGGAAGGGAATTATACTACACCTGAAAGTGGTCAAACGATTTCTCTTCTGCAGCTATTTGGTGCTGCCTAGAAACCTCTGATGGAAAATGAGAATAGCAGCGACTAGCGGCAGATGCTCAAACTCACAGTCCTTTTTGGTTTAACTTGAACCCCTTGGAGATTTTTAGGTGCGAACAAATATCCTTTTCACAGCCTACAGTGAGCCCAGCCACCAATATTGCTGGAGCATTTGAACCCATTTCCTGAGCACCATAGCATAGTAGTCGTGAGCATGGACTCTGGAGCTGGACATCATGGATTTGCATCCTGGAACTGGGAGATGGGGTCAAACTATGTGGTTTGGGAATGAGGGAGGAATAGTTCCCCAAAGAAAAATTCAGGTATCCCAGAGGGGATAGAGTAGCAGTTCCGGAATGAATTAGACCTAGGTTCAAATCCTAGCTTGACTGCATGTTAGTGCTGTCAACTGAAACACATTATGTAGTTCTCTACACTTTAACAATTAATTAGGGTTATTAAAGAGGATGGATTACTGGGCTCAGAGGGGCATCATAAATAATATGTTTTTTGTATGTTCTTAGAACACTCAATTGGATTAAGTTGTAGAAACATACATGACGTATCTGGGACATAACAAGCTCTCAGTAAAAGGGAATACTTTTTCTTTATATTGAACGTAAGTTTTGCACCCCCTTCACATGTCACATTCCCCAAGCCTCCTTGGACTTGGTTGCCCTTTTCAGTATTTCCCTAACCACTGAGGTTTCCCAAACTTTCAACATAAAGAACCTCTTCCCCTTACTTCCAGTTGAATCTGGCCTCTGTCTCCCTGGGGAATGAAGGCTTTTTGTTTGTGTTTATTGTCGTGGTATGATTATTATGAATTTGCTATCAAAAAAAAGTGTCTCCTTAATCAGTTAGTATCTGCATCTCATTTCACACATTTCCAAATCAAAGCAGTGAAATATACAACTCAGTCTGCTGGTGAAGCATGCTTTTTGGTTTAGTTTATGCAGTTCATGCAAAAATTTTCCCCATGACCTGCCTCCTTAATAATTCTTGAGGGCTGAACTTACACTTGGATACTTACATCTGGTTCTAGAGTTAACAAACAGGTCAGAAGAAAAAGGAGGAGTGAAAAAAACCATCCACCACCCCGCCCCCTCTCGTTTTTTTTTCGTGTGAAGTCATTTGCTTTTCTTTCTAGCTCACACCAAGTCCTTAGAAGTTGAGCCAGGCAGATGGTGAGGTTATAGCTTGGGCAAAACGTGCTCTAATGTTATCAGCTTTAAAGGAGCACGTGGAGCAGAGAGGAATGGTTTGTGGTATTTTTGTTTATTAAATTTGATGGTTGGATTATGACATTTATATTTATTAAATGTACAGAATCTCATCCATCACTGTTGACAGTCAGAACATGTCCTCTGTGGTTGGCATAGCTATGTCTTCCTGCAAAGAGATATAACATTTATTCTTATCTGGGAGACTAAGGAGAGGTGCAGAAAATAGGGGATCCGCCCTTCAATGCCACCACCCTGGGGAAATGGGACTATGAGATAAGTGTTAGCGTGTTTGATTCTGTCATGTTAAGAAGCATTTTCCTTGTTTGGGTTGTGAGTCGGTTTGATGGTGCTGTGGATGGCACACTCGGGCGGCAGGGGAGTAGCATAGTCAATGAACCTAGGGCCGGAAAAATACATAGAAAGAGGGCTCTCAGCTTTGCCCCATTAATATCCTGGCATCGGCTATGGTTGAAATCATGTCGAGATGGCTTTGTCTAGTGGCTCCAGCGCTTCAGCAGCCAGGGTCTTCATTTTGCTCTGTGTTTTATTACCTACCAGATGTGGGCCTCTTGGATATTAGAGCACCAGGTGAGCTGATGAAAGGACAGCACTCCAGCTGCCTTCCAAATGACTCCTGGTTCACGTGAGCTTTGTTTACGTGTAAGAGGAGACAAGAGCCGGCAAGACAGAGAAACAAGGCGAAGTCACTATCACCCATCAAGTTTCTCTATAGCTCTTTAGGTGAAAGAGACGGTGTGCTTGTTCAAGGTTTACAGATCTTTTCCAGAGTATAACTCCTAAATGTGTTTTTATAGCCAACAAGCAAATGAATTAGACACATGGGTTCAATCTCTTGAGCTGCATATGATTCCAAAAATAAAAGGTTCATTTAGGTTTGAGCAAACCCAGTACATTTGGAAACCTGTCACTGCAACATACTGCTTGTACAGCCTGGAAAGCTTTGAATCACAAGTATTTAATTTATTAACCTGGAGAAGAGATGAAAAGGTCTTTTTCCTTTCTTTCCTGTTTCTGGCCCTCCTTTCAGGGGCTAATGTTGGTTCCTAAGTCCAATCATTAGTGTTCTAGTTGATATTTTCTGAAGCAGCAGCCCGTACAGTTGCTGTGTTTCAGAAAGGTTTCAAGTACTATAAAACATTTACATAGCCTTACACAAATTTTGACTTCCAGGTATTTTTTCCTCTGAGGTCGACTTAGGACCTGGGAAATAGTTCACAAGAGTACCAGATACTAATTGCATTATTTTTAAAATCTGGAAAGTAGTGGGTTTTTTTTTTTTTTTAATATAAATAGTATGTCATTAAATTGAGCATCCTTTGGGCACAGCTCTATTCCATGTATTATGAGGGTAGTAAACAAAGGTAAAATGGCAGTTTATCTCTAGAGTCTTTAAACAAAACATACCAAAAGCCAGACCTCTATGAGAGGCACAATTTCCTGCTTAGTGTGTGCGTGTGAATCTGATTACATAAACGGACTGTAAACATTTCCAGGGGTGGGAGAGAGTGCAAGTCCTGGGTGTTAACAAGGCAAAGGTCATGAGTGCACTCTCCACATGCACCAGTTGGCTTTGCTCCATCCACTGTCAAGACTGCCCCTCTGAGCCCAGCAATCTGCCTTGAATCGTCCTCAGTTCACATGAGTGAAGCCAGGACTCCTGGGCGGGGGGCTGGGAGTGTGGAATGCTACAAGTCTTCTCTCTCTTTTTCTTGAATAAAAACAATGCTATGCAAGATATTACTAATTTAATTCTACGTATAACACATGTACTATAGTTTTTATCTGCTGCATGAATAAATGGAGCTAATATTTGTGAGCACATACTATGTGCTAGGATATATACACGCACATATACTTGATATATATGGATGTGTGTGTGTGCGTGTGTATGTGTGTGCTATGTATACCTGTTGCTGTTGAGTCAATTCCGACTTATAGCGACCCTATAGGACAGAGTAGAACTCCTCCATTGAGTTTTCATGGAGCTCCTGGTGGATTCGAACTGCCAACCTTTTGGTTAGCAGCCATAGTACTTAACCACTATGCAACCAGGGTTTCTATATATGTATATATGTATCTATAAAACCAAGCCTGTTGCTGTCAAGTCGATTCTAACTCATAGCGACCCTACAGGACAGAGTAGAACTGCTCCATAGGGTTTTCAAGGAATGGCTAGTGGATTTAAACTGCTGACTTTTTGGTTAGCAGCCATAGGGCTCTGTAGCTTTTAACCAGTGACCCACCATACATATATATACATACATATATATGTATGTATAAGACTGAGTCATCTAGTGCTGCTCTAACAGAATTACCACAAGTGGATAGTTTTAACAAACAAAAATTTATTCTCTCACAGTCCAGTAGGCTACAAGTCCAAATTCAGGGCATCAGCTCCAGGAGAAGG
>NW_004443973.1:7824277-7854592 GCF_000243295.1 Trichechus manatus latirostris | reverse complement strand
TTTTATATCTCAAAAGAGATTGGATTAAGACACTATCTAATCTTGTAAACCTCATCAGTATAACCTCATCACAGTGATAGAATTTACAACGCATAAGGAGATCACATACAACCTCATCATAGCGACAGAGTTTACAACACATCAGGAAATCACGTCAGATTACACAATCATATACAATACTGGGAATCATGACCTAGACAAGTTGACAGATATTTTTTGGGGACACAATTCAATCCATGACATTATATATGTATGTATATATATGTTGGAGTCTTTGAGTGGTACAAACAGTTAATGCACTTGGCTGCTAACCGAAAGGTTGGAGGGTGAAGTCTACCCAGAGGTACCTTGGAATAAAGGCCCGAAGACCTACCTCTGAAAAAAATCAGCCATTGAAAACCCTATAGAGCATAGTACTACTCTGAAAAACATAGAGTTACCATGAGTCAGAATCCACTCAACAGGTGACTATAATATATATGTGTATTTCCTCATTTGATTCAACAATACTGTGAGGTAGGAATTTACCATTACCGTCTAACTGGTAAAAAAAAAAATCTAAAGTTCAGAGCCTGGTATGTAGAAGCTGTTCAATAAATACATATAGAATAAATAAATGAATGAAATTCAGATTAGAGATCTTGCTTTTGCTCATGGTCATAAAACAAGCAAGAGGCAATGGCAGAATTCCAGCCCAGTTTCTGTGTCTCCAAGGCCTGCTCTTTTCTTGCCAGGGCCTGTGATGGCCAGCACAATTAAGTCACTGCGCCACCCAGTTGTCAGATGGGTGTGGCTCAGGAAGCAGTGGTGTCACTAGGGAGGTGTGGGGGGTGCGGACCATACCAGGTGACACTGTCAGAGGAGGTGACAACAAAATGACTGTCTGTAAAATTTTTGCGGAATGTTACAGCAGATACTCATTATTTTTAATAAAAATATCCCAGTAGTTAGTTTTATCAATAAGAAAAATTTTCATAAGTCCAGATAACATTTATCACTATACTTACAAGGTGGTGGCACAGTGGTTGAGAGCTTGGCTAGTAACCAGAAGGTCTATAGTTCAAATCCACCGGCTGCTCTTTGGAAACCCTATGGGGCAGTTATACTCTGTCCTATAGGGTTGCTATGAGTCAGAAAGGACTTGATGGCAGTGGGTTAGTGCGCTCCAGTCAGAGCTGTCATTATTACCCAATTACAATGATGCTTCAGATCAGATGGTTTCTTATCTACATGCACTACAAGCACGCACTGTTGTTTTTGTTGCTGCCAGCGTTTTCATAGTTGCTGATTTTGTCAAATTTTCTGATTTTTAGCTACAATATTGTGGTATTTGGCATGGGGGAGTGACATCATGAGTTACCGAACTGGGTGAAACTACCCCTAGTGACACTACTGTCAGGAAGAAGGACAGCTGACAAAATGTCTCCATCTCTCAGCTTAAGAGTTCATTTGCAGACGCAGCCATAGTTGTGGATCTACCGGCATTCACTTCTTTGACCAGGATTCTGACTATGGAACAGAGAGCAGGAGAATATTGGACTTGCAGCTGGTCGGTTCCCTGGAAAGATGTGCGCCAATGGAAGGTGAGAGAACAGATGGGACTGAAGGCCTGGGTGTGAAGACAAGCCTTACGGACCCAAGAGCAATCCTGAAATCTTTGATCTGCGTTTGCCTCTTGCAGTTGCTACAACAGATTTCAGGATTCTGCAGGTTGAGACACACCAATTCCACACTTGGGAGGGAACTGTTATTTTATTGCCCCAATTAACTGCTTTATTTGTTTATAAATTCTTCCTTTTTCTGTTTTATGATGCAGTTGTGGTGTGTTTAATGGAAGTGCAAGATTAAGACTGGCAAGCCAACTACATGTTACATTTCCAAAGCTTATAAATGGTTTGAATCCAGAATGTTTGTGGCCCTTTCTAAAAATATTTGGTTTCTTTCAAAAACAGCAGCTGTTGGGAAATGGATGGGAGTTTTTTTTTAGGGGGAGAAAAGTCATTGGCTTTTACTGTAATGTGCATAGCACTTCATTTTCATGCTTTTATTCCTTTGGGGAATTTGCCTGTCTGATGACAGATGAAACAACAAGGACTTAGTAAAATATAAAAGCTCCTGATGTTAAAAATCAGCAAGTAGGATGTTAAATTTAAAAGTCACACGAGAAAGTCAAGAATCTCTTTCTAAAAATACCTCTTGCTGAGTAAGAATTCTTTGCTTCTGTGAGAATAGATATAAACTAAAAAATTAACTCTCCACTAACATTTCTATGGTATTTTGCAGTTTACAAAGCTCATGTATATTTAAAATTTGTATTTCATTAAAATAGACTAAGTAGCTTAGGGGCAATGATTTTCCTTTGCATAAATGATGAAAATAAGGCCTGGAAGGATGAAAGACTTACTTGGAGTCAGGAAACTCACCAGTGGCGAAGCCAGGATTAGAATAGAAGTTTTGCAATGACTACTATGGCTTTCTGCCACACCAAATAGTCTATCAAATGGCACCATTATCAAGTGGGTGATAGTTAGGCAATTTGATAAAAGATATTTTCACTGCTCCTGCAGGATGCTGATGCCATAGCTACAAGCTTTGCATCACTCATCCCTGAATCAACATCTTGATGGAAGTATCCAACTGGCTGAACTTAGTCACATGCTCAAGCCCTGGCTACCAGAGGATGGGACCAGAAAAGCTCTCTCTGTCTGGGCTACCCACAAAACCAAAAACCCGTTGCTGTTGAGTTGAATTCGACTCATAGATACCCTATAGGACAGACTAAAACTGCCTCATAGCGTTTCCAAGGAGCACCTGGTGGATTTGAACTGCTGACCTTTTGGTTAGCAGCCGTGGCTCTTAACCACTATGCCACCAGGGTTTCCAGGCTACCCACAAGGGGCAGGGAACTGCATCCCACCAATACTGCACACAGTGAAGGGTTTGCTCCAAGCAGTAGATATTGGATGTTGGATAGAGCAAAAAAGTGGTAGGGCACCCACGTGATAGGGTAAGTATAGACCAGATTGAACCTACCAGACCAAGCTTAGGATAGGTTTTCTTTTTCTTTTCATATCTTTCTTTTTCCTCCCCAAACTACCAGCCAAAAGATTTGGAAAAGGAAACTACAAGAAGTGATTTTCAAATCACTTAGGAGCTTAATGAACAGGCAGACCCCAAAGCCCTAGCCCTGAAATTCTGATTTCATAAATGTTTTTGGCACTTGTCGAAAGCACGGGGGAATCCTGAAACTAAAACAGCATGTATACTATCAAAATAATATTTAATAGCATTTTTTTAAAATGAGGGGGTAGTAAAATAACTATTCGTCTGGTCCAAGTCTCTTGATATTCAAGAATGTCCACCTCATTACTTTTTACAAAGAAACATAACAACAAAAGTACGCTGAGTCCTACTCCAGATTTACTGTTCTAGCAGCTTGCCAAAATCAGAGGTGATAGCCTTTAGGACCAGCTTAATTTTGTTGTTGTGTTTGTTTTTAAAAAGCAATAAGATGGACATTCTAGAATATCAAGAGACTTGGGCCAGACAAATAGTTATTTTACTACCCCTTTATTAAAAATAAAACAAAAATGCTATTAAATGCTATTTTGATGCTATCCATGCAGTTTTAGTTTAGGGAATCATCCCTATGAACCCACAACTACCATATCCAGGTAATCTGTGCTCCAATCCTCCACTCTCCACCCACTTGATTCATGCTACACCTTTCGATAGTGGTTTCTTTGTCCAAAAACTTCCCTGGTTGTCTGGCATGAGTTAGGAAGCAGTGAGCCAGGGGCCTAGGACCTGTGTCCATCTGTCTTAGCTTGACTATCAACTTGCAGTATGACCTTGGAGGAGTCACTTAACCTCTTTAAGTTTCAGTTTCTTCATCTGCCAAAAGAAGCCGTTAAAATAGTAGATCTCTTTTACATCTAACACTCTGGGATCCCCTTAATAGGAATCAGGAGTTTTTTCTAACAAACTTGCTAATGTTTCCATACAAGTCCAAGTAAAATATCACTATTTAGAGCAAGTGGGATTTTTATTAGGCGTAAGGAGTTTTCTCCTAACAATGAATAGAATAATGGGTTTGTTTTCCAAGTCAGGAATCTTTAGAGTGTGGGAAACATATTGTACTTCAGCTGACTTCAGCAAAGTCCCAGATGAAATGAGCAAAGAAGAGGATTAGATGAACTCTTGAAGAGCATGCCAATTCTAGGAATTTGTAATATTGTGTAACGCTCCTCCAACTCAACACCTAATCATCAGGAACATGAATAAAGAAGGGGTGGAAAGAGAAACTCGGTGGGAAAATAAAATTAAACAGCCAATGATTGTACTTCAGGGAAAGCAAAGATGGAAAAAAGCTTTGAAGCATTTATGTTTGAGGCAATTTCATTACGTAAGGGCGGACGTACTTTATCATGTAGCCATTATTGTTTGATCCACGCCTGTAGGTGAACTTTTAGACAGAAAAAGAGTCGATTTCACATAAATTCCACTTTTAGCAAATGCAAAATCAGGATCCTGCTGAGGACAAAGGAAAAACTCATGATGCAATTCCACTTATCCTCATGGGTGCCTTTTTACAGATAAGAAGGGGGAAGAAGACTTCCTTTCCAACACGATTGTGAAAGAATGCTTACAAATTACTCTTTCTGATTGTTTGGACAGTAAAAGCAAGTAACAAGTCTCACACCACTTATCTCTGGTTTTTATTGCCCCAATAACCTATTTGTTTCGTCAGGTACATTCTCAGTAGCACAGAATACTGGGAAGAGAATAAATGCTTAGGTCCTGGTGCTCAGGCTGTGTCCAGGCTGTTCCTCCCTATGGCTTCACCAGCTTTGTTTTCCCACTTAGACGTACATGGTATTTACGGTTTACTTCTCATTAGACTCTGAAGGTCAACCACTCTTGTTTGTCTACAGAAAATTACACATCTACCTTGAGAAAACCTCTCCTTCTTGCTTGAAAACATATTCCTTCAATAACTAAAGTAGACTGCTCTGTTAGAACGTCCAGCTTTAAAAACATACACACACGCACACATATGCACGTGCATGCGTGCACGCACACACACAGAAAACAGTTTGGATGGTTATCTTTGGAATTAACTTCTTTGTATGTCATTAACTTTTCTGGATGCCATCTCTCAACCACACTTCAATTCACTCTAGAGTAGAGTCATAGGCTCTGTATTAGCTTTTTATTGCTGCTATAACAAATTACCGCAAACTTAGTCCTTAAATAACACAAATTTATTATCTCAGTTATGTAGGTCAGAAGTCCAACATGGGTCTCGCTGGGATAAAATCACAGTGCAGCAGGGCTGGGGGAATCCCGGTTTTGCCTTTTCCAGCTTCTAGAAGCTGCCCATGTTCCTTGGCTCTGGATCTCCTTTCACCATCTTCAAAGCCAGAAATGCTACATTTCTCCAACCCTTCTTCCATAATCCTATCTCCCTCTGATCTCTGACTCCCTCTTCCACTTTTAGAGACCCTTGTTAGATTGGCCCCATCTGGATAAAATCTCTTAATCTTAAGGTCTTTAACCTCAATCGAATCTACAAAGTCCTTTTTGGCATGTAAGGTAACATATTCACAGGTACTGAGGATTAAGACTTCTTAAAAAAAAACAAAAAACAAAAAACCCAAACCCGTTGCCCTCGAGTCGATTCCGACTAATAGCGATCCTATAGGATAGACTAGAACTGCCCCATAGAGTTTCAAGGAGCAGCGGGTGGATTTAAACTCCCGACCTTTTGGTTAGCAGACATAGCTTTTAACCACTATGCCACCAGCATTTCCAAAAAACTTCTTTAGGGGGGCATTATTCTGCCTGCGACAGGCTCTGACCAATTTAGCTGTGCATTTGTAGCCCCAGATAGGGTGTGGGACACTTACTAGGGTCTGTTGGGAGAGTAGTTTCCTGCCCACCTAACCGTGTAAACCAGCTGGAATCTGATGCCACTTTAGTCAGTCATGATCTCTGATGTGAACCAAACACACACACACATACATATATAAATACACATATAAACACACACACATATAAATACACACACATATACAAACACACATGCATATAAACACACACATATGAACACACACACACATATAGGTATACAAAGCATTACCTGATCTATGTTTACCCCCTGAGACTTATTTGTATGTCATTAACTTTAGCTCGGGTGTCTCTTGGCCTTTGTATCACTCCCTGGTGGCACAGTGGTTAAGAGCTATGGCTGCTAACCAAAAGGTTGGCAGTTCGAATCCACCAGCCACTCCTTGGAAACCCTATGGGGTAGTTCTACTCTGTCCTATAGGGTTGCTATTAAGTCAGAATCAACTTGATTCTGACTGGTTTTTATTGATAGTTTCTCAAATCCAACCTCTGAGGTAAGTGTGTGGCCTGGCAGACATACCAGAGATAGAGGAGAAAACTGAAGATGTTTATTTTCCCAGTGTTTTAATATTGAATTAATTAAACTGGGGAAATTTAGAGAGTTTTTTTTTTTTTTTTTTTTTTTTTTTTGGGTAAAGCAATCAGGCAGACAAATTTTATATATTAAATAATTAAATTACCAACACAATATTAAAATTTACCAATGGTGTACCAGGGATGCAATGTAGTATTCAGGAAAGCACTCTGATCTCAGAATTAGAATACTTGAGTTCTGGTTACAGAAATAGCTGTGTGATTTGGGGAAAGTCATTTGCTGTCTGTAAAATCCTGTTCTTTTCTCTAAATGATTCTATTTGACACTTAACATAAATAATGGCCAGACGCCTTCTCAATGCTGAAATAATGGACCTCCATGGTACCACTTTCCTGTTTTGTTGTTGTTAGGTGCCATCAGGTGCGTTCTGACTCATAGCGATCCTATGCACAACAGAACAAAACACTGCCCAGTCCTGTGCCATGCTTACAGATGTTGCTGTGTTTGAGCCAGTTGTTGCAGCCACTGTGTCAATCTATCTCATCGAGGGTCTTCCTCTTTTTCATTGACCCTCTACTTCACTAAGCATGATGTCCTTCTCCTGGAGTTGGTCGCTCCTGATAACATGCCCAAAGTACGTGAGACAAAGTCTCGCCGTCCTCCCCTCTAAGGAGCATTCTGGCTGTACTTCCTCCAAGACAGATTTGTTTGTTTTTCTGGCAGTCCATGGTGTGTTGGGGTAACTCAGTCTTTCCCAAAGCGTGAAATATGGGTTACAGTTGTGATGCAGCATGATTTAGGGGGTATATGAACGAACATTTTTAATTTTAACACTTTGTTGAATGGGCTGAATTCCATAAGGTACAAACAGGAAATAGCATTGTTTCTATCCCTTACCGCCTTGGATGATAGACTAGACTTCTTTCAGAATATTTGTAATCACTTTGGGTATTAGAACAGTCTCATGCTCCTTTATTAAAAACTCCAGTCAAATAAAAATCCAAAGTTCAATCTTTCAACCAGTTTGTACTTTCTACCCTATCCCCTCCATCTGACTCCTGACCCTTGATCCTGAAAACCAATGGTAGGGAAGTGCAGTGATATTTTAGTTTTCTCTCCTTGGTTCACTGACTGCAATTCATAATGTTGCCTCTGGCTCCCCCAGAGTCACAGCAGGAGGGGATTAGAGGAAAACAGCAAGACTTGATGGACTGGCGTTGTCTAAGCTTGCTGTCAGTGCCCTCCTCAAGCTGGGTCTCTCTGAGGGCATTTTTATGGGTTCTTTGGAGGTGTTCTCACCACCCTACTCAAGACCACTCCCTGACACGGGTGATAGACTCTCTGACTTAGTATAACACTCCCTTGGCTCCTGTCTTTCAGCAATTCACTCCATACAACCTTTTTCTGCTGAGGCTCACTCATCTCAGCAGGTGGAGCTTGGGCAGCATCCTTCCAAGATGGCTGTAACCCCATCACTGTCTGGGCCATTATCCATGTGGCCCATGGGAACTCATATACCTTCCTCTGCCTGCCATTCATGAATGTGCAGCTTACTCCAATTGGCCCTCTCTCCTGTGCTTCTGCCTGTAGCAATATTCCCTAACCTCTTGCTTTTTGACTTCTTCAGTCCCCCTGAATCTAGGGGACAAGAATTCTCTAATGTTCTGAAGCAGCCCAGGGCTTGCATCTAATTAGGGCATAAGAGGCCAGCCTCCATGATTGGCAAGTATCTTCAGGTTCTGTGAGTGGTTTTTTCGGGTTCCCCTTATTTTGCTCAAGAAGGAAAGGGAACAACCTCTAGGCAAGAAAGGGAGATACTAACAGTACTCTCTACTCCAGTGAGGTATTGTCCTCCTGATAAGTCTTCAGCCTTTTCCTGAAAGTCTTGGATAAACAGCTTGGGCAACTATTACCACCTTGCTGTTAGATTGCTGGAGTACTTCTCATCACTTTCTTAAGCTTCGAAACTTTAGCCAAAATTGTGAGATGGTCAGAAAAGTCCAATTTCACATCTTGTTCTGTATATATTTTACTGTGTATTAAAAACATATAAAACTTATCAAATTATAGATTTGATAGATATCTTTTTTTAGGATTATAATAATACAAAAAGTAGGTTTAAAGAACCAGTAAATGAGTAATAGTATAAATGATTCATGGATGTGGCAAAAACCATCATGGTGGTGCTCTTTTAGGTTTTCATGTCCAAGTTACGCAGGAGCATATATGGCTGAGGCAGAAATTTCTCCCCTTTTCTAGCCCAACTGCGACAAACAATGTTTATTCAGGATTAAAGACAAAATCTTTAGTCTACCGTACTTTTTTACTTCATTATAGCTAATCTGGAGCCCTGGTGGTGCCACGGTTAAGAGCTCGGCTGCTAACCAAAAGGTCAGCAGTTCAGATCCACCAGCCACTCTTTGGAAACCCTATTGGGTAGTTCTACTGTGTCCTATAGGGTCACTATGAGTCAGAATTGACTGGATGGCAACGGGTTTGGTTTTTGCATAGCTAATCTACAATATGAAATATTTTTCACGAGCTTCACAGTCGAATCGCTCCAAGGTTTTCTTTAAAATTGCAAAGATGCTAATTTCTAAATTGTAAGACAGTAATCTATTTACCCTATCAGGGTGAGGAATTATCTTAGAATTTAAACTAAATGCTAAATAAGGTGGCCACAATGCAGAATCACAAAGACCCCTATAAATAATTGGCCTGCAGTTTAAAAAAAGAGATTGATAGAAATGATCTGTATCTTTTTTTCTTGATTTCTTAAGACTGTGTAAAGCAACATACTAACAATATCAAAGGAAGATTTAAAAACATGAATTTCCATGAAAAAGAGGCTTTATAGGTAGAAGAGCACTGAATTTGGAATAAAAAATTCCAACTCTGCAGCTAACCAACAGATAGTATGCTCTTGGGCTGCCCTGAGTCCCTCTTTCTAAAATCAGAATACTGGATCTATGCAATATGATCAAATAAAATAATGTATATAAAACAGAACAATATAGAAAACCCAGTATAAATGCTATTATAAAAAAAATTCATTTTCCAATTGTGGAACTTTCATTTTCAGCCAAAGTAGAGTAACAGAGACCAGAACTACCCTCTCAGGGAAATAATCACTCAAAAAGTTTAGAGGGAAGTATACCTGAAGCTCACAAATTGACAGGAATAGTTTTGTTCTTACCGGTCAGACCAAAAAACCTCATAATTCATGGAGCAGGTAGAGTATGGGCAAAATTAACCCTAGGTTGAATGCTGCTTTGGTTCCACCTAACAAAGTTTAAAAGCAAGACATGAAAGGATAGAAATGCTTCCAAGTAATTTAACTGCATCCCAGAACTAAACTCAAGAATATTTGGCAATACCAAAATATCCATCACTCACCTAGGAAAAATTTACATCATCTGGCATCCAATAAAAAACTACTACATATGCTAAGAAGAAGGAATATGTGACCTATAATTAAGAGAAAATTCAGTAAATCACAATTGACTCAGAAATGACAGAGATGATAGAAAGAGTAGGCAAGGACATTAAAATAGTTTCTATAATTATATTTCATATACTTAAGAAAGTTAAGGAAAGATGCCACATGTTAAGCAGAAACATGGAAAAAATAAAATAGACTGAAACTGAACTTTTAGTGATGAAAACAACAATGTCTGGTTTGAAAAATTTACTGGATGTAATTAATGGAAGATTGGGCACTGAAGAGGAAAAGATCAGTAAATTTGAAGCAATAGAAACTATCCAAAATGAAACACAGAGATTAAAAAAAAAAAAAAAGATCAGAGCATCAGTGAGCTATAGGATAATTTCAAGAGGACTAATATATGTGTAATTGGATTCCTTGAAGGAGACGAGAAAGAGTGGAGACAGAACAAAATACCTGAAGAAATTTTGAAGAAATAATGGCTGAATTTTTTTCAAATTTGATGAAAACTATAAACCTACAGATCCAAGAAGCTCAATGCACTCCAACCACAGAGCATCCTAAGCAGCAACATAGATGAATATCAAAATAATTATGCTAAGTGAAAAAAAAATGCCAAAAAGAGTACTTGTAAAACCCATTGCCATCCATTTGATTCCCACTCATAGTGATCCTATAGGACAGAGTAGAACTGCCCACAGGCTTTCCAAGGAGTGGCTGGTGAATTTGAACTGCTGACCTTTTGGTTAGCAGCTGAGCTCTTAACCACTGTGCCACCAGAGCTCCAAAAAAAAGTACAGACTCTTTAATCCATGTGTATAAAAATCTAGAAAATACAAGTGAATCTAAACTGACGGAATACAGATGAGGGAAAGGCATGGAGGGGTTAGAGAGATGGATTGCAAAGGGGCTCAAGATATGATGAGTATGTTAATTTTCTTGATTGTGGAGATGGTTTCATGAGGATAGATAAATATATATGTACAGAGATAAGTTTTGACATATGTGTGTATCTGTGAAAACTTATCAAATTGGATACTTTAAATATGTGCAGTTTATTACATGTCAATCATATCTCAATAAAGCAGTTTAAAAGTTCCAATTTTTTTGTGAGTACATAGAAATACAACTGATTTTTTTTATATCAACCTTGTATCCTGCAACTTTGCTGACCTCATTTTTCAAAATTTTGCTAATCTAGTAATGCTTGTTATTGCTACTGTAATTTTTAGTGTGATTAAAATCAACATTACCAAACGAGATATGTAATGCATGTGTCAGAGTTTTGCAAACTGTGAAGCACTCTATAAGTAATTTCATTAACTCCAATAGGAAAATCAAATCTTTTTTTCTCCAGGTGCCTAAGCAGGGATTAAGGCCTGGCTAAAGTGAGATCCTAGCAATCACACGAGAACAGTAATGCACACAGGACTCTAACATACCCAAGGGCCCAGTCACCATCCTTCTCTAACAATTGCAGGAAATGCACTCAGATCCCTTTTCCTTAGAGCTCGTGTGCCAGCTCCGCTACTAGGGAAGCCTTCACTTCCTGTCTTCTCAATATTTGATGCTTGGTGATAACGGGCCTGCATTCTCTAAGAGCTGTGAACGCCTCACAAGTATTGTATGGAATTGTATTGAATGCATCCTGGTGCCTGGCTGAAGAGTTTCCCCCTCTCAGGCATGCTTGCTGCTGTCTGGCTCTTGTCAACAGCCTGCAGAGCAGGAGAGAGGTTTTTCGACGTGGAAGCCCAGCTCACATTCCTGGCCTGCTATCCCTGTGCCCTTCTCTGAAGACCCTCTCTCTCCTCTGGTCTTGCCACTGTACTTCTGCAGTCTCCATAAAAGGAGCTAGTGCTAAAATAACAGATTCTACTTATCCCTTATGAGGAATTAATTATTTGACGCTGGTAAATTTATTAAGGGTTCTCCATGGGCTGCCAGCAGCAGAGGATTAGACTAGAGAGCAAATTGGATGTGCTGAAATCCATACATTTATATTTCATTGTTTTCTTAGAGCTATAAGCAAATGTTATTTCATATGGACATCACATTTCTCTTTAGTCTTGTCAAACATTTGATGTGCATTCTACTTTTTCCTTGCTCTGTGGATGGCAATGTGACAAGTTACGCTTCCAGCTATTCCTCAAGGACCTTAGCTATATTCACATAACTTAGATTTCTCCTGCAGTTCTGATTTCCCCTCTTATAGAACCCATCTTCACTCCAAATGTCTTCTTTAGCAACATGGAGACTTTAGCAATGGGCAAACCCTTTTTTTCCAAGTTTGGAAATTATTCAGACTTCAAGATTTTGGGAATTTAAAGGGGATTCTTGGTCTTTGCATCAGGCCACCCTGATGTAAAACTTCAACTTCTGTTTTAAAGTGGGATAAAAAAGCTTTTAAGAAGCTTATTGAAAGGGCTCAGAAAGTTCTGTGGAGATCAAATAGTTTTTAAAGGACAATCTTTTGATGTTTTAATTATAAAAAATAGGAAACATGCAGATTAAATTGACCCTAAACACACACATGGTTTTAAAAATTAAGGAAGAAAAATTCTGACAAAGTACATTTTTTAAATCTAAAACACATGAACAAAATCAGGAGGCCTGATGAACTGAGATTATAAGAGTTGGACTAATGTCATGTGCCATACAGAATCCTGAGGAGACTGTGAGTCACTTCCTTGTGCTGCCTCTGACGTACTTGTTACTGGGATTCAGTTTCTCACCTCAGTTTTTGCCTCTGGAAATGGATAAATATACTAAATCCCTCATTTTGTCAAGTTTTTTTTGAAACTCTAAGAAAATGTGCTCTTGGAACCCCTCAAACATATAATGTTTTCTCCCAAGGAGACTAGGTTTATACCTGAAAGAATTTGATGACATTTATTCTGTTTGGCTTCTTTATTGTCAGGGATTTGGCTACCAATATGAGTCACTTTTAAAGGAAATGTGCTGTTGATATTCCCCTGAAACTGAGGTGTTTAATCTTTTCTAGCTACAGAAACTTGCCTTCAAATATTACACAGATTGGAGGGAGGTGGTCCAAGATGGCAGAGTAGTCAGGCACCTCGTAACGTCCCTCTTACGAGAAAGACCCGAGAAAACAAGCGAATTGGACATAGATGATAACTTCAGAAACCTGAGCATTAAAGGCAAGGCTGAAGAATAAGACCGAGTGCCAAGTGGAAGGAGAGACTATAAGAAAATAGCGGACAGGGAGAATTGCAGATCACTGGCTCCCTGCCAGCCGAGCCTGAACAGCATGGCCATACTGAGACAAACCAAGCAGTGTTGCAAGCCCAAACTGCCATCACCTGGTGCAGCCAAGCAGAAGCGACTCTGCACCCATATCCAGAACCAGACATGAGTGCTCACCACCCTACACAAGTTAAGTGCACTCATTTCACTCACCATGCCTCCCCCAGCCCCCCAGGTCAGAGGCCTGTGGACCTGTGGGGTTCCCCAACCCTCTCATCTGCCTCTCTTATCTAGCCTCTCATCCCCTCCTGCATGTGACCATGATCCAGTGGCACCCACCACCACCCCCCCTCCTGAGCCAGGTACTCAAGAACTGGCGGCAAATGCCTCTTTGGTCACCTACTTGTGCCAGGAATCCGCAGATCAGTGGCACCGAGGGCCTGTGAAGCAGCAGCTTCGCCTCTCCCACCCACCCAATGGTGCCAGGGATCTGCAATTAGGCAGCACCCACTTCTCCACCTAGCCACCCACGCCAAAAGCCTGTGGATTGGTGCTACCCACTTTTCTGCCCATCAACTAATGCCAGGGACCTGTAGAATTGTGGCACCCACTCCTGAGCTCAGACACCTGAGCCGGGACCCTCAGACTGGTGGCATCCTCTTCTCTGCCTGGCTGCTGGTGTTGAATTCCCAGGGACTAGTGGCACTCCCTCTTCTACCCAATCTTTAATGTATAGAGATCTCCAAGAGATCAAGAAAGAGATCAAGGAAAACAGACAAATCCAAGGAAAACACAGACAAAATGGAAGAAAACACAGACAAAGCAATAAAGAGTTCAGGAAAACAATACAAGAACAAAACAAAAAAACAAATAGACAATTAGAAACAATACAAAAAACAGCAACTAGAAATCCAAAAGATTAACAAAAAATTTCAGAAATAGACAACTCAATAGAAAGACATAGGAGCAGAATTGAATCAATGGAAGACAAAATCTGCAAAATAGAGGCAAAATCCCTTGACATAAATTTGTTTAAGGAAAATTAGAAAAAAAAATTGCAGAAAAATGAAGAAAGCCTAAGAATTATGTGGGACACTATCAAGAGGAAAACTTTACACGTGATTGGAATTCCAGAACAGGAGGAGGCAAAAAAAAAAAAAAGTACAGAGAGAATTGTCAAAGATTTGCTGGCAGAAAATTTTCCTAACATCATGAAAGATGAGGAGATATCCATCCAAGTAGCTCAATGAACTCCATACAGGATAGTTCCCAAAAGAAAGTCACAAAAACATATCATACTCAAACAAACCAAAACCAAAGACAAAGAAAGAATTCTCAGAGCAGCTTGGGAAAAATGAAAAGTAATCTTCAAAGAGGAACCAATAAGACTAAGCTGTGATTACTAGGCAGAAACCATGCAGGCAAGAAGGCAATGGGATGGCATATATAAAACCTTGAAAGAAAAAAACTACCAACTAAGAGTTTTATACCCAGCAAAATTGTCTTTCAAATACGATGGTGAACTTAAGACATTTCCAGATAAACAGAAATTAAGGGAATTTGCAAAAACCAGACCAACCTTACAAGAAATATCAAAGAGAGTCCTTTGGACAGAGAACCAGCAACATCAGACAACAACCTGAAATTAGGACACAGGACAGACAGCCAGATACCAACCTAGACAGAGAATTCACGAAAATAAAACAAAGCTAAAAGACTGAAAACAAGGAACCAGAGATGTCAATCTGTAAATGATGACAACATCAAAACAAGAAGAGGGAATAAATGGTGTGGTTATAGAGCTTTCATATGAAGAGGAAGTCAAGGTGATATCAAGAAATAAAAGACTACTTTAAACTTAGGAAGATAAAGGTACATTTCAAGGTAACCACAAAGAAAGTCAATAAACCTACTTATCAAAATAAAAAAGAAGAAAAACATACAGACTCAGGAAAGACAATATCAACAACAATGAAATAAATGAAAAGAAAATTCACAAACAGAACTCAGCACAAAAAATAAAGCGAGACAAAGAAACTGTCAACAACACACACACAAGCACGACAAAATGACAGCAGTAAACTGATACCTGTCAATAATCATACTGAATGTAAATGGCTTAAATGCACCAGTAGTAAAGGGACAGAAAGTGGAATAACAGATAAAAAAACACTACCCATCAATATGCTGTCTACAAGAGACACATCTTCGACACAAAGACATAAACTAAAACTCAAAGGATGGAAAAAATATATCAAGCAAACCATAACCAAAAAAGAGAAAGAATGGCAATATTAATCTCTGATAAATAAACTTTAAGGCAAAATCCACCATCAAAGATAAGAAAGGACATTATATAATGATTAAAAGGACAATCCACCAAGAGGACATAACCATAGTAAGTATACACGCACCCAGTGACAGAGCTCCAAAATACATAAAACAAATGCTAACAGCATTGAAAAAGGAAACAGACTGTTCCACAATAATAGTAGGAGACTTCAACACACCACTTTTAGTGAAGGACAGAACAACTAGAAAGAAATTCAACAAACATACAGAAGATCTAAATTCCATAATAAACCAACTTGACTTTGTAGACATATACAGGACACTCCACCCAACAGCAGCAAAGTATACATTCTTCTCCAATGCACATGGATCATTCTCCAGAATAGACTACGTTTTAGGCCACAAAACAAGCCTCAATAAAATCCTAAACATCAAAATAATACAAAGCATTTTCTCTGATCACAGTGCTATAAAAGTAGAAATCAAAAACAGCAAGAGCACGGAAAAGAAAAATCATATACATGGAAACTGAATAACACCTTGCTTAGAAAACCATTGGACAATAGAAGAAATCAAAGATGAAATAAAAAAAGTCAGAGAGTGAAAAGACAACATACCAAAACCTTTGGGACACAGCAAAAGCAGTGCTCAGAGGTCAATTTATAGCAATAAGCATACACATCAAAAAAGAAAGGGCCAAAATAAAAACATGTACCCTACAACTTGAACAATAGAAAAAGCAGCAAAAGAAGCCCACAGTCACCAAAAGAAAGGAAATAATAAAAGATTAGAGCAGAAATAAATGAAATAGAGAACAGAAAAACAACAGAAAGAACCAACAAGATCAGAAGTTGGTTCTTTGAAAGGATCAATAAAATGGACAAACCACTGGCCAAACTGACATAAGAAAAGCAGGAGAAGAAGCAAATAACCCAAATAAGAAATGAGATGGGTGACATTACAATAGAACCGACTGAAATAAAAAGGATCATAACATAATATTATGAAAAATTGTACTCCAACAAATTTGAAAACCTGAAGAAATGGACAAATTTCTAAACACACACTACCTACCTAAACTAACACAAACTTAGGTAGAAGAACTGAACTGACCCATAACAAAAGAATAGATCAAAGAGGTAATAAACTTCCCCCCGCAAGAAAAAAAAAAAAAAAAGTCTTAGCCTGGACAGCGTCACTGGAGAATTCTACCAAACACTCAGAAAAGAGCTCACACCAATACTACTCAAACTACTTCAGAGCATAGAAAAAGAAGGAAATACTCCCAAATTCATTTTATGAAGTTAGTATAACCCTGATAGCAAAGCCAGGCAAAGACACCAAAAAAAAAAAGAAAGAAAGAAAATTATAGACAAATATCCCTCCTCAATATAGATGCAGAAATTCTCAACAAAATTCCAGTCAATAGAATTCAACAGCATATCAAAAAAATAATACATCATGACCAAGTGGTATTCATACCAGGCATGTGAGGATGGTTCAACATTGGAAAAATCAATGTATTCCACCACATAAATAAAACAAAAGAAAAGAATCACATGATCATCTCAATCTACGCAGAAAAGGTATTTGCTAAAGTCCAGTACACATTCCTGATAAAAACTCTCAGCAAAATAGGAATAGAAGGGAAATTCCTCAACATAATAAAGGAAATCTATACAAAACCAACAGCCAACATTATTATCAATGGAGAGAGACTTAAAGTATTCTCCTTGAGAACAGGAACCGGAAAAGGATGCCCTTTATCACCACTCTTATTCAACATTGTACTGGAAGTCCTAGCTAGAACAATAAGGCAAGAAAAGGAAATAAAGGCTATTTAAATTGGTAAGGAAGAAGTAAAACTATCCCTATTCACAGATGATATGATCCTATACATAGAAAATCCCAAAGATTCCACAAGAAAGCTACTGGAACTAATAGAATAATTCAGCAAAGTAACAGGATACAAGATCAACATACAAAAGTCAGCTGGATTCTTTTACATCAACAAAGAGAACTTCCAGAAGGAAATCAGGAAAACAATACCATTTACAATAGCCCTCTCAAAACATAAAATACTTAAGAATGAATCTAACCAGGGAAATAAAAGACCTATAGAAAGAAAACTACAAAACACTACTACAAGAAACCAAAAGAAAACTACATAAATGGAAAAACATACCATGCTCATGGACAAGAAGACTTAACATTGTGAAAATGTCAATATTAACCAAAGCAATCTGTAGATATAAAGCAATCCTGATCTGAATTCCAACAACATTCTTTAACAAGATGGAAAAAAGAATCACCAACTTTACATGGAAGGGAAAGAGGCCCCAGATAAGTAAAGCTTTATTGAAGAAGAAGAACAAAGTAGGAGGCCTCACATTACCTGATTTCAAAATCTGCTATATAGCCACAATAGTCAAAACATCCTGGTACTGGTACAATGACAGACACATACACGAGTGGAACAGAATTGGGAACCAAGAAGTAAATCTATCCACCTATAAATAGCTGATCTTTGACAAAGTCCATTAAATGGAGAAGAGACAGTCTTTGTAACAAGTGGTCCTGGGAAAACTGGATGTCTATCTGTAGAAAAGTGAAACAAGACCCATAATTCACACCATATACAAAAACTAACTCAAAATGGATCAAAGACCGAAATATAAACCCTAAAACTATAAAGATCATGGAAGAAAAAATAGGGACAATGCTAGGCGCCCTAATATATGGCATAAATAGGATACCAAACATAACTAAAAAATGCACAAACAGCAGAAGATGAACTAGATAAATGAGACCTCCTAAAAATTAAACACTTATGCTCATCAAAAGACTTCTCCAAAACAGTAAGAAAAAATTTGGCGAAGACATATCCAACATGGGTCCAATCTCTAAAATTTATAGAAAACTTCAACACCTCAATAACAAAAAGACAAACAATCCAATTAAAAAATGGGCAAAGGATATTAACAGACACTTCACCAAAGAAGACATTCAGGCGGCTAACAAATCCATGAAGAAATGCTCGTGATCATTAGCCATTAAAATAAAAAAACTAAACCCTTTGCTGTCGAGTCGATTCCAACTCATAGTGACCCTATAGGGCTTAGTAGAACTGCCTCATAGGGTTTCCAAGGAGTGGCTGGTAGATTTGAACTGCTGACCTTTGGTTAGCCATGACATAAATAGACACCTGCACACTCATGTTCTTTGCAGCATTATTCACAACAGCAAAAAGATGGAACAACCTAAGTGCCCATCAATGGATGAATGGATAATCTGTGGTACACACATACAATGGAATACTACATAAAAATAAAAAATTAAAATGCATCCATGAAACATCTCACAACATGGATGAATTTGGAGGACATTATGCTGAGTGAAATGAGTCAATCACAAAAGGACAAATATTGAATGAGACCACTATTATTTAAAAAAAGGAAAGTTTACACACAGAAAAAAAATTATTTGATGTTTATCAGGGATGGAAGGGGAAAGGAGGAAAAATTACTAACTAGATAGAAGACATGTGTCAATATTGGTGAAGGGAAAGGTAATACACAATATGGGGGAGGTCAGCACAACATGACCGAGGCAAAGGGAGACACTGACAGGAACATAAGAATAAAAGGCAACTACGGTAGTTACTATAACACAGACAATCCTGCAACAATAATTTATGAAAGGGTACATAGGTAGGTAAGTATGTTAAAGAGGTGTGGGACGGTGTAAGGGAGCACACTCACCTGCAGTAGAGGTTTGGTTGTGGATACTTCTACATACATAATTGTAGGTGCTGTATGTATATTGATATAGACAATAAAGCACACAAGGGGCAGAGTCATGGAAACTTCTTAGACATAACCAAACACTTGGCAAGATGAAGCTCCTAGGCTGAAAGCCAAAGGACCATAGACTTGGGGGAGATCTACATCAATTGACACAACACAGTTCATAAAGACAGTTTCTGCATCATACTTTGGTGAGTAATGTCTAGGGTCTTAAAAGCTTGCAAGTGGCCATCTAAGATACAACTACTGGCCTCTTCCTATCTGGAGCAAAGGAGAGTGAAGAAAACCAAAGACTCAAGGCAGTATTTACTCCAAAGGACTAAAGGACCACATGAACCACAGCCTACACGACCCCAAGACCTAGAAGAACTAGAAGGTGCCCAGCTACCACTACCAACTGCTCTGATTGGGATCACAACAAAGGGTCGCAGACAGAGCGCGATAAAAATGTAGAGCAAAAAAAAAAAAAAAAATCAAATTCACAAAAAAGACCAGACTTACTGCTCTGACAGAGACTAGAGGGACCCCCAAGACTAGGGCCCTAAGACACCTTTCTGACCTGGAACAGAAGCCATTCCAGGAAACCAGATTTTAGCCAAACATTAGACAGTCCCATAATATAAACAGTAACACCTGAGAGGAACGTGCTGTTTAGAACAGTCAACTATACAAGATCAAAAGGGCAATATTTGCCCGAAAGCAAAGAAGAGAAGGCAGGAAGGAGTAGAAAATCCAAACTAAGGGAGATGAGGAAGCCAGGGCAGAAACGGGGAGAGTGCTGACAAATTGTGGGAAATGCAACCAATGTTATGGAACACTTTATTACAAACTATTGAATGGGAAACTAATTTGCTCTGTAAACGTTCACCTAAAGCACAATAAAATTTTTTTAAAAAAGTGAATATTACTTAGATTACATGACACCTGCCTGGTGGTGCAGTGGTTAAAGCAAGCAACTGCTAACTGAAAGGCTGGCAGTTCGAAACCATAAGTGGCTCGGCAGGAGGAAGATGTAGCAATCTGCTTCCGTAGATTTATAGCCTTGGAAACACTATGGGGTTGCTATGAGTCTGAACCAACTCAACAGCAGTGGGTTGGGCTCTTATAGAGCCAGGCAAGTGTCTGGCTCTCCTCACACCTGCCTGCCCTGCTTCTAGTGACCCTTCTTCTATGGAGCACAATTTAGGGTCTGGAAGATACCAACATTTCTCATGGTGCCTTATTTCTGTGTGTTTGGTTACTTTTATCTGTGTGCTTATCATTGTCTTTGAAAATTATTTGTAGGGATTCTTTGAGGGCTAGGATAAAGGTTTGGCTTTCTGCCTGGCACCTGTGGGCATTATCAGTCCTTGATCACTTAAACCAAGTTCAGCATTTGATGTTCTCCAAGCCATCAGGCAAATAAATCCACGTAAGGTCTAGCCTATGCCATAACATCTCAGAGATGGATTTTTTTACTTTCTCTTTCCCCCACTTTCCTTCCCTTCTCTGCCTTTGGGTGGAGTGGAAGCTAGTTTACTTGATTGATGAGTATTATGGTTATATTGTGTTCTGTAGGGTTGCTATGAGTTGGAATCAATGGCAATGGGTTTAGTTTGTTTTTTTATGAGGGTGTAGTGTTTGGGTCCAGTTCAATGTGGGGAAGCTTTTCTCTTAGTGTCCCCTCTTACTTCAGCCCCAAGCCTTGACTTCCATCACCCCTTTATATAAGACCAACAAAATTTAGTAAATGTCTTCTGTGGCTTCTTTAGTAAAAGCATCTGTGGTGCTCACATCTTACTTTCATCTCTGCTGTTATTAGGCGCCATCGAGTTTGTTCTGTCTCATAGTAACCCTACGTACAATAGAACGAAACACTGCCCGATCCTACACCATCCTCACAATCGTTGCTATGTTTGAGACCATTATTGCAGCCACTGTGTCAATCCATCTCCTGGAGGGTTTTCCTCTTTTCCACTGACCCTCTACTTTACTTCTACTTCTCTTTCTATGCTCCTGCTTTTCCTTAGGTTTTGATCTGATAGTTTCTTACAGCCTTATCAGTTTGCTGATACTTTCATGGAGACTTTTTTGTTAGTATTTTATCCAATACTTTCAGTTGTTTTCTGCAGGATATTTGGTCTGAAAAATGTATCTCACCATTTCTAGAAATGGAAATTCTCTAGATATAAAATTAAGTTGAGCAGTTTCCAAGCATCTGATTGTCGGCTAAATTGTACTGCAAAGTACTGCATTAAGCCAAGGTTTTAAGGGTTAGAACAAGGAGTCCAGTTTCTGCTTCTCCTCTAATGGTTGACAATGTATAGCCCACCATTTTTCATTAATAAAATCATTGTATCAGAGATTTTATGAGAATGTTGTAGACCTGAGCCCTACACCAGGTAGTACCTATGGTGGTAGAAAATATGATTTATTTTTATACAATTCTAAGGAAATGAGGATGTGGTCTATTTTAAAGGCTAAATTTAATTGAATTGTTCTTTAGCTTGAGGAAAAAACAGTAGTTTGTTTTAAATGTGAATTATATGACATCCTTAATTTATCCTCAGTAGAAATATAAATAGCATTAACTCCAATACAGTATTTCCCCACTTTGCCTGAGTGGATGTTAAACTGGCTTCAACCCTCCACCTCTGTCATCAAAACAAAGAGTCCAGCCTGACGCAGAATGATGGGGGTTCAAGCTCAAAGCCAGCCATGTGTGAACCTCCAGAGTCAAAGAACACAACACACTGAAACAAGGGAGCAGAATGTGGGTGCTTGTGTGGGGCCTTACTGGAAGCAAGGGTTATGCGTTCATCGAATGATGACTAGAAGCCTCAAAGAAAGGAAAATTTGAGGAGGAAAAAAGAATAGTCTTCTGTACGTGATGATTCTGTGTCTGAAGATGGACCTTCTCTCCTGCTACCCCTGACTGGGCCTGGGGACTCAGAGCTCCACAGGGCCTGGCAAGCAAATAGGTGCAGTGAGATTTGTATGAATGAATAAATGAATGAGTGAAGAAACAGAATGTTCTTTCTTTCCAGGTTGGCCACCTTCCCTCTGCTCTTCAGAGAGCATTTGTTACCACATTACTTTGTGAAGTGTTTCTTGACTTTCGTAACAATTCATGCCCTATGGCAGTGTTTTTCAAAGTGGGGTGTTGGTCAAAACTGCAGATTCCTGGGCCAATCCTAGACCTACCGAATCAGAATTTCTGTGGGTGGGCTCAGGACCCTGCACTTTTCTCAAAATCCCAGGTGTTTCTGTTGTACAAAGGAGTTTGAGGAGTACTGTCTTGTGTGAACCTTATCATGACAATCAGCAAACATTCGTTAAGCAACAACTCTTCTCATTGCATAGTTTAGTCCTTACTAAATGAAAATGATCTGGAGGAACGTCTGTAACGTATTTTGTCAGGTTGTTTGATGCTTTCTAGTGTTGGATGCATCTGTTTGCCTTATCACCACAATCATCTTTATTAAAAACATCCATAGACATATTGTGTCATGATAAGATTTGTACGGAATGAGAAAAAATAGGTATAAATATTTCTCCTAGACTCTAGACATTAAAAATCTGAAATATGATAATACCACTGAAGACCTACAGTGCAGAATTTAGGTAAAGAGTTACAGGGGAAGGAAGTTGTTCCTTTCAGTTTTCTGTAGTTTGGGAATTCCTTCAATTCTGAAATAGTAATTCATTTAAGCATGTTTGTCTTATCTTTGTCCAATATGACTTCACATAATAAAAGGGAATTTTCTAATCAGCATTTCTTTTGTGAGTTGACTTGGGATAAGTCCATAGTATCTGACTTGACAAATTCTCTTTGTTAAGGAAACCTCCAAGGGTGTAAAAAACAAAACAAAACAAATTTCTTTTTTAAGGAAAAGAAAAAAAAAAAAAAGGATCTTTCTAAATAAATTCATTTTCCTAAAAAGTAAGCTTGCATAAATATGTTCTTTTTTGCCAAGCTCGGGGTATTTCCAATGCTAAAATAAAGGATCAGCTGACCCGCTGAAGAGAGAGATTTGAATAGTTAACCATACTGTATATGTGCAGAAAGCCTCTGATGTCTCTACATAGCATCCCAGTGTAAAAGAAATGTGGACCAAAAAAAACACAATGACTTAGTGCAGTACATCTTTTTTTGCAGACAATGGGTAGAAAATTGATCAATTGTTTTTTTAATAAAACGAGTGTGCCTCTCAGCTGAATTTTCAACCTCATGTTGAGAGTAATAAAAGTATAAAGCAGTATTCATATGCAGACTCTGGCAAAGAACCATTTTGCAACGGATTTACTATTTCCTTGTATAGACCTTGGATTGGAAATCAGCTGAACTTGTAGGTTTTGAGTCCTCATTAGTCATGTATGGTGCTGGCCTGCCAATGAGAACCGCGCTTCTGCACCAAACATGGCATCTTCAGGAAAGCAGGGCTCTGACATGGGCACACCCAGCCAAAGCTGGGGAAACTCTGTGAGTGTGCTTTGCCAGGGAAAGCCTGTTAAAAGAGGGAGGCACGGAGAAATTAACATTCTGGATCATCTGAGCTTCTATCATAGTAGATGAGAAACACTGACTCACAGCTTCTCAGAAGGTGGATGTTATAAAGCAGAGCTCACTATACTTCTCAAGATAAAGACCAATTATCCAAGACTGAGCTGAACGGATAAAATAAAACATAGCATTGTTCAGTTTGTTACAGTGGACCGTTGACTGATCTCATTCAGAATTTAGTATCCAGCTATGAGGAATAAGTTTAATTGTCCAAAAAGAGGAATACTAAAAAAAAAAATTGGTTAATTTAGTGGTCATATGATAATTGTTCATTGCACTAATTGAAAAGAGATTGATTTAGCTTTAACTATCCCATTTTCAAGGGAATCCCTGGGTGGTACAAACGATTAATGCACTTGGCTGCTAACTAGAAGGTTGGAAGTTCGAGTCCACTCAGAAGTACCTCAGAAGAAAGGCCTGGTGATCTACTTCTGAAAAATCAGCTCCTGAAAATGCACAGTTCTACTCTGATACATGTGCGGTCACCATGAGTTGGCGTTTACTCCATGGTGACTGGTTTGGGTTTTGATATTACACCTCCAAAGGCAAATAGGAAATAGTTTTATAATCATTTTAAAAGAAACTTCCAGAGCATTTTATACACACTGTACATTTTAAACAATGAAAGGGAAAGTCCAAGGCATTTCTTGCTGCAAGATTTAGTTTTGTTAAAGCAGAAAGAGCTAGAAGTTGTATATTACCTGAAGGAGGAGAGTATACGTACTCAGATCAACTAAGAGTCTACGGGAGATGGGTTCCATTGATTAAGAATATTCTCTCACCTGGAGCCATCTGGTAGTTGGAAAGTTAACCTTAAAAAAGCCTATCCACCAGCTGGATTCAGCTGTGTGAGTATTGCTGCCAATTCGTCTGCAAAACAGACTTTACCTCTCTTCTGGAAAAGGACAAAATGAGAATCTTCAAATGGTGTAAAACAAATCTCACCACAGATTCAGAAAGGCAGAATAGATCTTGTCTTGTTCTCCCTCTTATCTTTTTCTCCTGGCCTGTCTTATGTAAAGATACTGCTCCTGATTTATGCCTTTGGTGTTCTCTTTCATGCATTGGAATTTGTGCTGTGTCTTAAGAGCTCTTCTGAACCATAAGTAGCATATTAATTAATTATTGGGTTAGTGAAACAAATTGCACATCAGTGTATTTTATGATTATTATCCAATTACATTTGGTTTATCAAGTTAGAGGAGGAGGAGAATGGGATTTCTGGCTAGACTAGAGAGAGCAGCATGTAGGGTTATGTTCTCAATTGGGAAACATTTTGAGCTTTCTTATTATTAAATAAAATCAAGCAGTATATGTATGCTCCTCAGCTGGAAGAGTGTAGAGGGAGGATGATTCCAAGAATCAGATGCCACCTTCCTTCTTTGCAGGATTCCCCCAACTTTTGGAAATGCTGTGGTTTGTGTACAAGTGCAAAATACTGTCTGGAGAAGATATGCTGAAAGAGGAAAGAGAAGGAGTTGACGTATTATTGGCATGGGGTCAATAATGCAAGGGGTTGGGAATTTAGAATATTTCAGATTGCAAAACAATTTTGAGCCTGGGGTATAAAGGAGGGAAAACACAGAAATTACAATGGACATCAGGTCCAAATTGTCATATGCCACAGAGCTCTCATTTGAGAAAAAACCTTCCATGTACCTTTGGAAGTATCCCACTTTTGCTACTCCTGGTATAGGTCTAGTGTATGTACTCCTGAAATATTTAGTTACTTATTTTGGACCTTTTTCACTTGTAAGATTTTTTTTCCCTCATGCCAGGGATCCTTCCTTAATCGAAGTCCTGAACATTATCAATTGTCTCCACAACGTGGTCACTGTCTCCTTCCAAATGTGGCCTTCCCTGTGTTGCCTCCAGGAGCCTCTGCTCAGATGTTCTGGCTTGTCGTCTGAACACTCATAATGACTTTCTTCGAATTTGCTCAGAAAATATCTCACTTTTTGCTTGATCTTCCTTCTCCTCTCCACTTATCCAAATTCTACCCATCCTTCAAGGTGCAGTGCAAACTCTGCCTCCCCCAGGAAGCCACCCCTGCTTCCTCTACTCCGAGAGCCCATGGTGCTTCTTTCTGAACCATTAACTTGGCTATGGTGCTTCTTTCTGAACCATTAACTTGGCTATTTATCATGTGCCATCATAAATATCATTGTCTGATATTGTTATTAACATTTCAATGCTTTATGTCTTGTCTCTCTCACCTGACTGTTAGTCCCTTGAGAGGAGGGGCTGGGTCTTATTTGTCTTTGCATCCCCTACAGGCTCCAGGACAGTACCCTGTCTGTAGCTGGAGCTCAATAAATGTATGATGATGAATTGGTAAAAGTAAAATAAAATAAAGTTCTGAGAAACATTTCTCTCATTCCTTGCAACTCCTTTCCAGTCACATTAGATTTTTAAACTTAATTTATTAGATGCTTAATCCTTAATTAAAAATTAATAAATTATTAGCATTTAAAAATTCATTTCATTTCTATTAAGGATGGTTAAAGATATATGAACTATTTTCTTTCTTGGCACAATACCTGTATTATCTCATAAAGTGAAATAGAATATTATTACCTTTGAGAGATTATTTAAAGGTTCTTTCTTCACTACATTCTTGTATTTATTCTTGTCCCTAGTTATCTTCTTACTATTACAGAATAGTGGAGAAACTTGCCATATGACATAAATAAGCAAAGGAGGGAGACAGGGATATCACAGTGGCTTTCTAAGGCCTTTCTCCATGAAAATGTCCCACGTTTGACCTTTCTTCTGCAATTGACACTCACCCATTGCTTCCGCTCTCCTTCTGCAGGTTAGGGCTGGGCAAGAACTCAATGTGATGTTGCATTGGATCACTGAGTTATTGGAATATGGAGAGCGCGTCTAGAGGCAGCTAAGCGGTTAATTGCAATATATGGACCTAGCCAAACTGAAAAGCAGCTTGTTCACCAAACCACTCTCTTTTTTCCCTTTTTCTCTGGAGTAATTCCAACTCTAATTAAAATGTAATATTCTCCTTATGTGATTCCTTGGAAAAGCTTGTGGAATGACCACATAATACAGAGCAGTTTTTCCAGATGTTCCCCGTCTTGGCTGGTATTCACATGCACAGAATCTCTACCCCCAATTTCTCTTCTATATACGTACCATATGATCTCCTCTCACCTCCCACTTCTCCCCTGCCATCCCCATAGAGTGTGCATAACTTACTAAGTCTTATTGTTGTGCTTTCAGTGTATCAGAACCATTACTGAAGTGCAGTGGGCCAAGAAAAAAGTAAGATTTGCCTCTACAGAGCACTTTAATGCTATTTAGAATGGAAAAAACAACTTTGAACTGCTTCCAAAATAATAGGCATTAAAATCACTTCTGTTTGCAGTTGCGATGGATTTGCAGTAAGCTTTCCAAACCTGCTTCTTCTGAATGTTTTTCAGGCTGCAAAGTGACTTTCTCTATGAAAATTTAAAACAATACCCACAGAAATTCTTGACACATACACACCTTCCAAAGGTAATTTTCCAATACTTACTCAAATAATTGCTCATGAAACCAGAGTCTGCAATCACAAGATCCCAAAGAAGATGATACAAGCATGGAGATATTATGAAAGGCTGTTCCAAACTATGACTAAATAGAAGGGGCCCCTATAGCATAGCCATCAGGCTTAGACCCAATTTTGATAATGTGATCGCTTAACAGTTCCATGAGTTCAATTTCCCATGCCTCTCCCCCATATAGTTTCCATAAGCCTACATTCCTTCAATATTCTGATCTGTGTTCATGAAATGGTATGAAGGATTTCTCAGCCAGAGGTTGTAAAATGACACCTTGTAAGCAAAATACTTGTTGGTGTTTTGTTTGTATTTTTAAAAATCTGTATAGTTTTTACTAAATTTGTGAATGAGTGCTGCAAGAGTTCATTAAAAAATTTGGATTTCTGGCTTGTCTCAAAAGAACCATTTTGATGCAATCTTGTCTGGATGGCACTGAGTCTCATAGCTGCCCCATGTGAATGGGGCAGGGACTCTCTGTCCTCTGGAGCTCTAATTATAGTCATTCTTTCCCATAACCTACCTGGCATTTGAATTTAGCATTTGAATCATAACTTTCAGTTGAAGCATTTTATAGACAGAGATTGGGCCAAGGAAGACATATTTTATGCTCTATGTTGTTAGTTAATTTAAAAAAGAATCTAAATTCTTTTTCTGTAGGGTATTTCACATTTCTCCATACTCTTGACACTGGGTTGTCAATTAAACTGAGGTCTATGACATGACATAACCTAGTGGTTAAGAGCAAGGGCTTTTGAGTCAGCCAGCCTCTGCCACTTTCTAGCTGTGTGGTGCTGGGAAAATTGCTTGAACTCTTGTGCAATGGGAATACTCTTTAACCTAGTGATTCTCAACTTTAGTGTGCATCAGAAACATTTGGAGGCCTTGTTAAAACACAGATGGCTGGGCCTTATCCCCAGAGTTTCTAATTCAGTAGATCTGGGGTAGGGCCCAAGAATTTGCATTTCTAACAAGTTTCCTAACCATGCTGCTGGTTCAATGATCATACTTTGAGAACAACTGTGTAACCCATTGGGTGAGGATTAAATGTGATAATTGTGTAAAACACCTGGTACAGTAAGCCAGTTGTTTTGATGAAAGAAAAGGTTATATTTAATTTGTTAGAGGTTCAATGGTTAACTCTTTATAAAACTTGATAAATGACTGCGTTTTAAGAAATAGTATCAATTAGTGGAGATTCTAGATATAATTAAACAATTTAATTTCTGCAACCTATATTTTTTCATAATACAAAAGAGAAAATCCACACTTTAACCTTGTTTCGGTCTTAACTTGAGCCTTTGGTCCTTTGTTGCTGTAAGGAAAGAATGAATAGATTTGTCTGAGGCATTGGAAGGAAAGCTGAGCAAGAAAGAAATCACCTTAGATTTCCATGGATAAATCACCTTCTCTTCTTCCACTGCCTCCTCCCTCTTCCTTCCATCCCCTCCTTAAACCTAGACCCAGTGATGGAGGAGTACCCCTCACAGTGCAGGCTCCCTCTCACTGCATGGAACACAAAGCAGTCCATGGTCTTCTGGCTGTTTGCTTCTTTCCTTTTCCCTGCATTTTCTCAGTATGAGCACAGAAAAAAGGGACGGCCTCACCTCAGACCTATATAGCATGAGAGTGAGTTTCAGGCGGACTTAAAAATCACTGGACAAACTGAACCCTCCCTCCCTCCTTCCCTTTCTCCCTCTTTCTTTTTTCTTTCTTCTTCTTTCCTATATTAAAACATTATCACAGAATATAACACGTGTTTTGTAATACTGACAACTGACCTCAATTAAAAAGAGACTCTAGAACCCCAGTTCATCCTGCCTGATTCTAAAAAGAGAAGTTCTAGCATGGTGTTTAGGCGTATTCCACTTGCAAAAACAGCCCTGGTACATATACAACAAATAGAAGCTACATAAATAACACCTAAAATGTAATGCATTGTACCAAATTAAAAATATAAGAACTCCTAATTTTAAAAAGATTTGACTAAGACATTATACTCTCCTTCTTCCTTTGGTAGACCACGTGGGATTTCAGTGCCCTTCATTAGGGAGAAATGGGAGTGAGAGTAACTACAGGGGGTCAGGGAGGCACTGGGGAGATTTCTGAGGGTTAGGTTTGTTGGATAGTGCCAGTTGTTATCTGTGGAACCCCTTTTCTGGGATTTTAGAGAATGTTATGTGTAGTTCTATCCAGAGACAGCAGAGTGGACTGAATGAACTCAGAGGTTCCTCTCAAGAATATGATTCAATCCTTCTGGAAAACTATATGGCCCTTCCTTAGAAAGCTAGAAATAGAAATACCATATGATCCAGTGATCCAACTTTTAGGAACATATCCTAGAGAAATAACAGCCATCACATGAATAGACATATGCACACTCATGTTCATTGCAGCATTGTTCACAATAGCAAAAAGATGGAAACAAATCAGATGCCTATCAACAGATGAATGGATAAACAAACTATGGTACATACACACAATGGAGTACTATGCAACGAGAAAGAACAAGGATGAATCTGTGAAGCATCTCATAACATGGATGAAACTGGAGGACATTATGTTGAGTGAAATAAGTCAATCACAAAAGGACAAATATTGTATGAGACCAGTACTGTAAAAACTCATGAAAAGGTTTACACACACACAAAAAAAATCTTTGATGGTTACAAGGGAGGGGAGGGTTTGGGGGGTAAATACTAAATAGACAATAGATAAGTGGTAACTTCGGAGAAGGGCAAGACAGTACACAATACTGGAAAAGCCAGCACAGCTTGTACAAGGCAAGGTTATGGAAGCTCCAAAGACCCATCCAAACTTCCTGAGGGACCAAATTGCTGGGCGGAGGGCTGTGGGGACCATAGTCTCGGGGAACATCTAGCTCAATTGGCATCATAACGTAGTTTATAAAGAAAATGTTCTACATCCTACCTTGATAGGTAGCATCTGGGGTCTTAAAAGCCTGTGAGCAGCCATCTAAGATACTCCACTGGTCTCACCCCTTCAGGAGCAAGGGAGAATGAAGA
>NW_004443973.1:7799904-7824177 GCF_000243295.1 Trichechus manatus latirostris | reverse complement strand
TGAAGAAAACAAGATACAAGGGAAAGATTAGTCCAAAGGACTAATGGACCACAACTATCATGGCCTCCACCAGACTGAGTCCAGTACAACTAGATAGTGTCCGGCTACCACCACTGACTGCTCTGACCGGGATCACAACAGAAGGTCCTGGATAGAGCTGGAGAAAAATGCAGAACCAAATTCTAACTCACAAAAAAAGACCAGATTTACTGGCCTGACAAAGACCGGAGAAACCTCGAGAGTATGGCCCTCTGACACCCTTAGCTCATAATGAAGTCACTCCTGAGGTTCATCCTTCAACCAAAGAGTAGCTAGCTCCATAAAACAAAACAAGACTAATGGGGCACACAGGCCAGGGACAAGGACTAGAAGGCAGGAGGGGACAGGAAAGCTGGTAATAGGGAACTCAAGGTCGAGAAGGAAGAGTGTTGACACGGCGTGGGGTTGTTAACCAATGCCATAAAACAATATGTGTGCTAACTGTTTGATGAGAAACTATTTGTACTGTAAACCTTCATCCAAAGTACAATTAAAAAAAAATTTAAAAAAAGACTGTGATTCCATGAATATTTTTGTTATGCCAAACCTCTCATTGCTTCCCAGCACCCCAGACGCTTATAAAGCACTGCATATCCTCTCCACTGCCTAGTTAACTGCCATGCAGTCTTTTACGAGCAATTCTAATAAAATACCCACTGCAGAGGAGCAGAGATCATCAGAGTCAAAAATGGCTATGACTTAGAACAACCTTCGAGATAGGCGCTATCAATTGGTACTTAAATTTAAATACTGCATCATAATTCAGGATGCTAAATCAGTGCGTAAAAATGAATCAATACCCAGGAAAACTACAAGCAAGGCTGGAAAAGACCACACAACTTCCTTTTCCATTTAAATGCTCCAAACTTGTCTCCAGATCTGCCTGACACTGCTTCATTTGACATTACTTAGTCCATAAAACTTTACACATTGATAATGGACAACAATAAGACTGGGCAGTTATTGTGGCATAAAATGAGACAAAAGAGTTACCAGACCATCAAATACAGACATCATTTTCTAGCCAAATGCTTTCTTAATGATAAATCAGCAGTCCCAAATTAACACAGATGTGATAAAATATCTACTCCACTGATAGGTTTTCATTATGAACTACGCTTATAGGGCTCAAACTGAAAAGACTCAAATACTCTGCAAACCACTTCCAACTTCTGGAGAATGTGTCATTTGTGATGGGTAAATAGGAAACATTTTAGGAACATTTCAATAAATCTCATCTGAAGTGAGAGTGGTTTTTCTTAAGTAGACCGAGCTGGGTTAGAAGACATAAACCTGAATTGATTTTTCCTGGTCCCATTTATGGATGGTCCAAAGGGGAAGCAACAACAAGCGCTTTGCTGCTGACATTTTGAAGACCTTACATCCTTTGGCCTGTTTGACATCCTCAGATGGTGCAGAGTATTAGGAAAGCATAGAAGAGTAGTGAGGAAGTGAAACCAGAAAAAACAAAGGCGTATTTGCATCAAAGAATTGAAAGGAAGAGAAAGAATTCTTCTTTTCACTGAACCATTTGCCCCCTTCCTTCCTGCTTCTGAGCCAAGTCACTCAGCGGCTCTTTGCAAGAAATGGAAGATTAGAATTACATTGTTTTAAAGCACAAGGGCTTCAGTATTCTGACCTAACAGCTAACCAGGATCTTTTTCAACTCAAGAACAAGCAGTTTGGCGGATCTCTGGAGTGCTAAACTAACCAATCAAGTTCTCCTCTTAGTTGTTCAGGCCTCTCCAAAGAAAGAAAGAAATGGAATCCAACAATGATGTTACTGATAATAGAGAAACAGACCAAAACCCCTACTATAATTCCAGAGGGCTTTTCCTATGTCCTGTAATGGTATTTCAAGGGATATGTTTTGACTTGTGGTGGATTCAAATGGATGTAAGACGCCACAGAATAATAAGATTCTAGGGTTCTTGGAATTGTGCTGAAGCACTCCTTTGTCCCCAGGCAGTCCCTTCATTCTGAAACATACTCATGCCCTATCTGTACCCCCACAATATTACAACAGGACCAATGTGTAGTGAGTATTTGGCGTATCTCTCACAGCGCTATGTCATCTGGGTTTTAGGTAACTTTCTGCTCGAGTTCTTTCTCATAAAGCAGTAGCAGCCTTCCAAGAGTACTGCCAAAAAAAGAAAAATTAACTGGACTTCACAATCAACCAGACACAAGCATGAACAGACCCTTTCTCAGATGAAATCAACATCTCTACCCCCGTTTTGACAACTATAAATTCGGAAGTCGTCACCACATAAAGTGCCTCATGCACAAACACTTGAACTCTGACTTCCTTTCAACAGCCTTAATAGTACTTCTTCTAATATCGTTTTAACATGCCACAGTGTTGCAGTGTCATAAATGACAAGCTGAACTACGACTGTCGCCCTCGTTGGCAAAGCTAACCCCACAACACCTTCTGTCACATAACATGTTGTGGCCCTGTTGTGGGCACACCCAAGGGACCACCCCCTAAAGCCCTCAGATCTCCAAAACGTTTCCTCCTCTATTAGAAGAAACAGTCCTGCCATTCACCTCTCCTAATGCAGACACGAAAATAATTAGCCATCTCTTCTGTTCAGCTGTAACTTATATTCCCTATGAGGAGGAAACATGGAAAAGAAAAATCCAAGCCCAAAGACCCACGTTTCGTTTGGAACAACAGGGGTTCTTGGTGGAGATCATTAAAGTGTGGTTTGAAATATTTTCCTTTTCTCATCAAATCACTGGCTCTGTAATTGATATAATAAAAAATATCTGTGTTCAGTTGCAGTGGGTTTCTTGGGTCCCTTCAAGTTATCAATTATTTACATCCCAGTGAAATTAAAGGGAGCTGTGAAGCATAGTCCTGAAATGCCACCGAGGAGTCTGAGGGTGGCGTCGTCAATCTTGTGCATTGTACCCACGAAGAGGGCATTAGTGCTCTGTTTGGGAAAGTTCATTTCTCCTTCTCCGTCATACATTATCTGTGTGGGTTTTATTGCTTCTCCTCATGAATAGTCTCATTGGGCTTTTTGTTTGTTCATCCCCTTCACGATTTATACTCTTAAGGAAGAGAGAAAAAAAAAATACCAGTTCCTTCAGCTTACACAGGACCCGTTTCTCTGGATCTGCTGGGCTGTAACCATTTCCTCTCATATTCCTGAAGCATCAGGGAGTGTTATTCACTTACCAACGCTCATAGAGTCCAGATTTTAGAGAAAAATTACTTTTGCATGGCATGATTTCACTGATATTAAGGGTCTTTTCCTTCTGTTATTTTCCCCTTCCCAAACTTTCTTCACCTGCTCACACAGAGAAGTAGCTCTAGCAGGGCCAGATAATCATACTGTTACTTGTCTTTGGGGGAAGCAACAGACAAATTTGGTGCTAAGGCTTCAGGCTCAAACTTGGCCACCGTTCCTTTAGTGATATATAGAGTCTTGGCTAGCACACAACTTTCACAAATTCTGGTAAAGAACTTTATGGGTATTGCTGGTAAAATCTGATATCACACTCTGTGCCAACTCATTATTTTTCAGGCTTCTTTGGGATTGTCTTTTTATAGCCCACATTGTAATAACTTGAAGCAGTTTATGGAATCAGAGTTACTTCTAAACTCTAGAGTGCAATAGGCTTTAGCTTTTCCATCATTCAAAGTTCAGATCCAATTCTACATGAATCTGTTTCTAATCAGCCCACTTTTCTGATCTATACAGCATGCATTAGGTGGTTATAAATGAGGTGGCAGGCAAATGCCCTGGCCTTTTTGAGAACGGCAGGAAAGATTTTTCCACGACTAAGGTGAGCATAGATATTATTATTCCCCATCTAGTCAAAAGAGAAGATTTGAGGACAGAAGGGGGCATGCTGGTTAGACAAGATTGCAGCCACGATTCTTTCTTAATGCTGCAGTTGTGTATTCTATATTTACTCTTCCCCAGATATTTAAGCATCTAAATTAGCATGGGGGTATGGGGAAATTCTGCCAACATCCGGATCTTGAAAACCTCAGCAACTTGATTAACTTTGGAGACTTTCAGTTCTATTTGCCAACAAGCATTATGCCATCTAAAGTTTCACAAGACACCATTGAAATATAGGTAACTAATATTCCTCTCCTTCATTCCCTGAAAACAAAGTACTGTTTAGAACATAAAGTGATGTGTTTATTGAGTGCAGCTACAAGGAAGGCGAAATGGCTGTTTTTGCAAAGTGATTAAAAACAACTTATGCAATTATGTGCATGGGGCAAAGGACTCAGAGGTTGTTGTGACCTCAGCTCGATGCTCCAGCTTCCTATAGGATGGAGGGGCATGGTGTGGTGCTGATAGCTCTGTGCTTCCTGTCCAGAGGAAGCAGAAGGGGCCAGAGACAGGGGCTGGGGTGGGGGAAGGTGGGTGGAGTTGAGGAGAGACATCCTTTCTAGTGTTCCCTTGATCCCAACCAGTGGCCAATACGTGATAGGTCTTTTAATAGAATGTGGCTGTCAAGGACAAGTGCAGCTTAGCGAAGTCTCTGCAGATGATTTCAAGGCCGAAAATGAGTAGGGTTGCTTATGGGGCGAAACAACTAAAATTGCCCTGAAGACATGGGAAGAGAGGGATGTAGATTTATAAAGAAGAAAATAGGTACAAGTAAACTCCCAAAACTAAAAACATGTTCACACACATTTGGTCCATTGTTTCTAAGGTAGAAAGGCCTAGCGGGCATCCTGATTTCAAGTTTTAAGGCTTGGAGGGGCAATCGAGTGGCTTACTGTCTCGCAGTCCTAATTATGAAGGAGCTCTCTTGGCTCCTGGTTATGGCTGCTCTCCCCCTACCTTGCAGCCTCCCAGCTGCTTCATAGCAGATCCTCAATCTTCATGGGCTCCTCCACTCTTCTCTCGCTCAGCAGGGCACAGCGCTGGTCCGTTCTCCATGGCAGCTCGGTAAACACTGATTGATGAATTAATTGGCAACGGTGATAATGACTGTTCTCAAGTACCTACAACAAAAGTTGTTGTTTTCCTTGGGGATCTGCCCAGCACTGATGTACCTAGGGTTGGCATTAGAAAAATAATGAACAATATCAGTGGATATTAGTGACTAAGGAAGCAGGCTCCGATTTAGCTCTAGACACCACATTGAGATTCACACAATTAGAAGTTTATAGTCAACTGTTGGATGATACAGTCCATTAATCTTTCTAACAGTTACATGGTTCCTTTTGGACCAGGCTCAGATCTTATAAAATGCAGACTCATTACACTGACTCAGACGGGAGCCGCGGGAACATAGTCAAGGGCAGTGCAGCCGTTTGCAAGCATATTAGAAGAACTATTTTGGTGTCTTAAATATAAAATGGAAGTTAGGCAACTCCTCCAGAAAGTCAGTCCTCTCCCCTTTGCTTACCGTGTCTTTCGCTCTCCTGTCCTGCTTGCCTTGTCCATTTGGTCTGGAAATTCACAATACAAAGAGGAGAGTGTATGCAATCATCTGCTCAGAGCACATAGCCAAGGAATTTAACCAAAGTGTATTTGAGATCAAAGTTATCCTGTTCAGGACGCAGTAGAGTAGGCAGCCAGTGTACGTATGGTGACTCGGAGAATGAATTGGGTGATTTGGCCAATTCATTGGAGCTTGAAATATCCACACTGACTGTATGGAACAAAGGAACATACAATGCTCAAATCTCTAGACTTACAAAGATGTGGAGAACCCTGTTCCACATATGTTCTTCACAGGGAAGTGCCTTTAGGTGTTAAGAGCTGTGTAGAGGTAAACTTATTTCATCCTTATCACCATTTTTTCAGCTGAGAAACTAAGTCCGAGGAAAGTAAAATGAATCACACCAAATCACACAGCTGTGAAGCGACCAAGATTCCACCAGTTGCTGTTGAGTCAATTCCAACTCATGGAGACCCCATGTGAGTCAGAGTAGAATTGTGCTCCATAGGATTTTCAAAGGCTGATTTTTCAGGAGTACATTGCCAGGCCTTTCTTCTGAGGCCCCTCCAGATGGACTTGAACCTCCAACCTTTCAGTTAGCAGCTGAGTACATTAACCGTTTGCACCATTCATGTATATATGAATCCAGGTTTATTCTCACTGAAAGCCATGCTCTCTGAAACCTGGCTTGGAGCTACTAGAAGTACAGGTCATGTATTAAGCTGTTATTAATTACTTAAATCTGGGGAGTAAGGGGGAGGAGAAGAGTAAAATTTAAAGAATGGGGAGGTTGGGAGATAGAAATGACAAACATTACCTACTTTACTATGTGGCCTGGACTGGCTGTGCTATCAGGGCTTAGGGGAGATGGGGTTCTGTGATGCTTGGGAGTGAGAATTGGAATGACATCAGTAAGCAAGTGAGCATCCAAATAATTGCTTAAAAATGCATATGTATTTGGAAAACATACAGGCACTAAAAGAAAATATAGAGATGCAATTAGACGGGCCTGTCCCAAGCATAACCACTACCCTGCAGAGGTTTTCAATGACCATGTAGTTCTGATGCTAGGGGCCCTGGTCTTTCCATTTAGAACCACTTTCAGTGTCTTTTAAATTCTCTCCTTTTGACCCCAAACTATAAACACTATAATCAATATTTCCTATCAATGTATTCTGATCATTGAGCACTGAGCATGGTCTAAAAAGATGGTTCCTGGAATCCCTAATGGTGATGAAGTCAGTTCTTGATCGTCTGCATATAGCTTGTCCATGGCCAGTTTTATTGCCAGGCTGGTTTCTCCCTCCCATTCAAGGCGCTTCCGAGCCAGCTCCTCTTAGACTCTGTCACTGGTCGCTCAGGGAGGGCACACTAATTTTAATACTGGCTTTAGTCAAAGCTCTTTAGAAAGGTCGATATACTGCCAAAGCCCCACTAAATACTATGCTTAAAACACTAAATAAATAACATTCAGATTATCCATAGTTTGGGATCATCAAGGAAGCCTTTCTTCTTCCAGTATCATAGCAAATTTAAAACTGCAAGGAAGGAGTTTTTAAACAGATCACTTTTGGCTTAAGCCCAACAATGTTGCAATGTGATATTTAGAGCTCCTGAATCAAGAGACAAACATGTGTGGCCAGGTGTGGTTTGACATAAAAATTCCTACTAGACAATTGGTCTCTCTGCATTATAAATGGTCAAAAATCACATTCATTTCTAACATCTGTTGCTTTAAAACAAACCAAAAACCCACTGCTGTCGAGTCGATTCCGACTCATAGCAACCCCGTAGGGTTTCCGAGGCTGTAAATCTCTATGGAAGCAGACTACTTTAAAAGGTAAGGCAAATACGCGGAAGGCTTCCTTTCCTTTGGTTGGTATTTATCTTCTCAAGTGTGGAGGTCCATTTGATTAACGTTTAGTCATTGTGGGAAAAAGACGTCTTCTCTAAACTGCATGAAATGTGAAATGATTGGGGATTCATGGTCACGCTTCTGGGAGTTTTTATGTTCAATGATTTAAACATAAAAATTTTTTTAAAAAAGTTTTATGCTGTGTCTGCTCTAAAAAGACCCTCCCATCCCTTGTGTAACTTAATCATTGTTGTGTGCTGTCGAGTCGATTCTGACTCAAAGAGATCCTGTAGGACAGCGTAGAACGGCCCCCCAGGGTTTCATAGGCTGTAATCTTTACAGGAGCAGATCACCGGGTCTTTTCTTCTGCGGAGCCGCTGGCAGGTTCAAACCACCCAACTTTCAGTTAGCAGTTGAGTGCTTAACCATTGAGGCACCCGGGCTCCTTGTGTAACTTAATAGATGGAGCTATTTCCTGATGTGGGTTCTTCTTTAGCAAGAGTCTCCATCTGCTGGCAGTGATGGCTTTGAATTCTGGCAGAGCCCAAGTACTAGTGGGTAAGGGTCTCATTTGGTGGGCATCTGTGTAGCAACCTATCACTCATTCCTACTTTCACTGATTACAAAAGAAAATGTTCATCCTAATTAGGAACTTGCATCCTACATCATTGACTGTCTAACATCAAAGTTGTTGCTTTTCACTGTATTATTATTTAGTCCGTGTTTTGATTTTTGTTTTTGTGTGCAGTTTTGAACATTTTATGAATAGCTCTGTTCCGTTTGCTAGTTTCCACAATTCTTTTAGATAAAGATACCAGATAAAATACCGTTTTGATGGCTAGAGTCTATTATCAGTGTATGACACAAGCCTGGTCTTTGGAAAGGCATAAATCAGATAACACAGCTCCAGGATGGCTGCACTGTTTTGGTTTTTGTAAAGCCTCTGTCAAGGCTGACTTTACCTGCATCTTTTGATAATAAGAGAATTAGATCATTGGCGTCATCACCAGATGCATCTGGCAGCAGTTTTTTTCATCATTATCGTTACTGGGAGTTTGATTTCTCTCAGTTCCATTTGTTTTATGTCTGTATGGATCTGGGTTCTCATAGCCTCTGTGTGTGTGTGTGTGTGTGTGTGTGTGTGTGTGTGTGAGCTCTTTTTTGTGGGTGAGTGTGTGTCAGCGCTCTGGGGAGACAGAGAGACAGACTGAGAAAGCAAGACTGACAAAAACCAAAAACATTGAGAGTGAGGAAGAGAGAGATTGGGAGAGGGTGAAAAGAGATTGGGAAAGAGAAAATGGGTAGTGGTGTGCTGAGAATTCCTTCCCAAGCCCTAATTGTATCCCTATTTTTTATTTAATAAGTAGCCTACCAGCTGCTCCAGGCCTTACAGTTCTTAGTAGAGGGACACTGTGGCTTCCTTGGGACTATTACTGGATTTCTTATTCACTCTCTGTATGCCCACTCCTCCTTGTTAGGGATCAGAGGCTCTGGGATGTGTGGCATACAGGTTATCTCACACAGAGGAGCACACATTTCTCTGCCTGTCTTTCAAAACAGCACATTCTAGACCTAGGGCACAAGAAGAAACACATTCTCTTTGTTTCTACAAAAAGCAGCCACTCACTCCTCAACATGTGGACTATTCTAATTTTGTTCAACCAAGATGAGTAGCACCTCACATACGTATCCTTGAAAAGAACCGTCAACTCAGCCTCAAGTTTTTGCGTGGTTGTAGACTGGGATGACTCATTCATTGTGGACCTCATTAATTCATTAAGAAATTAAAATATTTGTTGATGGCTTACCATATGCCCAGCTCTGTGTTAGGTACTGGGGATGCAACAATGAGGCTAAACAGCCATGGGTTCTAATCTCACAAAGCTGACAGTCTAGTGTTGACTTTCTAGGATTCAATGGAAATCAGGTTAAGCAGAAAAGTGATTTGTTAAAGAATATTGGGAAAACTAAACATAATTGCTGGGAAGCCTATAGAACTAGGCTCAGGAAAGGAAACCATACCAGGGGTCTAGGTAGTAGTGCATGGACAGTAGGAATCACTTGGTGGTTTCTCAGATGCCCCCACTGGAGTATATGAGCGCCAAACATATTTCCCATTCTTGCAGCATTGCCCTCAAGATGTAGCATTCCAGAAGTGAGTGTCTGTATGGCTTCTCTGGGTCACTTGCCATCCAGGTCAGGAGCCCACAGGACCCCTTGATTTATGGCTCCACCAGAATGGGCACAATGCAGAGTATATAATTTTCCGTAAGAAAACTAGGGGACTGCCATCAATAGGAAGGGGAAGAGATGCTGGATGCCAAAAAGAGCTCCTCACCACTCCCTACTACGCTTGTGTCCAGGTTGGATAGAACAAATTGATTATTTTTTCACGTAGGCAGCAGATAAATGGCAAAGAGAAAGCTAGGAGTAATTAGAATCCTGAAGGAAAGCAAAGGTACCAATCCTCTGGATTCTTGGTCCCCTGTTGATGTGACAAATAAACACAACATGTTACACTAATTTAACTCCATTTATATGTTGCTCACCTACTTTATAACTTTAGGCATGATCCCTTGTGTAGAAAATATTGTTTCAATTTTGCCTGCTGCATTTGCTAGACTTAAAATTCTTAGCTGTAGTGTGATATGGCAGGGAGAGTGCAGATGGGATGGAATTGGGCTCTGCCACATAACAGGTGAGTAGCTTGGAGCAAGCCACTTAACTTACTTGAGACTCCATTGTTTTCATTTGTAAAACTAGCATAATAGTCCCTATCTCTGAATTGTTGTAAAGATTAGAGGATTAAAAATGAGAATATGCATGAAGCCCTTCACATGTAATAGATGTTCATGAAAATGTTACTATTATTACTGTTGTTGTACTGCTACAGAAACATTCTCCCTACATTTCTTTCAGCCCTTCTCAATCCTATTGCTCTCAAGCCCATGCCAACTCACAACCCTTCTCCATTCAGCAAAAGTGGCCTAAGCAATAATAACTCCAAATAAATCAAAGAAGCTGAGAGTAGGACAATTGCAGAGATAGTAAATTCAGTAACTGATTGATGTCATCAAGACCCCAGACTCTTTCTACCTTTCACTATGTGCTTCTCAATGCGTTCTCTTTGTTCCCTCATAGTTACAAGACTGCTGCTCCAGCTCCACCCATCACACCCTCACACAAAGTGGCCAAAGGCAGGCGGGGAAATGTATTCTTGTTAGTTTCTTTTTATCAAGAAGTAAAATTTTTCCAGAATGCCCCCACAAACACATAAAAGAGTTCCTCTCAGGTCCTATACTCTAGGAATGAGTGCATGTCTATGCATGTTCTACCTACCAGGGAGGCTGGGAAAGTGATTATCCAGCATTTCCAGCCTCTGTCAGAAAGAAGAGAGCAAACACTCTTCAACAGGAAACAATAGTACCTTTCACATGTTTCCAGTCCGTATCATCTGTATCAATAAAGACTCTTTTTAAATTACAAGAAACTCAATTGAAACTGGCTTTAAAAAGAATGAAATTTATTGACAGAAGTCCAAAAATTCCAAAGGCATCTAGCTTCAGGAGAGGGTGAATCTAGGAATTTAAGCAATGCTACTATAAACCTGGAAACCGTGGTGGTGTAGTAGGTAAGAGTTATGGCTGCTAACCAAAAGGTCAGCAGTTTCAATCCACCAGGCGTTCCTTGGAAACCCTATGGGTCAGTTCTACTCTGTCCTATAGGATCACTATGAGTTGGAATCAACTCGACAGCAATGTTTTTGGTTTATTTATTTATTTATTTATTTATTTATTTACCATAAACGTGCAGGAGAAAGGTGTGGTAGTCTGCTTCCGTAAAGATTTACAGCCTTGGAAACCCTATGAGGCAGTTCTACTCTGTCCTATAGGGTCACTATGAGTTGGAATCGACTTGACAGCAGTGAGGTTTTTTTTTTGTTTTTTGGTACTATAGACCCAGTTTCTCACCATCTATCCATTCTGAGTTCAATGGTGAGGCTTTTTCCTCTGGCACCATCTGGCAGCCTCCTAGCAGCTCTGGGGTCTCTCCTTATGACCTCACATGGCTGTCCAGGACCTCACATCTTCACTGTCTTCTGGGAAAAGAGGGAGTGTCTTTTGTGGTAGCTCCTGCTACCACATGCACTATCTCTTCTATTTCTTTAACATGTGCCTAGAACTGAATCAATCACTGTGTACAGGAAATTTTTATATAAGCCGATTAGTGTCCACCTCTGAAATTGGAGGTAGAAGAAACATATGTCTGAGATTGGAGGAGTGGCAAACACCTTCCTCCTAAATCAGAATACCATATGATAAGAGACAGGGGCAGGGGGCAATGGCTGTGCTGGAGAGGCAACAAACAAATGTCTGCTATACCACCCCTACAGCAACCTATGAACTCAGAGGACTAAGTAATTAAGGTCAATCAGTTCACAGACCTGTAATATTTGTTATAGTCCATTTAATTAAAATCAACTGATACGCATTCTGTGCTAACTTTATGCCATGCTCTGTACCTGGTGCTGGGTTGAGGGGGGGCTGGTGTGGCAAAGAGGTAGAAAGCAAAACCCCTGTCTTTATAGCTCAGGGTAATATTGCCTTGCATTATTAAATGGTCTGTATATTATCCCCTCAGCTAAACTGTAAGCATCTTGAGGGAAAGAGGTTTGTCTAATTCAGAGTGCTCTTTCCCCACAGCACTCTGAACCACACACACACACACACACAGAACTCTTAGGGGATTTTTGTGGTCTGTTTGATTGATGGTCAACATGGGCTATAAAGGCTCTCCCCTTCATGCGTATTGAATGGTGCCCGATACAGAACACTGCCTTTCCTCTAGCTCTCCTTTAACTTCTTTCTTTGGGGTGATTTCTGTAGCACAGTGGAGACTGCTAGTGTGCTGAGGAAGGAAAGGCAAACTGAAAATAGGTGAGCACTAGCGGTCTTCACCGTGCTACGGCAGCCTTCCTGACGCCCTGGCTTCTAGGTAGAACCATGAGACTGAGTGCTGGCAGCTATGTCGATCACTACCAGGCCTGGCCATGAAACTGTCTCTGTAATCTTCCACGCTCTCCCTCTCCCTCTCCCTGTCTTTGTGGCTACAAGTGGAGACCTTTGAGACCCCAGAAGATGGAGAATACACAGGATGGAAGGGGCCCAGATTCTTGACTCACTGCTTGGAAAAGGACTCCCAGGAGAGCTGCCTGGCCAGGGACACTCACACTGGACTCTGAATGAGTAAGGCCCTGAGATTTAGGGTGGTGTGTTACAGCTGCTAGCCTCACACCCTGACTTCATATGCATTTTTTTTTTTTTTTTTAAGAGAACAAGTTTGATTTTGGTAGTTTGTAGAAAAATCTTCAGATTTACAAGAACAACTTTAGGAAGTTGCTATCTTTGAAAAGAGAATAAATTTGAGCAAAGCACCAATAACCTCTTCAGATCTAATATTCAACATTCTGCAGGATGGTCAATTTTCAAGAGAATACTGTTTCCAATAATAATTAGGACCATTTGCATTATCCTCAATTTTGGGCGAAAATTATTATAAATGGTTCAGTGTGTGCATTAGTGAAATCCCTTAATCCCATCGTGTGCTTGTCATCTGCCTGCTCATTGGTAGGTATTCAACATTTCCAATAAGAATATTCCCTTACCTGCTTTTAAATCATTACTGTTTTTATAATGGCTTCATTATTTCTTAATTGTCCTAATTTTCTTTCTTACCTATTCTTGTTAAAAGCAGATTAAAATATGAATAATTCCAGAATCCCAGGCATTCTGGAAACAAAATGAATTTCAGGCTTACATTCGTCAGAGAAAGGCAGATGAGGAGGGTGGGATGGACAATTCTAGACTAACCTCATCGGACTTTAATTATGCCTTTATTCCATATCCACTCAGAATTCGGTAATGTTAGAACTAGAAGGGATCTAAGTGATCTTTCAGTCCTTGCCCCTCAGTCGCTGATGAAGAAACCAGTCTAAAGAGATTCGCACAGTTACGCGGTGATGGAGACAGGCTTAGTCTCAGGCCTATCAACTTCCAATCAAATGAGCTGTATGGAATTAAACATGTTTATATAGGTGAGTTTTCACTCTCTCCAACACTGTCTCTGTCTGTCTAGTTTGCTCCCCTGCCCCTCACTAGGGACACAAGCAAAAGGCACTAACAAACACCACTGACTTACTGGTAGGTTGATGTCTCTAGATGCTTCTGCCAAAGCAGTGAGTCCAAATAAATTTTTTGACAACATAATTGTGAATGTTTCTTTTTTTCACCATCTCCTCCATTCCCTATTCCCTCAATTCACTGTTTTTGCTTGAACTGTCTCTGGGCAAAATAAGATAGACAAGAATCTCTGACTCTCTGCCATTAGCTAGATATCACCCTCTTTAGTGTGGTAACAGTCTTTCAATTAATTAGGAGAGTTGCTACCATCCAGCATACTTTTTCAAGCAAATGAACATTTTTTTCCTCAGTACAGGAACATGGAACTCTTGTCTCAGATCTTCCTCTAACTAGCTGCATAACTTTGAACTAAACTCATCACCTTTCTGACCTCTAGTTTCTCGTCTGAAAGGTTAGGAGTTGGTTCAGAATGCCATCATCTCTTCCAGGTGGAATTAATTGATCAATTAACTCAACAGTATGTAAAAGTCACAATGGAAGGCTCTGGGAATTAAAAGAAAAGAAGAAAAAAGAACATCTCCTGCCCCTGAGAGGCTCACAATCTTTTCTAGATTGGATAAAGAAAAGAGATGGGTCAACAGATTCCCTGGGAGAGATCTGGTTCCCATGATCACACTGGGGAAACATGGAATCTGGAGACATCTCCTGAAGTTGTCTATCTGGATTTTCAAGACTTCATTGGCACCTCTGTTTCTTCATCATTACTCTAGATCATACTCTTGAGACTTGAATTATTGTTCTCCTTTCCAGTTTTTCCTGTGTAGATTGTTTGCAAACATTTAAGAATTGGATTTTATGTTCTCTACATATACCATCCTTTGATGTGCTTATCCTGGCCTCTGATTCTATCCACATAGACCTTTGTTCTTTTGCATATGCATTTATGTATTTACTACACCAGAATTCTGCTTATATTCTTATTTTATAAAACAGTCCTTTCTCAATACTTCATTATTAAACTGTATGTGATTGATCAAAGTACAGAAGTTCCTCCTTCTCTCTCTCTCTGCCTCTATTCCATTTAAAAATTCTGAATACTTGTAAATCATGTGAGACAGGGGTCAGAAAAAGTTTGGTGGACTGGTGGAGGTGGCCCAATGACACCTGCCTGTGAAGAGCTTCCCAGAAGTCTGTGCTTGGTCTGTTAGTATGGAGGCCTCTACAACCCACTGTGTTCTCCTGTCGCAGATTGAGCTGATGATCTGCAAATCCAAAACATGTCCCCCAGCTGTTCTCCATTTTCTGTCTTCTCCTTTCTTCATTTGCTGTTGGCAGGGGATAAATCAGAGATAACCTGCATCAGTTCAGACTTCAGTTTCTTAATTATATCAAATTGTCTCAGCCTAGAAATAATTTTTCCCAACATGACCACTGTAATCCTTCATGGTACCTTCTACCTCTGACTCTGTATTTAGCACATGAGCTCAGCAGGTGAAGGGTCTTGGCTCATCTGGGGCACAGCTGAGCGTTCGTCTGTGTCACCTATCGGAACAACGGGCTCAGACTTTATATTCAGTGACCCATTGTGGATCTTGTTCATTTTTTTGAAATGGATTAGTGAGAAAGCTCTTGGACACAAGGGACAAAACATTCACCTTTAAACTGACTTAAATTTTTTAAAAAAAGAATAGATCATATAATAAAAGAAACTAGGTGAATTTTTGGCTTTAGGCAAAATGCTTAAATATTTTGGACTCACTCTTACCTCTATTCTTCGTTTTTTTGGCTTCACTCTTAGACCTTCTCCCTATGATGGCCCCCAGACTCGCATCCTCTTGGGTTCAATTTCAGCTCAGAAATGAGTTTCTGGGCCTGATTCTTAGTGGCTGGAATGGAATCATGGGCTCATCTCTGAGCTAATCAGTGTGGCCAGGGGCAAGGAATATGCTACCGGTAAAGTCTTGCATTGCTTGTCTGCCTCAGTAGCTGAAGTGCACCCAAAACACATGCCCTGAGAATAGGGGAAGGTAGTTTCCCCATAGGACAGTCAGGGCATGGTTACCAGAAGAAGGGAAAAGGGATATTAGACAGACCAGGACACCAGATGTCCACTGCATGGGGGCATCACCTGACCACCTGTGCTTGACTTGTTTCTTTTTCTGCTTTAGAGTAACAGTTCGAGGTCATTACTCTCACAAGCCTTACTCTCGCTGGTTTTCTGGGACTCTGTCTTTAACTCTAAGCCAGCAAGACAGGCATCCTCCCAGGCTTGAGGCAATGAAGGATTTCTCCTTCTTTTCAGTACTTCAGCTTACACTTTCAAAAGTCAAGAGGTGGCTTCTGGTATTTCTATTTGTAAATCAATAGAAAAGTCAACATTGTACAAAGTTTCAGCTGTTACTCCAATCCTGCCTGCACATGGCAACGATTTCAGGGTGTTTACGAGTTATGAATACAATATGACATTGCATATAAGGCAAACAGCATATTTTGTAATTCAATTTTATAAACTCTTTTCTAATTTATCCATTAATTTATTTTGTTAATCAAGAAAGTTGTAATGTTTAAACCCTGGAAAAAGTAGGCATTCAAAATAATAAAATTAGCAAGTTTGGTAAAACATGAAAAGAAAACAATTCATTCTTACTTGCAATTGTCTAAACAGTTCACAGATGCATATGAGCTATTGCCGAGCATATTTGTTTATTTACTTGATTTATAAGATGAGCTCGATGCATAAAAACTTCATAGTATACATACAATAAAATACGTGCCTGCGTTAATCTGTTGGCTCATGGAATCACGTTTCTTTCTGCACTTCAATGTTCCCTTAGGACATTTTTGACTCTCAACGTATATTCATTAAAGTAACTCTTCCCTGTGATTTCACATCAACACCAAACAAAAAGGGTTACAGAAAAAAAGCTTATAGAAATATCCTTAAGGTCATTGTATTTTTCTGGATCCTTCTCAAGAAACCAAATGAAATGTGAGCAGGCCTGTCATTCCTTTCCTCATAAGAGACCTGAAGTGTTCATAAGACCTTATAACTTAGTAGGATTCTAAGAATGGTTTTTAACTGTGACTCATTTATTCCTCAATGATTAATCTTCTAGTTCCAGAGGTGGAACTTGAAACAGATTTTCCTCCTCTTAATGAGAAGGCCTTTACCTAGAGCTACGGACTTGCCAACATGCTAACGCACAAGCACATTTTAATGCCAGTCTCTGCCTTCCCATGACCCAGTGGCAGAGAAAGTGGAGAACGGCTATTCAAAGAGAAATGTGAAGGGTTGTTTCTCATCATCCCGGCAGTGCATGGTGCATCCTGATAGTGGAGTTACTCCAACTGCCGTATTTTTTGTAAATAACACGTAACTTCTATGTTTGTTTGCCAACCTTGCCCTCCCATCTTGAGGTATTTTTGTAAGTGTGCTATGCTTTTTTTTTTTTTTACAATAGCAGTAAAAACACAGTATTTGGATCTTCCCAAGGAAACTGTGTCTTTCCTTTTGTAATCTTGGATGGAAGTACACTTTGGATCTCAGAAGGTACTACAGTAGCAACATGGGCTCATTACCACCAGTTCATCTTTTATGCGACCAACTACAATTTGTTGCAATTTAGAGAGCAATCTGTCTTTCAGGGGCTAGGCCACCTAGGCACAAATAGCTATTAAATCCTTTTAAAACACAGAGCTAAAAGCCAATCACATGCATACATTTCAAACATAGCTCAGTGCATTGTCATATTAAAATAAAGTTGTGTCAGCCTATTTTATATTTAAGGCCCATGTGATTCAATGGATTTAGAAGACAGTCTTGTAACTAAAGGAAGTCTCATTATAAATGGACTTCTCCTGGCAGCTTCAAGTCCCGTAAGGGAATTGTTCTTACCAAGACAGTCTCTTAGACTGAAATTCAGGGATCACTGCTACAAATGTTGGCTTCAATCCCAATTCTTTGATTCTATTTCCTCGGCTACAACATTGATATGGCAATCCTTACCTCCAAATGTATTTAACCTCACAAGAACGCTCTACAATGGATGAAGCAACTCCCTAGGTCCCCTGAATTCTTTAGCACTTCCCTGAAAATCACCCAGAATAGAAGCAATGTCTGAACAGATATAAATTTTACATATCCTCTCTTTGATGAATTGGACAAGTGTAAAAGGCTCAGAAATACAGGAAGATGGACAAAAACAGTAGCTACTAATCTTTGGGGGATGTTTCTAGGCAACCAGCATTGCATGATATAGAGGTCATTAAATCTGTTCCATTATTGTGCTCGGTGTTCCAGAGGGATTCAAAGATCTCAAAACATTGTGAACGTTTTTATAAGACCTTCCTTTAGCCATTACTAACAGAAATGAGGGCATTTTGGATGCAGGGATGTTGCTGGGGCCACTCCTCTGAAAATGGAAATCTTATACCTGCATTTTGGGCTCAACCAATAAATTGGCATCGTGATACAATGCTATTACCCCATGTCTCTCACGTTCCTGAAAACTCCCAGTATGTTTGTGCATGCATGTGCTTCAGTTTCTGTCTGGCACTAGAATTCTCTTAGCTTAAGACTGTAAACTATGATCATCCTTTCCATGTGGATATTATTTCCTGCCAAGTAGCACAGGCTGTCATACTACCACACTGACCAGGGGATTCCTCAAGTAGCCTCAGCGTCCCTTCATTTAAGTGGCTGAAATTTATGAGTTCTGGCTTGAGAATTATAAGATTTTCCATTACAGGATCCAGATCTATTTGGCTAAAATTTTGATTTCACATGATTTCTGCTTGAATGTAGGCAGATGTCAGTTTTGTACATCAGAGGAAGTCTGATGATTCCAGAAATTCTTTGTATTTCGTTGTTTTGGGCTCTGACTTATTTCTCCCAGGGGGCCAGCTGTCCAGTGCCTGCAATAAGTAAATGCACATCTTCACATTTCTCTGGAATACAGTCTGTTGTAATCTCTAGGCTTTTTAAGTAAGAGACTAGCTGTCCACTGTCAGGAAGAACTTAAGATGTGGAACAGGATGACCTCTTGAAGTCCTTCCCAACGCTGCGTCTCCACCATGCTGTTCTCTTCTCGAGAAAGCAGATATTAACGTTTTACCAGGCCCCACGCTTCTTTGCTTCCCCAGCTTTTATATTTCAAGTGTCTATTGATCGTGCAGTAGTTGCACGCTATTCCTTTGTTCTTTACATCTTTATTGATGCAAAGCAGCACCAGAAACTGCTTTTTAACAGTTATTCAATCCCTGATGCCCTTCATGTATCAGATTTGGGATTTCATTTCTTAGAACTACTGGGCTGGCTACACTATTAATTGCTTCTTATTAATAAGCCATTAGACTCACTTGACCAACCATCAACAGCTGAAGAAAAGCACACCTCCCCCTCCTTTGCCCATGTTGTGCTCTCTTTTGATGTTGAGGCTGTTCTCCTGTGTAATGGGAGACTTGCTGGAGTGTCTGGGGGCCTCTGGCTCATTTAAAGTGACAGGAAATTTTATCTCCTGATAATAAACAGGTTTCTGTGGCCATCACTATGACCTTTATCACTTCACCCATCAGAGGGATCCCAGAGGGCCACTGACACTTAACTCTGGGCAATCACATGAATATTAAGAAAAGAGATTATATGTTTGTATTTGTGTATGTGCTTAAGCATCTGCCCGCTGGCACCAATTATCTATGTTTAGAAGGTAGCATAGCGTACAGGGTAATAGGGCCAGCTCTGGGCACAGACAAATGTCAGCTTGAAATCCAGTTCCACCACTTATTAGCTGTATTAGACCTTGGGCAAGCTACTTGTCCTCCCTAAGCCTCAGTTTCGCCTACCGTAAAATGGGGATCATAGCACACCAACTTAGCTTGATTGTGTTGAAAATTAAATGAAGTGCCTGCATACTGAACAAGTTCCACTAAGTATTAGCTATAATTACTCCCTACCCTGAAGCCAGTTGACTTATGTTCAACCGGAGACATCCTTCTGCATGGTGTAATGGGCAATGAATGGGCTTTGGAGTCACACAGACCTGTTAGATCCTCAGGTGTACCATTTACTGTGTGCCCTAACTCTCTGATCCTTATTTTTACTTTCCAGAGGACTGGTGGGAGGAATCAATGAGGTAATGAGTTGTACCTGGCGTGCAGCAGGTTCTCAAGAAACATTGACTTCCTGACGAGAGAACCAACAGGGCTCTTTCAACCTTCCTCTCACAAGAACACGGGGCTGGGTCCAGCCCCAGGTTAATGTGGACAACCATTTTAGGACTCCCTGACTGCGTCTGCAGGCCGCATATGTGCTCCACAAAGGTGGACCTCCTGCTCAGGCTGTGATTTTTACATCTGCTCTGTGTTAACGTTCCCGACAATGTCAGGAGTGCAGTACTTATGGCCCCTCCCACTACAGGTCTACCATGTTTTATCCAGATCCTGGGGGCCAGATGTGTTTCAGAATTCGGAATTTTTCATATTTTAGGAGGATAATTCAGTGCAGTCTGCATTATAGTGTGTAACATTCCCGGTGGGGTTTGGGCAGCACACTGTAATCAAACACATTGATATTTCTGCAGTGAAACATATGAATATTCGCATTAACCTGGGATAATTATGAATATTTTCTCATCTTCTCAAATCAGATTTTACCACCAAAAGTGCCCAGGTCAAGTCAGAATTAATCGTCAAATGAGCTAGGAAAAAATTTTGGTTTTCAGGGGTTTTTCATTTTTGCAATTGTGAATCAGAGATTGTGGACCTGTACAAACTATCCAGCTAAAATTGACTCTTCAGTCTTTGTTTCTGCCCCTCTGATGTCTAAGCAATTTCTGTGTATTCTATCCCCCTCATCTATACATGTCCTTTCTAACTTTTGCCAAACAATATTATCCTTATTTTAAAATCTTTACTTCAGAACCCTCTCCTTGGTAGATGTATCCCATTCACTCAGTTAACCACCCCATCCTTTTATCGCTTCTCCCCACCCAAGTCTGAACTTGAACATGTATTCTGAATATGTATGTATTGCTGGCCCTGGGTGGAAGATGCTTCCTCGGTTTGTCCTCAGTGTACACATCTGCTTTCCTTCGCCTCTGGTGTCCCACTGCCCACAAAACACAGATCCTGTTAACTGCTTCCTTATTAACTCATTGTCCATGACTGGAGATTGTCCTGGGCTGTGTGGATGCTGATGGGAAGAAAACAAAGCAGGCCAGACATCAAGTCCCAACCAAAACTTCAACTGCTTCCGTGCCCATGGACTGCACTCCTGACCTATGTTCAACCTTCTTAAAAGGGATTGAGTGAGCGCACGAGAGTAAATCCATCAGCGTCCACATTGATCTCCATGGCCATAAAACAACTCAAACTCTTGTTCCACCACAGGTGAACATCATCTTAAGAAAACAATAAAAGAACCTAAAACAGTGCTCCAGATAGTGTTACTCTTGATAGTAATAAAAACCAAAAAAAAAAAAAAAACCCGTTGCCATCGGGTCAATTCTGACTCATAGTGACCCTATAGGACCTTTACATAAAAGACCACACTGAGAGGACCTTCTGACATATACTAATGAATGACAGTGAATGGGGGAGAGTAGCTGACAAGGAGAATGAGGAGTTGCCTACCCTTGCTGGCTCCATTTCCTCAAGTGCAGTCACTCTCCAACACTCGATTTGGTTTCCCTCATCATTCCATTCAAACAGTTCTCCCAAGTCACTAATGGTCCCCATATGGCCAAATTCAAGGGATATTTTTCAGTCTTCATTTTACTTAAATTCTCAGAAGTACTTTACTCCATTGGCCACACCCTCCTACTCGAAATACTCTCTTCCTGTGGTTTTCATGATACCACACTCTCCTAGTTTTCTCCTTCACTTTTTATCTCTTTTATTCAGTCTCCTTTGAAATTTCATCCTTCACTACCTGATCAAGAAATTCTGGAGTTCCACAAGTTTCAGTCCTAGGCCCTCTGACCTTTTCCTGCAGTAATCTTTCCCTAGGTGATCTTTCTCATCTATGCTCAGATGACTAGCAGATTTATATTTCCAATCCAGACCCCCTTTCTGAACTCCAGACTCATATATCCAACTGTCTTCTTCAGATCTTTTCAAGGGGGCCAACATATGTAAAACTGAGCTTGTGACTTTCCCTTCCAAATCTGGTCTTTCTCTCTCTCTGGAAACAGCATCAATATTTACTCTCCTTTACTCTCCTGGACACTTCTCTCTCCCTCATCCCCCATATCCCTCAATCACCAACTCCTGCTGGTTTTACCTCTTAATTACCTCTCCTGCCCACAACATCTCTTCATCTCTATCACCACAATCCTAGTCCAAGCTTCCATCATCTCTCACTAAAAATTGTGGTCCCATTACTATGGAATAAGAAAAGAATGGAAATTGAAAGGAAACCCACAGTCTCTGCTGCAATAATCATAGATCCATAACCCGTAGGATAAATACAATAGCCAATAAAACATTACTTTTCTAAAATTAGCATCTTTTTATTTAATACTAGACCATTTGGAATACCAAGGATGTGTCTCACCTCTTCAATGCTTTTGGCAAGGAAGTTCCTAAGTCCTGTGTCTAACAGACCACTGTAGTGGTAGTGCCATGTCTGTGCGAAGAAAAACAAGTGGGACCTAATCCATTCTAGAAGCTGCTTAAGCCCAGGGATCCAGGGAAGACTGAGTACATTTGCTACCTCTCCCTGGTTTCTTCAGTCCTGTATTGGCTCAGTTCAGAGGGTTTCATTAATTCGTTTGTGATCCAGCTCTTCTGTAAAGGCAGGGGTTTGGACAAGTTCACTAGTTCTCCTTTCCTAATACTCCCCTGACACTCCACCTGTCAGCCATACATATTGTCTTGTGGGCAGGTTTGTAAGAGGACCCCCAATCCAAGCCTATACTAATCTGCATCCAAGGAGTTTGACCAGAACTGAAGTGGTCCTGGTGGTTCAGTTCTTTATCCTCATCACTTACTGAATTTGATGCTTATGATACATCCAAAATCTCATCTCATGGAATAGTCTCACAGACAGTTTCAAGATCAGCCTCACAGACAGAAACAAACAAAGAAAAAAAAAACCCAGATATAAGTGCAGTGGTGATTCCAAACAGTGGCTCTCACCTCCAATTCTGCTCCTTTACCAGTCTTTCCCATCTCTGTAAATGCCACATCCAGACACTAGTTCATCATGCCAAAAACCAGTGAGTCATCCTTAACACTGTCTTCTCTCTAACCACCTCCCTCAGCCATTTATTAACTCACCAAGTCCTTTTGTTTCTTTCTAGAAAACAGAGTCTTTATAATTCTCCCTACTTTCATAGACATGAGTCATTGGTGATTCAGTGGTAAAATTCTTGCCTTCCATATGGGAGACCAGGGTTTGATTCCTGGCTGATGCACTTATGTGCAATCACCAATGTCTATCAGTGAAAGCTTGCATGTTGCTATCATGCCGAATAGGCTTCAGCAGAGCTTCCAGACAAAGAGGAACTAAGAAGTAAAGCCTGGTGATCTACTTCCAAAAATCAACCAATGAAAACCCTATGGATCACAATGATTCGATCTCCAACTGATCACGGGGTTGATGCGGGACTGGGCTACGCTCTGTTGTGTATGGGGTCTCCATGAGTCTGGGGCCGACTCCTCTGTAGCTAACGACAACTTTCACAGGCACTGCCCTAGTTGAAGCCATCATTTTCCTGTGTCTGGCTTATAGCTGTAGCCTAGTAGCCTCCTTGCTGGTCTTTACGCATCAGCCCTTTCCCCCAACCTCCACCCGTTCTCCACACAGTAGCCCCAGTGATCTTTTAAAATATGAATTATATCATGTCCTTCTCCCTTTGCTCTTATACTCCGCTCACTTCTTTCAGTTCTTTTAACATCATCATCGTCTTTCCTGCCTTGGGGCCTTTGCACATACTGTCTCCTCTGTCCAGAACTTTCTATGCTTTTCATCATCTGGCTACTTTTTGCTCATTCCTAAGGCTGAGAGTATACATCATTTCCTTGACTCACCAATCAAAATTGAATTCCTGTCATACTCTTTCAAAGAACCTTTAACTTTTTATTGCATTTATTATAATTGAGAATTATACGCCTATTTTCATGGTTAATTGTTTGATGTCTATCACTCCAACCAGACAATAAACGTCAAGAAGGTAAGAAACACATCTGAGCTGAACACCACTGTAGACCAGCACCTTGTAAGTGACCAGCACCTAGGAATATGTTTGGCACACAGCAGGAACCCAATGATATTTGTTGCAAATATGAAATACAGCCATTAAAGAAAAATTGTTTCCCCTAGATGGACAGTTGGTTGCTCAATTGTAAAGTTTCATGAACACGAAAGAATCATTTTTTGAAACTTTGTAATCAAACACAATTATCTTAGTATTTTGCCTCTGTTTTTTAATTTTTCATTTTCTGTGAGAATTTCGCAGGTAATAATGTGGAATTGGTCTCTGTATTGGGGCAAAACAAAATAAAAAATAGTTTCCAAAGTCTATCAGAATTTAGGGAGGAGTTTGAAAACTAAGGTTCTTTGGCCACTTGAAGATAGTTTACTTTTAAATTTCCCATGATTCCAGTAGTATAATTGGCTTCCTAGGTAAATCATTGGCAGTCAGAATAACCCTGGTTCATTAGAAGGATAATAGGAATGAAAAATCTGACAAATCTTCCTGCTATTCATGCTTAATGTCTACCTTAAAAGTAATATAATAAGAATCTACACAAAGGCTCTTATCTGGGCTCCAATATTCATTTTTATATCCCAGAACAAATGCTTCCTCTGGATTT
>NW_004443973.1:7768087-7799804 GCF_000243295.1 Trichechus manatus latirostris | reverse complement strand
GGGTATATTTTGGGCAGCCTTTTTGTCATCCTACTTCTCCTTTTTTTTTTTTTTTTTTTTGGCCATCTACTAATAGTGGCTTCATTCCAGCTAAGGAAGCTGGCCTCCTCACATCTATTAATGACAAATTGCAACACTATTGCTGAACTAGAAAACTAGCCATTAGAATCAGCATAGCTACCAGGGTTATTAGGGAGCACATTTGTGTTGTGTGTTTTCTTTCCCTACGTCAGTGTCCAAAAGGCATTTTATGTAGCTTCCAGTGTGTGTATGTGTCATGGGCATTAAAAAGCTCCTGGAAAATATGTGTTTTCATGCAAAGTACTATTACTTACACTTTCTGGAAATTAATTTCATGTAAATCACAATGCAAATTTGATATATAGTCTCAGATAGGTAGTTGATTCTGACAAGACAAGATGTGGAAATGTGAATATAAGCAGATTCAGAGATGTCTCAAGGCCTTGCTTGAAAGTGAGGTTGGAGCTGTCAGCCACGAAAGACATGGTTGTAAAGGGATGAGGGAACTTCTCTCTTCAGTATAGCATTTTTGCCAGGATGTAGCAAATGGAGAAATTCGGTTGTGCAAACATTTTGTGGATCTCAGTGGTTAGTATCTTGAATTTGGGAGAGATATTTCACAAGTCACAAGATGGCACAAGGTCTAATATAGAGAGACGGTGATCAGGAGCCCCGAGTTTTGGTCTTGACTTCGTTGCTCCCTTGCTGAGTGATCATGCCACTTACAGGCTCCGCGACCTTGGGCAAGCTACTTGGCCTCCCTTGGCCTCATCTCCAGTTTCCTCATCTATAATGGGAATAAGAACAGCATCTGCCTCACAGAGTTGTTTGAGGATTAAATGAGTTAATACACGTAAAGCATTTAGAATAATACTTGGCATGTGTTAACACTCTGTATCAGTTGCTTACCTCTCCTTTTTCCATTTATTAGATGATCATCCCACTAACTTGCCCCCAGTGAGTGTGGTTAAGAATAAACTACTCATACTGCCCTGAGAAAAGTCTAAAACAGAGGACAGAAATGATAATTTTGTGTATTCCTTTCTAACAAAAATGAGCCAGGAAGTATTTCTCAAACATGAAACTTTTGGGGCATATTGTTCACCTCCACCTTCCCTTAGAAAAATACCCTGGATGCTCCTTAGTAGTTTCTGCCCCTCACTCTGGGCTTTCCCCCACCTCCAACTCCTTGTCTCAAACTTTTTTCCCCATTAGGAAAGCGAAAGAATAATAGCTCCAGCTAGAGACGCTTGCTTGAAATAGCACTGGCGCACAGCAGCTTCCTTTGCAGATTATCTGCCAATGAGTCCAGCCTCGCCCGCAGATCCTGCGTATGCCGCTGGGTCAAGCCAAACAGGCCCCCGATCGTGAGGCCTGGCGTTAGGCCCGGCTGTTCTGAAGATAATGGACGATCACCCTCCTGAGACCAGGCAGTCACCACCCATCTTGCTGTCGTTGGGGTCTGGGCCAAGTACGACGCCAGGAAAATCTTTTTCATTGTTTGATTTTCCATGGACTTTGAAAAACATCCCTATTTCTTGTAGCTAAGTCGAGAATTAAATTGGACTTCATTGATAGTTGCTGAAAAAAAAATGCTATTCAAGTGCCTGAGACTCTTTGCACTAGATTTGTTTGTGGCCTCATGGATGATGTTTCCGATGTGGTTGCATAGCTCCTTACTCAAATGCCCTTCACACACGCACACACACACACACACACACACACACACACACACACACACACACACACACACTGACCCTCACTCTGCCTTGTAATATAAATTATTCATCTAATTTCCTCAGCACCAGGCAGGCATGGCTGAGGAATGCTTCCCTCTCTGAATGTGAATTAATTGACATTTTTCTGCTTGCCTGCTATGTGGTTAGGGAATTATTAAAATGGACTTGTCTTTAATAGTCAATTTTTGTTGGGTATTGTAGCTCCATATAGTTAACCACACTTCCCGTTTCCTAAGGTGGTTCTGTTGGCTGGTGAGTACGGAAACTCTCCAAGAGCTGTATTTTCATACCCCCTATTTCCCTTCCATGTTATCCCTCTGAACACAGAGAGGGAGACTGGCGATAATGTGAGGATTTTATGCTAAATCAAAACAAACAAACAAAAAAAATAACAAAACTCACAACCGAAAACTCCCCTAAGAGATTGCTTTCAATTTCCCCTTCCCCTCCCCCTCCTTGTCTCCCACACCACCACCAACAGTGACACCTAGTGGTCAAATATAAATTAGTCCTTTTATTCAGAGCCGAGCAACTTTTTGCAAAGAAAACAAAGTTTCCTTTAGAAGCAGATAAAGACTGAGCTTTACCTCTTTCTGTGAATGCACAGAAAGACAGATTCCTCATAGGGCACAGCTAAAATAGATTATATGTCTGGGCAAGTGCATATTTTTCTTCTTAAGAACCTATCAGATCTTTGTATCTCTTTATAGTTTCTGTGGACAAACGCTTGGTTTTCTTTCCTTAGGTAATGGCTACTTTGATTTTATTATAATAAAAAAAGTTGACTGCTGCTCAACAATATTTTAAATTCCAACTCCTATAGTGCGTAATTTAAAAGTACAATATTTTAAAATGAATTCTATTGTAAATCTTCTGCATACTCTGTCTCAAACTCTTGCAACCACATTTATTGGCAAAAATATTTTCCATTTTAATGATAGTAATTTCCAGAAAGATGTTAAAGTCTTTATCTTAAGAATTTTTTCAACAAGTAAGGAAACATAAAAAATATGCATTTTCAATGAAATCTTTTAGAGGTTAAGGACAAATGACAAAACCTTGAATTTTTTTTTTAAATAATTACAGAATCACAGGAAGTTGCAAAAATAGAACAGAGAGGTCCTGTGTACCCTTTGTCCAGTTTTTCCCAATAGTAACATCTTACGTAACTATACTAGAATATCAACACCAGGAAATTGACATTGGTACAATCCACAGAGCTCATTCAGATTTCATTCATATTTTGTGTGCTCATTTTTGTGTGCAGATAGTTCTATGCAGTTTTATCACACGCATGCATGTAACCACCACCACAATCAAGATACAGAATTGTTCTATCACCACAAAGATACTTTGTGCTACCCCTTTATAGTTTTAAAATATATGATTGAACCCAACACCTTGTCTATGGCAAGAAGGCATTTGATCATCATCATCATCACACACATTTATTGAATTACATGACCCTTGTATTAATTTTTTTAAATGAATTATTTCATTTAGTTTTTGCAATAATCTTATGGAACAGATTTTATTTACTTCTTTTTAAAAAACAAAAAACAACTGCATTTATTAAAAGAAAAGCAAGGTAGAACTAAGCAGAGAAAAATGACAATTCATCTGATGCCTTGTGCTCTTACCACACCAGATAGGATTTGTTCCAAGTCCAGTTTTAAACTTGATGAGATTCAATTCAGCAAATATTATTGGGCACTGAGCTAGTTGATGAAGGGATTGCAGGTGCTGACGAAGTGCAGTGTTCAGTGCCAGTCCTCAGGCTTGAGGCCTCCAAAGACCATTTCCCCGGGTTGAGTCTACTCTTGAAACCCTTTGGTTGCCGAGAGCCACCCAGCTCCCTCGAGCCCCAAAGGTAAGCGTCGTCCCTCTTGAGTGGATTGGAACAGAGTCACTTCTGACTGGGATGGAAGGATGACAGGCTTTAGTCCTTTCCACCCTTCCTTGCTGGTTTTTTTCTTTTTCTTTTTCTCTTAGACATTTAACATCCCTAAATACTTGAGTATATGTAGAGCCACAACATGTTGGAAATCTAACATCATGACATACCAACGTGATTTGAATTAGCTATCCTGGAGTAAGGAAATCTGAAAGGCAATTTAATGATTGTTTTTCATCTGTCCAAGCAGGCCATTTTACAGAAGTGGGCACAGAAGAGCACTGAACCGGGAGTCAGAATGTGTCCTAGTGTTGGCTTCGCCACTAACTCACTTGTGACACTATATGAATGCTGAGGGTCTTAGATTTCTCACCTAGAGACAAGGGAGTTTCACAGGTGATGATCAAGGTCCTTTTCAATGTTATCTTTATAAAGTAAATGTTAAAAAGGGTTTATTGATGGTGCACGTTTCTAATTATCAAGTAGGGTGTAAAAGACAATTAGAAATACCCCATATGACTTAGAAACAGGGTTCTATCTCCAAATGGATGGTTTAAAGGCTATGGATTCTTGCAGACATGGCTTTTAGTGTTTTTGCTCAAGACTTTTCTCTGGAAGCAGCTCTCAGTCTTGAAAATTTAATGAAATTTATTTATTAGTAAATGCGGCGCAAATGCATGATATTATTCTAACGTAGCATTTATGGTAACCAGAGATCTCACTGAGGGAACTGTGATGCTGAATTTCTGACTTAACTATGTCTCCTTCTAGCTGTGTGAGCTTGGTCAGGTCACATGACCTGCTCGATTCTCTTTGCTCTTCCTCAGTTTGATGTCTATATACTGAAATTTTCATAGATATTTTTCAGGAAACTTACTAGATAAAATAAAAATATATAGGAAAATGCTTTAAAGTCAAGAGCAAGTAAGATACTACCTCAATACCATATATATTAGGGAAAACTAACTCAGATGTGTGATTTATTATACACACAAAAGAAAAACAACTTTTGATGACTTCAAAATAATTATTTCTATTCACCAAAACTTGGCACTTACTTTTAAGTATTAATGCCAGTAATCCTACTTTTGGACATAATGCATTTCCAAAAACATGCATGAAATTTAAATATGTAAAGGTAGAACAACAGACTCCTTATTTTAAGGGGGAAAATTTTTTGCTGTAGAGTTTATTGCAACTCAGGGCGACCTCATATGTATCAGAGTAGAACTGTGCTCCATGAGGTTTTCAATGGCTGATTATTTGGAAGGAGATCACCAAACTTTCTTCAGAGGCATCTCTAGCTGGACTTGAACCCCAGTCTTTCAGTTAGCAGCCAAGTGCATTAACTGTTTGCACCATCCCGGGACTCCATTTTAAAGAAGGAAATGTCCACTTTCAGAGGGTCAGAAATTTTAGTGGATTCATTCAGTCAGTCATTCAACATGTTTTTATTGAGCACATACTATGGGTCAGGCACTGTTCTTGGTACTGGGAAAATAACAGGTAACAAAACATGTAAAAATAATGATGCCATTTTGCAGTGAAAGAAATAAAAATATACACAATGGAAAGAAAGTTCAGCTGGTAAGAGTCGTAACTGCAGTACTGTACGGTTAGCTCCAGGTACGAATTTTTGAAGTCTGAGATATGCTTATTCACCCTCACCACCTGGAAGCCTGGACAGAGGCACAGAATTGTTTATAGAGTCCCTCTGATTTGCTCTTCTACTTAATGAATAGCCAGGACTAGTGTTTTCCAAAAGCAATCTTGTGATTTTTAACATGCAGTGAAAATCTCCCTAAACTACTTCCTGAGGCTACTCATACCATTCCCTAATTCCTTTAAGAAAAAAAAAAAAAAAACTCCCCCAAAGAGGTAAAAAATCAGCTTAAAATTGGACATATATGTAAATCACTGATATGAAATAAGAAGGAGCCCTAGTGGCACAGTGGTTATGAAAGGTCTGAGTTCCCGACCCACCCAGTGGCTCCCTGAGAAAGACGCGGCAATCTGCTTCCTTAAAGATTACAGCCTTGGAAGCCCTATGTGGACAGTTCTCCTCTGTCCTATAGGGTCACTATGAGTCAGAATCACCCTGATGGCAATGGGTTACATAAGAGCAGGTTGTGCTGGAAGAAAAGGCTCCAATTGCTAGATGAGTCTCATGAGGGAGGGAAGAGGCTCAGAAGAGGGAGGCTGGGGGGAAGAGGCCTGAGAAAGAGGGTTGGTTGAAAGAATAGCATCACCTCCTTCATTGTTTTGCTCCAAGCCAGCTTTGTTTTTGCAAGACAGGAAAGGACTTACATAAAGGGAAGTAATTAGAGGGAGAAGATGACAGAGTTTGGAAGGGAATAAGCAGAAGATGGGAAGCGACTTTAGCTCTGCTCCTTTCCCTGAAACCCTCTTGGAGTCTGTAACTCCCTAAGGGCAACTCGGACCCCTGCAGAGCATGGGGGCAGCTCAGGACTTCTCTCCATCAGGAGCTCCTAAGCAAGGTGGGGGAAGGCGGGGCACACATGACTCCTCCATATGGCCATTGCATAATCAATGCGTGTAGTGCCAAAGGGTTTACCCCAGTTCCTGCTGAAGAAATGAGGGTGGACTGAGTGGGGTCTTGTCTAGAACCATGGTCCTGAGATCTTATGTGAGGGAGAACCAGGTAAGATATTTGTTCAGGTTGACTCGGAGGAGTACAGCCTGGAATATGATCTAGAAGAACCCGGTGGAGTCAACGTTGTAGTTGGGACAACTGAGAGGAATGTCAATGTCAAAGAGTGAGGTGAGGCTGAAAACAGAAAGGTTGAAAATAGGATGGAGGTGGGGCAAGAAAGAGTCTGGGGTAAGAGTTCAGGACTGAAAGGCGAAACAAGAGTCAGTATGGATAGGATCTTTGGGGAGAGTGAGTAAAACAGGACAGAGAATGAGTACCAGGATCTCCTTAGTAGGCCCAGAGCTGACCATAGTGGCTCTTGGGAGAGAAAACCCATCACCATCGAGTCAATTCTGACTCATAACTACCCTATAGGACAGAGTAGAACTGCCCCATAGGGTTTCTAAGGAGGGGCAGGTGGGTTCAAACTTACAGTTGAACTTGCAGTCGAACACCTAACCAAATTAATTTTCCCAATTAATTTGACCTTAGATTCCTTTTCTTATGTTAGAAACACCCTTTGGGAAACATTTGTTTATATTTCTTTACCCTGTTTAGTGACAATGACCACCCACCTAAAGTCTCCCTGGCCACTAAGGCAGTGCCCAACAGAGCCCTTGCTGTAAAGCAGCATTCTCACCTTCCTGACCCCAGGCCCACAGGAAGGCTTGGGCATTTTGTTCATGTAACTCCCTTCCCTGCCCCTGTGAGCATGTGCACGTCTGTTGAAATGTAACTCAGCATTAACAACCTGCTATATTGGCTTGAAAACTATGGCGACTATACAACAGGAACACCTTCCATCCATTGGAAAAAGTGTTTTTCTTATACCTGGAGAGAAATGCCCTTTTCTCCCGACTTCTCTACCTGCACCTTTCAAATCTGGAGGATTCTTTTATTGTAAAGCTACCTCCTGGCACAGCTGTCAGTTAGCTGTACTTTCTTACAAGCCAGTGCTGGCTAACAGACCATGAACCATTGATAGCTAATACCCTTAGTTACATCTCGCCCCTACTGAATCAAGGAGCTGAATTGCTAAATTTGTTTTTCCAAAGGACATTGATTAAAAGAGTTGACAAAGCCACTTGAATACAAAATTTCCAACTGCCTAAAATGAAAAGCTTTCTCGATCTTCATGACTTGGGCTGGGGAGAAGGTTTATTTTCCTACTGTGTGTAAATGATGGATTTCACCTTTTCTGGGAATCCATCATCAAAGAGTATGTGGAATACTCAAACAACGACAGTCTAAATTGTCCTGCAGTGACACTAACTAGCTGGAACTAATTCAGAGATGTGCGCAGAGCATGATGAGGTTAGCCTCGTGTGTGGGGAAGCAGAGCACCTCACCTGCCTCCATCATAGCTCATCTCAGGACAAATGCTGTCTGGTCCAAAGCGACCCGGAAAATATAGAACCCTTGTCAGAAAATACACCCAGCTTATTTTTTTTATATATTTTTAAAAGAGGCTCTTTGTCAGATAGAGAATATAAGAGCTCAATTTTTTTAAACTCATTTTCTTGCTCAGCTGCAGGCATAACCAGTGGCAACAGCCAGTAATTAATCATAGCTCTGGAGATGAGAGCACACGTTCAAAGACATTTTCAACCCACTGAAACACGTCACGGGTTTAAAACTCTGCCATAGAGCAGAATCTCTGGAATGAGGCTTTACGTTCGTTCTGATTTTGATGTACCTACTGACTGTGGCCAAAGGCAGCTCTTGAAAAGCCATCTGAGATGGCAAAATTCCTCATGAGGAATCTAGGGGGCAAGCATCTCTGGGGACAAGCAGCGAGATGGGTAGAGATAAGGATGTGACACTGGGCAAAATGTTAGGTTAGTGTTTGGGTTATATCCTTTTGTTGCAATGAACAGAGACTCTTAAGTCATATGAGAGATTTATTCTAAGGATGCTTGTGCAATAGCATGAGAAATGGAAAACGCTCAGGGCTAGAGGTAGTTCTAGAAACCAGCTTTGCTCTCTGTTGCTCTCTGTTGAGCCACAGGATCGCCCTCTTATGGTATAGATGGTTATTTTTGTTGTCTGCTCCATTCTACACTCTCTTGAAACTGGCTTCTATTTCTTACTCATAACTTCTCCTTCCTCATAACTTCAGCTTGAACATGTTCCTTCATGGTCTATCCTCTTCCATCTCATAACTTTTGAACTTCAGTTCTTCTTGCCTCTGGACACTCAGGTCCACAGGAGAGCATGAACATCACCAACCTGTTATATTGGCTTGAAAACTATGGCAACCTATTCTATTCTATTCTATGCCATGCCATACCATGCCATGCCATTCTGTTGTAAACTATTGTAAACTGGCTCATTTCATAGTTCATATTCCCAAAAGAGAGAATTTGTTTAGGAGCCAGGCCACACCATTTGTTCCTGGTCAGCCTATGAATTGCCTGCCTTTGGGTCAGGGACTCACCCCTGGTCTAATCAACTGTGACCAGGCCAGAGTAGGTTACATGGTTTAACACAAGCTACCCTAGACCTGCACCTTCAGCAGAGGCTGTGATCAGGGCAAGAACAGTGATTGATATCTGAGGTTGCTGTTGTATTCTTGTTCCATAATTAATGAGGTCTCTCAAAGCAGCCCATGCTGTTATCATACACAAGCCCACGCAGCTATCAGATGTCAATTCCATTTTTAATTAAGTCTCTAATTCATTCAGTGTTTTCCATTACCACTGCCACTAACCGAGTCCAAGTCATAATCACCCCTATCTAGTTTCTCCCTAACTGGTCTCTTGCTAACACTCACATGACCCTCCAATCTTGCATCCAGAGTGACCTTTCTATAATACAAATCGAATCAGGTCAACTACTGCTTATGACATTCAGTCGCTCTCTGTTGTCCAAAGGATGAAGTCTAATTCCTTGACAAGATTTTAAAAAGTTTAAATGCTTCCCAGACCTGGTCCCTTCTGGCCTCTTCCCACATCATCTCTTATCATCCCTCCCTTACACTTACTCAACTTAAGTTTCTCACATATGCTGTGCTCTCTCTTTGTATCTGCTTTCCCTTCTGCGCGTCCTCAACTCTCCTCCTTCTCAGCTGAAACTTCACTTCCTTTGACTTTTCTGACTCCAAACGACAAATCAGTCTTAGAAGAAATACAACCAGAATGTTCCTTAGAAGTGACTTTGACTCTGTTACTTTGGACCTGTCATGAGGAAAAACTCATCCCTAGAAAAGGACAGCATATTTGGTAAAGAAGAGAGTCATCGAAAATGAGAGAAACCCTCACTGAGCTGGATGGACACACTAGCTGTGACAATGGACTCAAACATACCAACAATCATGAAGATGACGCAGGACTGGGTAGAGTTTCATTCTGTTGTACGTGAGGTCACCATGATTCGGAGCTGACCGGATGGCAACCAACAACAGCAGACTAGTGTGATGAGGTCGGTCTACTCTGTGTACTGTTTTTTCCCCAGCAGCTGACTCTGTGCTGCCACATGCTAGGTGCTCTGGAAACATGTCTTGTTGGTTTTTTTCTTGTTTCCAGAACTCCAGAAAGTTAGCATTTCTGTTTGGAAATCAAAATTGAAAGGTTAATAAAAAGAACGATTTGGAGAAAGGAAAAAGAAAGAGAAGTGAAGAGAAATAGAGGGGAAAAAAAAAACTAGTATAATGATTTTGAAAAACTCATAACTGTAGGTGGACCCCTGAAGGAAATAAAAAGATCTATGGACTTTAATTACTGAGAGAAATATGCAGCCCCCCACCCCCACCAGCCCCGAGGGCTGGCCGAGATCAAAGGACTTTGCCAAGGAATCCATCTCAAGGATATCTAGTCATTAACAACAGCAGGCTTTAGGCTCTGGATTAATTTCTTGAGCAGAGAGACATTTAACTCCTTTCTAAAGCATCTGGAATAGCTGTAGTACTTCTGATGCGATTTGAACTCAGACACCTGTTTCCTGGGGTTTCCTGCATTCCAAGGCATAGTCTATAACTTCCTATGTATTTCCAGTGTCCAGAGCTCTCTCGTTGTTCCTGCTAAAGGTTCACAGAGGTCTATGGAATGGCTTCATTAGCTTTCAAGAAATCTGTGCTGTGCTCCCCTACCTGTCTCCTGCTCACTCCACCCCATGTTGGGCTCTCTTGCCACACTGTGTGAAGGGACATGCTTGCCCCCCTCTCTGGCATGCTTTCTCTAGGAGGGTCCTAGAGGCAGGCAGCAATAGTTTTTATCTGTACTCTACTGGCATCAGGTAGATGTTAAGTTTTCAAAATAGTTGCCAGAAACATGCAAGTGGGAACACTCCCTACATATTTTAATGTGAAAGCCTAAACTCTTGAAGTGGCAAAAGACATCAGAAACCAAAGAACAGCCAGCAGACAGTATTTAGCAAATTCGGGATAGAGCAGGAAAGGGAGATGGCAAGTAGCTAGCCAGTAATGTGACATCAGGAAGCTAGTTTTCTTTGGGCACACAAATTAGCCACCATCTCTGAAGCAATTCATTTCCTGCATAGAGCAGATGGTAACCACAGACCAACACAGGCTCACCACAAACCCAGGAGGGAGAGGATAGCTAAAGCTAATGTGCATTGCAAGAACCCGAGGATTCATTTGCTTTGATAGGGGTTAAAGAAGAAGAAATTGTTCCTGGAGGGTCATAGCAGGTGTCATGGCTTGAATTAGAAGAGTCTGTAGACCGCACTTCACAACCGTGTCCCTCCCAATGTCTCTCCAAATGTCCTGCCATCACTAAGGCTTGGGCCAAGCAACACTCGTGAAAAACAGCCCTTGTCCTTCTCCATCCTAAATCAGTGGGTGACCTTTCAGAAAAGCAATGATCTTAGTTCCCTATTTTTTTTGTAATTCAGTCTGAAAAGATGTGGCGTTCTCACCTCCTAGCCATTCAATCTGAGACTGATGCAAGTAAACATTCACTGTATCATTTAACTTTTTTGTTTTTCCTTCTGCAAAAATGTCTGCTGGGTAAACTTGGTCAAGGAATTTCGCCTCCCTCAGTCTGTTTTTTCATCTGCAAAATTAGGGGATTACGCTTGTTGAAAATACCCCTCTACTTCTAAAGTTCTATGACATTTCATACAAAATAGTCAGAGGCCACAAGAAAGATGGGGACCACATTATTTTCACTGACAAGCCATCAAATAAGAAGAGTAATGAGTATTTGGGTGCAGGGTTCGCAACAAGCCTGACTTACAGACTTAAGATGCTTAATTAAATGGTGGCCTCCCCAAGGTCACAATCTCCTTCCTGTTGGTGGCATCTCTCCCCTCAGCACCTGGCACTCCTTAATGTTACCCGTATTGTGGACTCCATGACAGCTGTTGACTTAACTCTTAGCAGACTTGCTTATTTTTCTCCAACGTGGATCATAAACCTGTTCCTAAGGACCAAGTGGGTGGAGAGACAGGATTCCTGTAGAGATCTGCATTTTTGTTCTTCTTTTCTCTTAATCTCTATTTAGACCAACATGTCTGGCAGGAGCGAGATTTATGAAGAGCCTCTCTCGTTTTGGCTGCCTATCTTCCGCGCTCACAGTCAGGCAGCATCGGGATGTTGATTTTTGTTCTTTTGCCTATTGTTTCTCTGCTGCCTATTTCTAATTTCTTTCTTTCAGAGGCTGATGCAGTTATTTCCACCCTGAGTGCTTGGCCCCACTCTACAGCTCTGGGCTCCGTAACCCATGGCAACAAGAGAGGAGAAGCAGGTGATCACACACCACACACACAACGTTATTTTCTCTCTCTCTCTGGCTCTCACTCTCTCTCGTTCTCTGACTCCAGCGGTGCTGCATGGGACGCACAAAGGGAGGAGTCTGTACCCGCTCAGTGCCAATTAGAGACACAGGCCTCATGGCTGGTGCTGAACATGCAGGGCTTCCGGGTCACAGTGCAGCAGCTGCTGTTCTCAAGAGCTGCCGGGAAGCAGTGCAGCCTCTCCTTCTGCTCACTCCATCTCCTCGTATTTCTCCAGCGCAGCAAAGTAAAATCTGACCTTGCACACACAGTTGGAAATGCCTTTACAGTAGTCCATTCCGCACTACCTGAGAACTCTGTTTTATGTCCTCACCATGGAGACTGGCAGGACTGCTGAAGAATCCAGTGAAGGTGAATGTCCCTATTAGTGACAACTGAACCTACATATATTTACAGTAAGAAGAAATTTCCCTCCACATGATCTTATAAATGGAGATCAGAATTAAGTCATTTAATATCTAAACTCTTATCCTCTGCCTTGTACAGCAATTTTTTGTTTTTCGACAAGTTTTCTAGCTGGCTTGAACAAAGGATAGAAAACTCATGTGATTGGTCCATGCTCAAGTGCTAAAAATCCCATTTCCCTTTACAGACTAGAAATACATGGTGGATGCATTCTTATCTGACTTGGTCAGGATTAGTAGCTGTAGGTTAATAAAGAAGTCATTTAAATATAGACCTCATAAAAAATGATACCTAAAAAATCATGGAACATTTTATTTTCACTTAAAACTTAATAATAGACATTAATCTCCCATTCTTTTGATGTAGTGTCCAGGGCTTTTGTTTGAGAATGAATCCATTGCTTGGAGTCTAAGTCAACTTTCTTGCATAAGGTGTATCCATAACGCATCACTAGCAACGTCCAGTTTCCATTTCTTAGCGTTGGAAGAACTAAGTGTAAGGCATTTGTAAAGCAAACTGAGCCCAAAATTTATCTAGATTTTTATATTTTCCCCAATATTTTCCACCAGTCTGACTCCACTCATTTAAAAGCAAAGTAACTTGCCTTATTTTTTCCCAAAAAAATTCAACTTATTTTTTCATGGAAACAATAACTTTACTTACTTTTGCGTTTACATTGCATTGGTTTATGTATAGTTCAATAAAATCATGAATTACCGAAACAAATGCCCCTGGCAAAAACTGGTTTGGGAATAAACACAAGTGCTGTTGATGATTGGACACCCAACTAGTAGAAGCGGAAGTCTGTGGGCCTTCAAGACAGCAGCACCCAGCATCACAGCACAACTAGGGACTGTTAGCCATTCAAGCACATGAAAGTTCAATGATTGCTGATACTAGAAAACATGTACTGTATTTTTACACAAATAGCATGCACCTTCTACATTTTTTGCCAACTGCTCCCTCCCCCCATGAGGTATTTTCATAAGTGCCACTATGCCAATGTTTTTTACATGTTGCTGGACAAGAATTAGCATAGTGTGCTTATGAAAATACCTCGCGGGGGAGGGAGTGATTGACAAGCAAATGTAGAAGGCGCATGTTATTTGTGCAAAAATATGGTATCTGGCGTGGAATTAGGCAGCCCTTTTCACTGATTTCTTGTATCTCCATCCTTAAGATTCACTACTCCATGTCTAACATTTGGACATCTCCACCTGTCCTATTTGCTTCTCAAATTCAATATGTCCCAAACCGAACCCTTATCTTCCTTTAAGATGGTGTAGAACATGCTGGTTTGTTAGCAGTAGAACTCTCTCATCAAAGGAACTTTTAATCAGGTTGAAGCCGGGATGGGAGTCCAGGGCCCAACCTCCTCCTTGCCCCTCCAGGGAAACCCCAATGGGCCTCTGATGATCTCTAGAATTATGCAAGCCCAGGAAAATTTCTGAAACAGGATATATGCTTTAGAACCAGAGAGAGATGGGTTCAAATCCTTACTGTTCCACTTACTTCCTGTGTAACTTTGGGCAAGTTTATAATAATCCCAGTCCGTTTTCTCACAAGTAAAATAGGAATAATACAGCTAGCAATACAAATTGTTAGTATAAAAACATCTATGGCCAATTGATTTTCAACAAAGATGCCAAGACCATTCAATGAGGAAAGAAAAGTGCCTTCAACAAATGGTGCTTCGACAACCACATAAGAACATGCAAAAGACTGTAGCTAGGTCCTTACCTCACACCATATGCAAAAATTAACTCAAAATGTATCAACAACCTAAATATAAGAGCTATAACTACAAAACTATTAGAAGAAAACATAGGGTTAAATCTTCATGACCTTGGATTTGACAACAAATTCTCAGATTTGATATCAAAAGCAAGCAAAACAAAAGAAAAAAATAGATAAATTGGACTACATTAAAATTAAAAGCTTTGTGCGCAAGGACATTATCAAAAAAGTGAAAAGACAACCTACAGAATGGGATAAAATATTAGCAGATCATATTTCTGATAAGGGATTAGTATACAGAATATATAAGGAATTCAACAACAAAAAGACAAACAACCCAAATTAAAAATGAGCAAATGACTTGAACAGACATTTATCCAAAGAAGATATATAAATGGTCAACAAGTGTATGAAAAGATTTTCAACATCATTGGTCCTTAAGGAAATGCAAATCAAAACCACAACGAGATACCACTTCACACTCGCTATAAACCCATTGCCATAGGGTTGGTTCCAACTCATAGTGACCTATAGGACAGGGTAGAACTGCCCCATAGAGTTTCCAAGGCTGTAATCTTTACAGAAGAAGACTGCCACATCTTTCTCCCATGGAACAGTTGGTGGATTTGAACAGCTGACCTTTTGGTTAGCTGCCTAGCACTTAACCACTGCACGATCAGGGCTCCTTTACACTCACTAGGATGGCTATAATCAAAAAGACAAAAATTAACAAGTGTTGGAGAGGATGCAGAGAAATAGAAACACTTGTACATTTCTGGTGGGAATGTAAAATGGTGCAGCAGCTGTGGAAAACAGTTTGGCAGTTCCTCAAAAAGTTAAACATAGAATTAATGACCCAGCAATTCCACTCCTGGTTATATATCCAAGAGAAAAGAAAACATATGTCTACACAGAAACTTGTACATGAATGTTTATGGCAGCATAATTCATAAGAGCCAAAAGGTGAAAACAATCCAAATGTCCTTTAATGGGTGAATGGATAAACAGACTGCGGTATATACATACAATGAAATATTATTCAGCCATAAAAAGGAATGGAGTACTGATACATGCTATGACATGGATGAACCTTGAAAACATGCCAAATGAAAGAAGGCAGTTACAAAAGGTCACATATTGTATGGTTCCTTTTATATGAAATATCCAGAACAAGCAAACTCTTAGAGACAGAAGGCAGATTAGTGGTTACCAGGAGATGGCGGAAGAGGGTGAATAAGGGAGTGATTACTTCCTGGGTACAGGATATTCTTCTGCAGAGATGAAAATGTTTTGAAACTAGAGTGAGGTGGTGATTACACCTAAATGTCACTGAATTGTACACTTCAAAATGGTTAATTGTATGCTATGTCAATACCAGGTGGGAGCCAAACAGAAAAAATAAAAAGAAAGAAATGGTGCATGAAAAACTCTTGGCATGCTGAGGTTCTCAGCAGTGTTTCCAGATCAGCTCCTTTTTCTGAGGGTCTGACTTGTCCACGTCAAAATCCTTTCCCATTTCCCCGCAACAAATCAAAAACTTCATACAATATCATTCCATATTATAACTATGAAAACCATAGAACATTAGTGAATGGTAGGAGAACTCAACTGTCACTACAAACTGAGCAAACCAAAATCTCCCTTATCATTTTTTATTAAGCTGGACAGACTGGCTAAGAGAAGTATAGGGTGTTGGGCTCCAACTGCTCAAGGAAGCCACCATTAGGCAGCAAACCTCTGCTTGGCTCCCTCTATGGTCCCTGCCAGCTGCAGCCGAGGCACAGTAAATTACTCTGCTAATTCTATTGGCTCATTCTTGCAGGTTTCTAATGCAGAGTATTGATTTGTGCAGGGCAGCCTGGACTTGCTCACATTCTCGAGGTGCAAGCAGGCTGTCTTAGTCATCTAGTGCTGCTCCAACAGAAATACCGCAAGTGGATGGTTTTAACAAAGAGAAATTTATCCTCTCACAGTCCAGTAGGCTACAAGTCCAAATTCAGGGCATCAGCTCCAGGGGAACACTTTCTCTGTTGGCTCTGGAGGAAAGTCCATGTCATCAGTCTTCCTTTGGTCTGGGAGCTTCTCTGCGCAGAAACCTCAGGTCCAAAGGACATGCTCTGTTCCCAGCACTGCTTTCGTGGTGGTATGAGGTTCCCATGTGTCTCTGCTCGCTTCTTTCTTTTAGATCTCAAAAGAGATTGCATTAAGACACTAATCTTGTCAACCTCATCAGTATAACCTCATCACAGCGATAGAATTTACAACACATAAGGAGATCACATGCAATCTCATCATAGTGATAGAGTTTACAACACATAAGGAAATCACATCAGATAACACAATCATACAATACTGGGAATCATGACCCAGCCACGCTGACAGATATTTTTGGGGGACACAACTCAATCCATGACACAGGCAAAGTCCGATATTTTTAATACCAGGAAAACTTGTGGTATGGGGAACTGTAGCTGAAATGAAAGATATCCAGTGACAGGATCTGGAAGGAAAAAAAGCTGCCATTGAAAGTAATGCATTCGCTCATTGAGAATGTTCCCTATACTGGTAAAACACAGTGGGAATCATATAGGAGAAGACCACCTTTTCAGTCATGAATGTAAGGCACATTGCCGAGTGATTTTGACCCATTTTGATTAATGGTGTGACTGACATGGAGGATGTAATTAGGAAATTTATTCTATCTTTAACTAATTATATGATGTGGAAATTCTACTTAAAATTAAAAAAAAAAATCTATAACAGATACCTATTCTTGGGCTGCACTTTATTTGTAGAGGCACCAAGGTGTATTGCCTGAAAATGTAGACTTTGGAATCCCATACTACTTAATAGTGTGACTTGGGTAAGGTTGAGCCTGTTTCCTCATTTTTAAATGGAAATGATAGCTCTCTTAGACTTATGAGAAAGGAATGGAATATTGCATGGAAATTACTTGCCATAGCCTTAGGCACATAGTTAGATTCACTCTTAGGGCTCTATGTTATTCAGCTAGAAAGCTTATAAACAAACAGTTGCTGTTGAGTAGAACTGTGCTCTCTAGGGTTTTCAACAGCTGTGGAAGTAGATTGACAGGGCTTTCTTCAGAGGTACCTCTAAGTGGATTCGAAATAGCAACATTTTGGTTAGCAGCTGGGCGCTTAACCGTGTGCACCACCCAGGGACTCCATAGAAAGTGTACAGACAGTCAAATTCCTGTCTCTGTAGGCTTACTTGAGAAAAGCAGATCGGTGTTTGAGACTAGGACCCTGATGAGCAGAAACCACCTACGGGGGTCCTCCAGAGTTTACTCTGTACCCAGGTCTCTGGCTGGATAGGTGTGAGAAAACTTACCCTGAAGGAAATTAATCCACAAATTAAGGCCAAATGGGAATAATACCATCAGGCATTTAGGAGTTACCAGATTGCTTATGAAGTATGAGGGGTTTGACATACTCTCGCTACCCACCCCCCCTCCCAATTTAACAGCTATTGAATTTCAAATAGTTATTCTCTGTGTCTTGCTGGTTATTTTAAATTCTGCTGTCCCTGGCAGAGTGAGGTGTGGAAACAAGATTCGGGATACACTTCAAAGATCAAGCTGACATTGATGCAAAGCAGATGTTCTGGTGGGATGCCCTCACCTATATGGACAGCTGGCTTATGTTAGGGGTGGCTTTTCTGGAAGGTGACCAAAAGCCCAGAACACTTAAAACCATGGGGTATCTCAAAAGATTCAGCGAAACCTCAGGATCCCTCTATTCTGAGTTCCAAACTACTGACTTTAAAATGAACTTTTGGAAAACTGCTCTTCCATGAGGTGAGGACAAGGCCCTGTGCAAGACAGTTTACACGGATTACTCATCTCATCCACACAACACTCTAAGAATATATACCATGATGCTCATTGCATAGCAGGAGAGACTACTGTAAAGCTCTGAGAGATTAAAGCACGAACTTGCCTAAGGGTTAATGCCAGTAAAGTGGTAGAATTGAGATGAAATTCAGGCATGTTCACTTGACTTCAAAAACTGCGTTAAATTGCCCATATTACAAACTATCCTTACAATATACGAACTACATGAAATTGCTAAGGTCCAGCCATTTTTGACCTACAAAATGGCAGTTTATACGGTTCAACCAAATACTTCATTTGACCCACATAATGTATTTCATTTGACCTGCAGTCTGGATCTAAACTTTTTGTACAGATACCATGAATTTATCCAAAAAGGAATGCTAATATGTGTATTGTAATTTGAAGACCTTAGTTCAATTCCTCTCATTGTTTTGCTGAAAAATACCAGGGGATTGAGGTAATCCTACTGTAGTGATTCATACATTACTTGATGTTTTTCTAACAATTTTGTAATTAATCTTTGTATTTTTTTTAATCAGCTTTACTGTCCTCTGACCATCTGAGTTTATAATTGTGTTGGCTATCCCCTTGGCTGCTAAACTTCAATGCATTTTGCCATTATGATGTTTACATTATTTCTCAATTCTTTCTATTCTCAGTTCAACAATATTGTGCGAGTAATTATTGCTCTTTATAACTTCCAACATGAGTATAATTTTAAAGAAACAAAAATTATATGAAACCATATTAAATTTTCTGGGATTGAGAAAATATTCTCAAAGCGAACAAAGCCCACCAAAATTATATGTACCTAAGGTACATGTTGAGGAGCCCTGGTGGCACAGTGGTTAAGAGCCATGGCTGCTAACCAAAAGGTCAGCAGTTTCAATCCACCAGCTGCTCCTTGGATACCCTATGGAGCAGTTCTACTTGGTCATACAGGGTCGCTATGAGTCGGAATCGACTCACAGCAACTGGTTTGGGTTTTTTTTTTTGAAGATACATATTAATAGACATTTTACTAGAAAAATGCTTTTTGACAGGGCAAAACCATAGAATATATGAAACATATGCATATATATACAAACTCTTTGTCTTAGAGTCCATTCCGAGTGGAACTGCACTTGGGTTTCCAAGGCTGTAAGCGTTACAGAAGCAATCCGCCACATCATTTTGTGCAGCAGCTGGGGGGTTCAAACTGCCGACCTTTTGGTTAGCAGCTTAGTGCTTAACCATTGTGCCACCAGGGCTCCTTAGACATATATAGATGAATGTTTGAACATATGAACAATTTACATGGTAATATTTATCATCTATGTTTCAGATTTACAGTGTAATGTGTAATTAATGTGTAGCTTTTGTGAGCTTTTCTCCCTTTCTCTCGCATAACCCTGTGTCTATGGCTGTGACCAGATAGGCCTTTTTAAAGAAATTCCACAATTCCTCTGCTCCTACCTCTTTACCCCCAATTCTTCTCTATAAACCTTTTGCCCTTGAAAGATGTATTGTCTCATATTACATTTATTGGAACATTAATAAGATCTTTTACCCAGTTTATCCAAGGAGAACGTTGGTGAAATAACGTTTTTATTTCTTAGCACTTTTTACTTATGTAGAGAACAGTGGTTCAAACTCACAAGAAACTCAGTGGGAGAAAAAACCTGGCCTGCTCCCATATGGGGGCAGTTCTACTCTGAATAGACTTGACAGCACACCAACAACAACATTTGATATGAATATTACATGTAGAGTATCCACGTGTCTGTAGATGCTTTTTAATTTAAACATCAACAACAACAAAACTGTGCGGGCATTCTTGCATATGTTTTAAGCAATGTCTGAGTTAGACAGTCCAGATTTTTTATTTTGGGGTAATTATCCAGTTTGAGGGATCTTTGCTAGTTTTCAGACTTTGAACCTGCTCACATGCAAGTTCTAGGTCGTGTTTTACTTGCTAATAACAACACAATAGGATCCAGTGCTTTCCCTCCAATTTTAGCTATGATACTTTAGAACTAAATTTGCTCTGACAAAGGCAAACATTTTCTGGCACTGACAAAGCTCTGCGCTAGTTACTTGCTAGCCACATAGTCACGAATGCTTACATTAGAAGCTATAAATTTCTAAGCAGTCTGACAAAGCTGAGATGTTTTCAGGTGGTCTTCCTCACAATCATTTAGATTTAAATATTTAAAGAGAACCCACTAGAGACAGCTAAATAAAGCAAGCAAACAACAAACCTCACAAATGATGGAGATGTAGCCAGAGAACTCGGAAAGTCACCCCCACTCCTGCAGTAATTTTAACATCCTGTTTTTGCCTCTCTCCTCCAGCAGCCACCTCAGTAGTTCCAGGCACGTTCCTGCAGGCTTATTGCAGGATACCACAGCCATTTCCTTATTTTGTGCAGCTGTTTGTATTAGCTTCTGGACAATGTGCACACTGGTTTGCTAAGGGTTAACGCTCAGCTGTGCTGTTCATGTGCCCTTAGTCACAACGTGTTTCCTTTGAAACAAGAGTGCAGTCTTTCAAAAGACAATCACTGTAATTCTACACAGATTTTTCCTGATTGATGAATAGAAATTTTCAACTGACTCTTTAAACGAGTTAGTACAATGTAAGAAATCGATATAATCCCTAAGTTTTTTTTATTAAAAGGCGTTTCAGTTTTGAAAAACTTAGGCATTGTGTACATGTCTGATTTATTGCCATATGTGTTTCTTGAGTCATAAAGCTGTTGTAAAAGTTATATAATGCTTGCAAAAAAAAAAAAGTCATGGTCTCTTTGTGAAGCTAAATGAAATAAAATATAAAGTTTGTGATACATTAAATCACAAACATAAATATGTACTTTATGGCCAGCTGTTATTTCTAAATGTGCACATTTTAAAATAGAAACATTTATCCAACATGCTGATTAGCAATTTCCCAGTTCCAAAAAGCCCGATTACGTTTAAGATTCAAAAGATTAAAATGCCTAAATAGATAAAGTTAATAGTTCATCTTCCTAAATGCTTTTATATGTTTTAAGTTTTATAGTTCCTTCAAACCCTGTAAACTCAAGAATTGGAGCTACTTTGATGTGGAGTTTATGTTTCATGCACATGCTCTCATTGGAAATGATTTTGACTGTGTCGTAGACAGTGGGAGGGATGCTCTGCATATGAACAAGGCCAAGTGCATGCAGGCTCTTGGAGAAAGTGGACTGTTTTCTCCATTATCCTATCACAAATATTCAGCTTTAATTTTGGCTAAGAATCATCTCAGTTGCTAATGTTCCATTTCCCAATTATTTTACTCCTCCCCTGCATAAAAATTGGTCAAGGAGAACGGGCAAGATTATATTGACTCTAAAACGCTGTTCTCTAGGGAGACCTTATTCGCACACCCATATAGCATCTCCATATCTGTAGGTAGTGCAGAATTTTTAAATGCCTGTGGTCCTGTAGCATACACTGGCAACTGGCAGTTCAGAAGTTCATATGATGCCATATGTCCTGATAATTTTTATCTACATCTAAAACAATCCAGGACTGTCAAATAAAATCCTGCATGCAAACAAATGATGGAATGCAGAGGAACCCTCTGCTTTAGCCTTTTCTTCTTTGTCTGACAAGCTAATGCAATAAGGCCAATAATAAAAGGTTGTGTACTAGGCCTAAAGCCTGTGACAGATAAAAAAGAAATGTTGGAAACCAATGAAGCTTTTGCACAATTAGATTTTTTGCGGCTGTGCTGTAAGGATTGCCCAGAGCCTGTTCGGTCCTGATTGATGGTAAAATCATAACTACATCATATTAGCTGTAGAGTTCACTGACAGGTTACTACAGATTAATATTGTCACTGCTGTTCACTTACCATCAAACCAGGGGAAATATGAATTGAGCTGTTCTTCTAACAAACCCTGCATATTAAAAGGTAAGGTGTCCTACTGAACAATCTCCCTCCTGTCACTGAGGAAAGACACAAACAATGTCTATTTGAGAGATATGCAGATACGTTGCCGCATACTAATTAGTTCTGCTTGGGGAGCCCATCACATTGGGCTGGCTAACAATCCTTCACGTGAGTTTGTTCCTTCAGAGCTCTTGGCTACAGGACTGCAAACGACACCCTAAAACGTGGAGCTGCAAACCCCGGTGATTTAAACGCAGGCTGCCAGGCAAATTGCAGTGACATAAATTTGGCCCATGTGTTTTGCATCATGTGAATACGAAACAGGGGGAAGCCATGAAGCTGTGTTTTGTTTCCATTGGATCCGAAGGCTAAAGCCCTGGAGGTCTGGTGGGCTCTATTCAGAGATGATATTCATAGCAAGTTAGAGTCAGGCATTTTTTGCTTCTCTTTGAACATTAAAAATGTGCAGAATAAATATATTGCTCTCCCAACTAGATGATGCTAATAATAATGTCACTCAAAATGAAAGCGCTTCATCTATTTTACCACTCCAAGACTTGGGTAAAAAGTCAACTGTGAAACACTCATTGTTCAGTATGTGAAATGAAAGGGTTAATGTCCATTGTTGTTGTTCGTTGCCATCTAGTTGGCTCCGACTTGTGGTAACCCACGTACAATAGGATGAAATTTTGCTCAGTCCTGCACCATCTTCATGAACACTGGTGTATTCAAGTCCATTGTTGTAGCCACTGAGTATTTTGAGTGCTTCCCAAAGTAGGGGGCTCATCTTCTAGCACTATATCGGACAATATTCTGTTGTGATTCATAGGGTTTTCATCAGCTAATTTTCAGAAGTAGATATCCAAGCCTTTCATCCTCGTCTGTCTTAGTCTGGCTCCACTGAAGCCTGTCCACCATGGGTGACCCTGCTGGTATTTGAAATACTGATGGTATAGCTTCCAGCATGAGAGCAACATGTAAGCCATCACAGTACAACAAACTGACGGATTGGTGGTGGCAATCTCAGTTAAGTGATATCAGTAAGGAACCACTTGAGTAAGAGAGGTACTTCACAACTTGTGTGGTGAAAAACAAGTGTTCAGGATTGGGATCAGGCAGGAGACCTGTGCCTTTGATCTCTCGGTCAAGGCACTTGTCCTCTCAGAATTTGGAATGTTTATCTGTAAAGTGAAAGAGTTGAACTATGTGATCTCAAAAGTCCCCGTCAGCCCTATTATCCCATTTTGCTGGCCCTGATGTCTCATATCCTAGGCCAGGTTTCTTTAAAAGGGGCACATCAGCATACCCTGAAGCACTTGCTAAAGACGCTGAGTCTGGGCCCCACCCCTCACGCTTCTGGTGCACACTCAGTTAAAGAACCACTGTCTGTGAGGGATTGAAGTCATGTGACTGAAGTCCCTATAGACCTTGCCATTGTTTTGTAGAGAATATGCAGAAACCTAATGAGTCAGTCAAAGCCTGGAGAAGAAGATGATAATGTCTTTTTATTTTTAAAGAGAAAGCTGTGACCTCGGCAACCGTAAACTATAATCTTCATAAACAATGTCGATGGACAGATGATGGACTGGGAGAAGATGTTTGCAGTGCTTTAAACTGGGATACTGACAACAAAAACTGATACTTGAGTAATATCTACAATGTACAGAGAACTCCTGCAAGTTGAGCAGAAGAAGACAGGAAACCCCATAGTAAAATACACAAAGGGTATGAAGAGGCAATTCACAGAAGAGGAAGCTCAAATGATGAACTGGTATCTCAAGGAATTCTCAAATTTGAAGGCATGAGAAAACTGCCAGATTAAGAACATAGGTCCCCTTTGAGTACATGAGAATGTTGAAAATTAGAAAACTGAATAAAGCCAGGTGTTTGCAAGAATATGGGGTGATGGGCCTTCTTCTCCACTGTTGGGGGAAGGCTAAATGAGTATGATCATTTCAGCAAGCAATCTGACAATCTTAGTGAATTTAAGTACTAGCATGGCCTAAGACTAGGGTGACAAGAGTCCCCGTTCACCTAGGATAGCAGGAAAACCCAAGGAGCTGGCATCATTATTAACAATGCCCCCTTTCACTTCCCAAAGTTTTCCTCTTAGGAAAATTATATAGTCACCCTACTTATGACTGAACAATCCCACTTCTGAACACATATACCAGAGAAATTTTTGCAAAGGAAATATGTACAAGGATTTCCTTTTTAGCACTGTTTGTGGTGATGGAGAATTATTCAGTGTAGCACTGTGCTATGTGCTGCAGATTCAAAGGTGAGCAAAATCAAAGAGTCACTAGTCTAGCCACATATTTTTATTGGTCAAAGCGGCCTCCTGTAATAAACTCATTCAGAGTGAATTGCAGCACAGTGTCAGACTCTTTTAGGAGTGTTTTGTTTTGAGCTCATCTCTGTCCAGCTCCCCAGAACCATCTACTTTCTTTGACCTCTATGCTCCAGAAATACTGAACTAATAACTGTTCTCCAAACTCTCCAGGCACTCTCTCATCTACACATCTGTGCACTTACTTTTCTCTCTGACTAAAATCATCTTCCTACAACCTCTTTCCTGGTTAATTCCTTTGCATATCTCCATAGATATCCAAGAATCTTTCTCTTTTCCTCCAGCTCCATGCCAGATTGAGCTGGGTGCTCCTCACTTGTGCTCCCATAGCACCCTATTCTCCTATCAGAGCCTTAAATTGCCCTTTACTTTGCTGTCTCCTTCACTGGGCTCTAAGGAGCCCCTGGGTGGTAGAAACTGTTAAGTACTCGACTACTACCAAAAGGTTGGCATTTCAAACTCACCCAGACACCTCGGAAGACATGTGTGGTGATCTGCTCCTGAAAACCATGAAGCAGTTCTACTCTGCACGCGTGGAGTCACCATGAGTCAGAAAGGATTCGATGGCAACAATGAAAACACAGATTCTATATTCTGCATTAAAAAAAATCTAGTGAATATGCACATTTTCTCTGTATTGGAGTAGGTCGGTGAACTTTGTACTGAGAGCAATGGATTTGAGAGAGAGGAACTGACCTGGGTGAAACACAGGTAACCTGGTGTTCTCTACTCTAGGCAGTAGGAGACAGCATTCTGAATGATAGGGAGATCCTGATGTCAGTAGCAATTCTGATTTGATTTCATCAGAGACACAGCTCTTTCTCTGATTCTTCATCAGTAAAACGAGAGATAACCTATTGACAGCCAGATAAAGAGGAATAAAGTTTGCAAAGCACTTAAGACATCTACAGCATGATTTTAAGAGAAAAAGATAATAATCCACTTGGAATATTCTTTGATGGCATGGCGGATTGTCCTGGTGACATAATTTATAGGCTCCTTTCTTTGTCCACAAAGGACTCTAAGGAACTGTGACTGTGTTTGCCCTGGAACTGTACTAATTTTTGACATGTATTGAGCACTGACCATGACCTAGATATTGAACAGAAGGTCAAGTGAGGCCTGACGAGACCAGCCAAGTTCTCCTGCTTTATTTTTTTCTTCTGATAAATACCACAGCACATCAAGATTTTTTTAAAAAAGATGAAAAAAGTATCTTTAAAGCAAAATTGCATTTTTGAAAATTTTGTCCAAGAATCCTTGCTGATAGGGACTGACTATGAGCAAGGTGGGCTGTTCTTTTGTGGGAGTGCTTATAAAATATTAGTGGGAAAATGTATATAACTACACAAAAAGGGATCTTAAGAAAGCCAGATAAGTAAGTTTGGGTTTCTATAAAGGTCACTGAGTGAAGCAATGCAACAAATTCTAGAAGTTTCTAATTAGGTTTTTGACTGTGGAATTTGCCTTTGCCTGAAGCAAGAAGCCCAGCTGTTTCACAATAAGGTCTTTTGCTCCTAGCAACACTGCAGACAATGTGCCCCTTAAACAGCAAGTCTATTTTCAAGGGTTACATCTCTTGGTTGTCTACTGTTTCAATAAAACATTTTCTGGGGCTATTAATTCATATTGTATAGCAGTTATTTCTTTTATTGTTCGTTTATTCAAAATTTTGACCTAGCATTAAGTTCTTAAGGATTTTATTTTTGGAGGCAGTAAATTTAATTGGAGAGCAGAACTTCCATTTTGAGGTTTCAGTATTAAAAAAAAGAAAATCGTTGGTCTTTAAACTGAAAGGTTTGATGGAATATTAAATTTGATGAATCATAGCGAGTGCCTGTGTTTGTTAGCTTTTATAGACCACATTAAGACATTCATTAATAAAGTCACACTACATTGCTTTGAGTAGGTCCTAAAAGGTTAACGACTTGATCCACGCTGGTGTTCTTAAGCTTCACTGTTCGAGGTTAGCTTGTGGAGAACTTGGTACACTTTGAAATTGAAATACAAAAGATACATTTTATTCTCTGTCTCAAAGTCCAGGAATTTCTCGGTCCTCTTCCTCTTTTTCTCCTCTTTTTCTCTTCTTTGATCATCACCAAAATCCTTGCCTGTACAGATGTACGTGGTTTGAAGCCTGTGGCTAGTTAGTTGCAGGGTGACCCCGGAGGGGCAGTGGCATCACAGGAGAACTATAGCCCTCCTGCCTGGCAGCTCCAACATTGACCTTTGAACAAGGAGAAGCAGACTTGATTATGAATCACCCATTTTGGAACAGAAGCTGTTATTCAAGAAGTATATTGTTAAATATTCGATTTTCTTTCCCCTCAAGATTCTGTTTTGGAAGATGAGATAAGGAAACATTTGCAGTGTTCAAATAAGAGTAACTTAATCAAGCACCCATCACAGAGGAGACTCAGTATATATGTATTTGTTGACTGACTGGCCCCACCGAGGGTCAGGGCTGTCGGTTCTCTCATTCTGTGGCTAGGAGAATTTGGAGTAATTATTGCACTTCAATTGTTTATCCCAGAGGATTTCTGAGACAAACTTTTATTTTATGAGACAAAAACCAGCATCGGCTTAAATCAGACTGGAGTTGTGTGGGTGCTTTAAAAAAATTGTTACATCCTAATATTAAGGATATGCTATATTATGCACATTCTTAAGTAAAGGCTCTATAGACACACTTCATGAAAATTCTTGAAATTTGTATCCTCCTCAGAAGAAATTCTCTTTCTTGACAAAGTCATGTTTCAGGGTATATTCTTCTTAAGAGAAGACACGTTCAGTTCCTTGATTCTGGTGGGAGTCGTTGGTAAAATAAATGACTCAAATTGGTTTTGTGTGGGAGACAAATCAAAGCATTTCCATGAGGTTGCAGGGCTGACCTGCAGTAGCTTAACTATTTCCTGAGACCCTAGAAGCTACTCCATTGGATGGGTGATAGTTCCCGTGTTAGTCACTGTGGAGAGAAAAATAAAAGTTCATATAAAAGAGGTCACCAAGGGTTATATGGCTGCAATTGTTTCCAGGCTGAAATAACTTTGTATCTGTTTATTATTGTCAGTATCTTGTTATATTGCTCTTACAGAATCAATAAAAGCTAAACTCCCTCCCTGACTACTAGACCCTCCTGGAAGGATGTGTAGTATTGAAAGTCAAGAATGCCAAAACAGGGAAGGAGGCATAACTAATGATGAGTCAAAGTTAAATCTACTTTATTGAACAACACTTCTGTGAGAGGAAGTTGCTTCGTTAATGTAAAACACGTGGAAAGATTCTCGATACGTGTGCTTAACGTGTGAGATACACTTTTTCTTTAAAACCCATTGCCGTTGAGTTGATTTGGACTCATAGTGACTCTATAGGATAGAGTAGAACTGCCCCATAGGGTTTCCAAGGCTGTAATCTTTACAGAAGCAGACTGCCACATCTTTCTCCCATGGAGTGGCTGGTAGGGTAGAACCACCAACTTTTAGCTTAGCAGCCGAGTGCTTAACCACTGTGCTACCAGGGCTCCTTATTTTTTCTTTAGAAAGAAAAAAAAAAGAACAAATACGTATTGCAGGGATATTTTTAAGATTGGCTGTTTTCTGAAGATCCTTACTCTCAACTTTTCCACTCTTTTGTCTTCATGTGAGGTTCAACTTTTCCTATTTGAATAGTACTAATAATATAGTAGTAATTTTACATTTAATTAAAAGGTAGTTTCATTAAAACTAATTTAACAAGCATAATCGTTTACATTTTTCTCTTCTCTGTATCACATCATCCATTAATATCTATTTAAGAATGTAGGACAATAGACACTATTCAGGTTTCTAATGCTTCTCAATGATTGTAGTCCTCAGAAATAACCTTTACCAGCTTCAGGGTCCAGGGCTGTAACATGCTGGTAAATAGCTAACAACCAGCTCCTGGAGTAGGATAAAGGGTGAGGGTCAGGGAGGGTAGCATTTTCCACTGTCTAGCTCTGGTGGCACAGTGGTTAAGTGCTCAGCTGCTAAATAAAATGTTGGTGGTTCAAACCCACCAGCTGCTCCAGGGAAGAAAGATGTGGCAGTCTACCTCCATAAAGATTACAGCCTTGGAAACCCTATGGGGCAGTTCTACTGTGTCCTATAGGGTCTCTATGAATCAGAATCGACTTGACGACCGTGGGTTTTTTGAAGGTGTAAATGGGAGTCCCTGAGTAACGCGAATAGGTTAACTTGCTCAGCTGCTAACCTAAAGGTTGGAGGTCCGAGACCACCGAGAGGCACCTTGGAAAAAAGCCCTAGCAGTCAACTTCTGAAAAATCAGCCACTGAAAACACTAGGAGCACAGTTCTACTCTGACTCACATGGGATCTCCATGAGTCGGAACAGGCTCAGTGGCAACTGGTAAGGTGTAAATACTCCACCGTGACCAATCTGAAGCTGCCAGCGTGACGTGGCTGAACGAGTTGGGAAGAGATGCGCACAATTGCCTCTTGCCTCTAGGCCCCCTGAGTCAGTTACATGGCTATGATTTTATGATTATTTAACAGATTGGAAAAGGAGAGTTCTATTGGTTTAAGTATACCTTGTTACCCAAAAGCTATGGAAGCAATTCTATCTAAGGCTAGAAACATTGCCCTTGGGTATAAATATGTGCTGCCCTTATCAAAAACGCTGCAAGAAACCAGGTCTGGCCCATTTCTTTTTCCAAAAGCTCTTGGTTAAAACCATTGTGTTAACAGAATCTTGCAGGAATAAAATTCTCAATACGAGGAAAAACAGGATGATAGATTATAATGAGTGCTAAAGCTCTGTAATTTTAAAATGTTTATGGTTTAAGATACAGTCTCATTATCAGAATCTGAGTCTCCTTAGAATGGGGCAGCTTGGAAGAATTCATTCATAGGGGTTATGAAAAACGGTGAGCCACTGAAATCTCCAGATCTTTCATAGAGCAAGCAATAAGGTCCATCATATATGTGGCTAATCATATCTCTAAGGTTCTTTAAAGAAAATTATGTAGAGTGCGGCTTATCATTTGCAGCTGTTTAGGAGGAATGCTTGCAATGTGAGCCGCCCAGTTTTGAAGATAATGCATTTATGCCTTGCAGGAAGCCAAATGTGTGATCACTTGGACCAGATCTGTTAAGTATCGTGTTGCTCTTTCTCTCCTTTCTTTCCTATTGTAGATCACATCTCAAACATGAATGTCACTCAGAGGTTACCCAGGTGATCCTAGGCCATCCTGGGCGTGCAGCTGTGCAGGCCTTGACCTTGAAGGACAGATGGCATCGGGGGAATTTCTTTTATACCTTACACTAGCCAGGGCTCAGCTTCTGACACTTCTGTCTGCAGACAACAAAAGGCTTTCATTATGAGCTGCTTTCTGATGCGTGCTTAAAACCGAGTTGAACACACTGAAAGGGAGAAAAGGCAGCAATCTGCTCACTGTGCTCTGGGAGTGAAGAATTAAATAAAATTTTGATGGGAGCAGAGGGAAGGAGAAATAGACTTTTAAAAATATTTATACACTCTCCCTTAAAATTGGGATTTAATATTTATTTCATGTTAATTATAATTCTCCACTTATCCCAATATATGTTACCTTATGTTCCAGATTATACCTCCTTTTAAAAGACAGATATTTTAAATAAAATATTTCATAGAAATTATGTTTAGCTGAGTTTGATCTCTCTTTCTGATTGGAATAATATCCTGACACTTGCAGGCCCCAAAACTTAATTTACTAAAGTTTGCTGACAATAGGATGTGGCATGCTTTCATGTGTCCCCCTCTCTTTTTCCTTTTTCGAATTAAATTATTTCTCAGACCTCTTTCTCTCTAGTGTTCCCAAGATACTTTGGAATATTATCTGATTTCAGATCTAAGGCTTAACTATGTCTCCTTTAAGAGGCTAAAAATTACTCTTGCATTCTTCTAATTTAGCACTTCATTCCACCATGTACCCACCTCAATTTTCCTGACCCATCCTATTTCTGATTAAATACAAGGTAAATTCTCTGAAAAATTTAACTGTTGGTTTGATTGCATAGAGGCTATGTGACTGAATAAAAAAAAATGCATAACTATCATTTATGGAGCCGTTTTTACGTCCCAGGCATTGTTCTAAGAACTGCATGTGCTTTCCTCATTTAAGCTGCACCATAACCTGGAACAGCGAGGTCGTATTGTTATTATCATTCCCATTTTCCAGATGAAGAAGCTGAGGCACAAGGAGGTCATGGAACTTTTGTAAGGACACACGGTAAGTCAGTGGAGCCAGAATTCAAACAAGTGGTCTGACTCCAGCATCCACATTTTAATCTGCTATGCCATGCTTCAGACAATGAGTTTACAATTCATTTTCAAAGCTCTATTCAATGCAGCGGAGCCCTGGTGGCGCAGTGATTAAGAGCTATGGCTGCTAACCAAAAGGTCAGCAGTTTGAATCCACCAGCCAGTCCTTGGAAACCCTGTGGGGCAGTTCTGCTCTGTCCTACAAGTTTGCTGTGAGTGGGAATAAACGGGTTTAGTTTTTGGTTTTTATTCAACACAGTATGTGGGGTGGGAAGAACACTGGATTAGAAGCCAGAAGATGGGCTCTCAACCTGATTTTGTCACTAATTAGTTGTGCAAACCTGGACAAGTCAACCTCTCTGGGAAAAACTAGGCAGAAATTCATTACATTAAACCCTTTTCTAAGGGGCTTATTTATTTTAAATAAATACTATGGCTCTCAGGGTCATGCCATTTAAGTAGAGCTATCAGGACCAACATTAAACAGAGGTTCTGGGGCCAGACATCGTGGCTGACACGGTGCTCCATGCAGGGCTTCTGGATTGAGTCCCCTCTCTACCTCTTACCAGATGTGAGATGGGGGCTGGTAAGTCACCCTGCCAGAGCCCCCATTTCCTCATCTGTGAAATGCAGGTAATAAAAAATGCCCTCCATATAGGGATGTTGAGGATAGGTGAACAAGCACACCTCATGCACTTAGCACAGCATGTATATGCTTCCACATATGACCCTATGAAGCCAATATTATTTCCCCCATTATACAGATGAATAAATTGAGGCATAGAGAAGTTAAATAATTTGCTCAAGGATAATCAGCTTGTGAGTGGTGAAGTCAGGTTTCTAACCCGGGCAGATGGCTCCAAAGCTCAGAATTTAACCAGTACAACATCTTTCTTTCAGGACCAGCAGGTCACTATATGCTATCTGTTACCTGACCTAACCACTCCTCCCTTCCCCAGGATATCTTCCACCTTCCCACACTTTAGCATCAAAAAGGTTAAACCAGTACTTGAAGAGAAATTCCAGGATCAAGCCCAACACTAGGTTCACAATCTTTAGTGATTAGCCAGAGACTGTCTCTGTTCTGATTGGTCAATGCTACACACACACACACACACACACACACACACACA